>NC_074678.1:16791865-17121865 GCF_029448725.1 Salvelinus fontinalis | reverse complement strand
TGTTAGAGTTTTGACACATTTGCATTTTGATCATTGGTTGTGAATTTTGTGTCTAGAGTTTTGAAAATGCATCAAGGTTCCCGAAATGAGTGCCAAAGTGATTGTAAAAAACTGTAATCATACAGAGAGATGTGCTGAAAGCTACATGGTGCAAAAGCAAAGCGCTCACTGCCATCTTATCCTCTTCTCTTCTCCAATATTCAGAATCTACTGTGGAGGAACTAGGGCAGTGTGTGTGTGTGTGTGTGTGTGTGTGTGTGTGTGTGTGTGTGTGTGTGTGTGTGTGTGTGTGTGTGTGTGTGTGTGTGTGTGTGTGTGTGTTGTGTAGAGTACGGTACATATACCAGTTATAAACAACATGGTTATAACAGCAGTCAGTACTCCACACAGCTAGTGACAAAATCAATGTGCGACAGTGATCACATCAATACAGAAGCAGAGAGCAAGGCCAAATGATAAACATTACACAACTCACGGCTCAGTCGATATAGACTCCAGGAAATACACACTCTCTCTCATGTAGGAAGGGACAGCAAACATAGAGGGGAGCTAAATGGAGGTGTAGAATAGATGGAAGGACTGCTGTTTAATTCAAAAAGACTCAGTAGAACTCCAATACACATCACTTTTGTGCCCTTTCTCCTTTGTGTCTGTTTCTCTTCCCCAGTCTGTTCTTCCTCTCCTCCCCCTCCCTCTATCCCTCCGGTCTCTCTCACTCCCCCCTTCCCCTCCCTCGTTTCCTCCCTCCTCGTTTCCTCCCTCCACCAGTGTGAAATCAGTGAGTGTCTGCCTCTGTTGTTTCTCCTTTATTTACTGCCGTTCTGGCTGGGAGTGACACACACACACACACACACACACACACACACACACACACACACACACACACACACACACACACACACACACACACACACACACACACACACACACACACACACACACACACACACACAGTCTTGTACAGCTAAACTTGTGGGGACAATTCCTATTTTCCCTAACCCCAACCCTAACCCAAAAACATAACCTTATTCCTAAAGCAAACCCTAGCTCCTAACCCTAAAGCAAACCCTAGTTCCTAACTCTGACCCTTAACGTAATTCTAACCCTAACACTAATTCTAACCTTAACCCTAAACCCCCTAGAAATAGCATTTGAACTCGTGGGGACTAACAACATTTTTGTTCATTTACTATTCTTGTGGGGACTTCTGGTCCCCACAAGAATAGTTAAACACACACACACACACACACACACACACACACACACACACACACACACACACACACACACACACACACACACACACACACACACACACACACACACACACACACACACACACACACACACACACACACACACACACAACACACACACACACACACACACACACACACACACACAACAAAAGACACCCAGACACAGAGAGGGAATCAGTTATACAGCCTAGTGGATTACATTATCATTAGATCAGAAGTAGAGGACCTGAGGCAGAGACAGAAGTTAAACGCTAAGCTAGTGAAACAGCACACTAACAAATGCTTAGGCATAGAAACAGCAGTGTGCTAAGCACTAGAGCTACAGAAACAGCAGACTAGTAAGGAGTTTGACATAGAAGAAGCAGTGCACTAAGCACTCCAGCAACGACAACAAGATGGCAGCTCTGCTTCTTGCTCCTAAGGAACTATTTTGTTTTTTGTGTGTTATTTCTTACATTATTAGTCCAAAACATGTTTTTTTGTGTTATTACATACAGCTGGAAAGAACTTTTGGATATCAGAGCGAAGGTAACTAGCATTACGACCAAGAATACGACTTTCCTGAATCGGATCCTTTGTTTGTACCGCCCAGGGCAATTGAACTTATCGCCCAAGGCAATTGAACTTATCCCAGAGAATGCTCCAAGACGCCGCCAGCGGAGAAGAGGTATTCAGAGTGGACTTCTAGTCCGACTCAGGATGCGTGCAAACCCTCCACCACTTCCGAGTATATTACTCGCTAATATTCAGTCTCTGGACAATAAAATAGACGAGCTTAGGGCGAGGTTCTCCTTCAAGAGAGACATCAGGGCCTGTAACATACTCTGTTACACGGAATCATGGCTCTCTCGGGATATACTGTCCCCATCCAGACAGCCAGCTGGGTTCTCAGTACATTGCGCAGACAGGAATAAAGAACTCTCCAGGAAGAAGAAAGGCGTTGGTGTATGTTTCATGATTAACCACTCATGGTGTGATTGCGATAACATACAGAAACTCAAGTCCTTTTATTCACCCAACCGATAAAACCTCACAATCAAATGCTGACCGTATTACCTCCCAAGATAATTATCTTCAGTTACAGTCACATCCGTGTCTATTCATTCCCCCTCAAGCCAATACCAAGACGGACCTCAAGGAACTACACTGGACTTTATGTAAACTGAAAACCACATATCCTGGAGGCAGCATTTATTGTAGCTGGGGATTTTAACAAAGCAAATCTGAGGAAAACGCTACCGAAATTCAATCAACACATTTACAGTAGTACTCGCTCTGGAAAAACATTCAACCACTGCTACTCACCCTTTCGAGATGCTTACAAGGCCCTCCCCCGACCTCCCTTTGGCAAATCAGATCACAACTCAATTTGCTCCTCCCTTCCTATAGGCAGAAACTCAAACAGGAAGAACCCATGCTATGATCTATTCAATGCTGGCCGAGCTAATCGGAATCCATGCTTCAAGATTGTTTTAATCACGCGGACTGGGATATGTTCCGGGTAGAATCTGAGAACAACATTGACGTATACACGGACACGGTGACTGACTTCATCAGGAAGTGTATAGGGGATGTTGTTCCCACTGTGACAATTAATACCTACCCAAACCAGAAAACGTAGATAGATGGCAGCATTCCCGCAAAACTGAAAGAGCAAACCACCACATTTAACCATGGCAAGGTGACTGGCAGTATGGTTCAAAACAGTGTATTTATTCCCCCCGTAAGGCAATCAAACAGGCAAAACGTCAGTACAGAGACAAAGTGGAGTCGCAATTTAACGGCTCAGACATGATACGTATGTGGCAGGGTCTACAGACAATCACGGATTACAAAGGGAAAACCAGCCACGTCACAGACACCGACGTCTTGCTCCCGGACAAGCTAAACACCTTCGCCCGCTTGGAGGATAACACAGTGCCACCGACGTGCCCCGCTCCCAAGGACTATGGGCTCTCATTCTCCGTGGCCGACGTAAGTAAGGTATTTAAGCGTGTTAACCCTTGCAAGGCTGCTGGCCCAGACGGCATCCTTAGCCGCGTCCTCAGAGCAGACCAGCTGGCTGGAGTGTTTACCGACGTATTCAATCTCTCCCTATCCCAGTCTGCTGTCCTCACTTGCTTCAAGATGTCCACCATTGTTCCTGTACCCAAGAAAGCTAAGGTAACTGGACTAAATGACTATCGCCTGTAGCACTCACTTATGTCATCTTGAAGTGCTTTGAGAGGCTAGTTAAGGATCATATCACCTCTCCTAAAACTGACACCCTAGACCCACTCCTGTACTCCCTGTTCACCCACGAATGCGTGGCCACGCACGCCTCCAACTTAATCATCAAGTTTGCAGACGACACAACAGTAGTAGGCCTGATTACCAACAATGATGAGCCTACAGGGAGGAGGTGAGGGCCCTGGCAGAGTGATGCCAGGAAAAAATGAAGGAGCTGATCGTGGACATCAGGAAACAGCAGAGGGAGCACGTCCCTATCCACATTGACAGGACCACAGTGGAGAAGGTGGAAAGCTTCAAGTTCCTTCGCTTACACTATCTGAATGGTCCACCCACAGAGACAGTGTGGTGAAGAAGGAGCAACAGCTGAATAAATTAGGCTTGACCCCTAAGACCCTCTTTTACTTTTACAGATATACAATTGAGAGCATCCTATCGGGCTGTATCACTGCCTGATACGGCAACTGCACCGCCCGCAACCGCAGGGCTCTGCAGAGGGTGGTGCGGTCTGCCCAACGTATCACAGGTGGCACACTGCCTGCCCTCCAGGACACCTACAGCAAAAAGATAATCTAGGACATCAACCACCTGAGCCATGGCTTGTTCACCCCGCTATCATCCAGAAGGCGAGGTCAGTACAGGTGCATCAAAGCTGGGACCAAGAGACTGAAAAACAGCTTCTATCTCAAGGCCATCAGATGGTTAAATAGCCATCACTAGCCAGGTACCACCCGGTTACTCAACCTTGCACATTAGAGGCTGCTGCCCTACATACATAGACATGGAATCACTGGCCACTTTAATTAGGCAACACTAGTCACTTCAATAATGTTTATATACTGCTTTACTCATCTCATATGTATATACTGCTTTCTATTCTACTGTATTTTAGTCAATGCCACTCCAACATTGCTCGTCCTAATAGTTATATATTTCTTAATTCCATTCTTTTACTTTTAAATTTGTGTGTATTATTGTGAATTGTTAGATACTACTGCACTGTTCGAGCTAGGAACACAAGCATTTCGCTACACCCGCCATAACATCTGCTAAATATGTGTTTGTGACCAATACAATTTGATTTGATTTGACAGAGCTGAGAATTAGGCAGGTTAGTGTTTTTTGTCACAAATCTTGTTTTGTAGGCAGCTCTGCACTAGCTGGCACAGCCACAAAGTCGTAAAATCTGATTTTACACCTAACCCTAACATAACCCTAACCACACTGTTAATCCTAATGCCCAACCCTAACCTTAAATTAAGACCAAAAAGCACATTTGTTTTTCATGAATTTTTACAATATAGACAGTTTTGACTTTGCAGCTGGCCCATTGCTCAGTTTTGCCTCAATGGCAAGATTCATGACAATAAACGTCAACCTGCGAGAATAAACTACATGGTAATAGCTTATCAGTGCTAAATAGAATAGGGCTGTGGAAATGCAATGCAGTGCAAAGTGCTACTGCTAGGCTACAGCTAACTGTGCTTAGCATGTAGAGACACACATATTTCCCACATTACAAACATACTAAGGGCAGTACAGGACCATAGACATCTAGAGCAGATAAAGCTGTGTTTCAATCTCCTCTGATTTGTTTTGTTTGTTGCAAAAAATACTGCCATGGAACACATAGCTCAGGTATCTGTGATAGCTACAGGTCAGGGACAGGGTAACCAGGTCTTAAACCAGGTTTGTTCAACGGATGAGTCATTATAGCAGCCCAGCCAGCAGTCATAGTGTTTAGCTGCTCAGTGTTAAATGGCCTAAAGAGCTGCCTTTGATGTGCAGTACAGCAGCTCTGCTCAGAATAGAGCACACAGAGACATTCACATTCACACACATGCAGTCACACACACGCACACAGACAAAAATTCACCATAGCAGACAAGCAACCACACTTGTAGGCTACAATTCAAAGTTTACATAGACATACAGCAAACTTATTTTTCAATCACACACACACACACACACACACACACACACACACACACACACACACACACACACACACACACACACACACACACACACACACACACACACACACACACACACACACACACACACACACACACACACAAACGGCAATAAAACATACACAGACACATGCCTTTTGGGCCCATAACAGCATGTGATGCCACTCCAGTTTACACCAATTAAAAAGCCTGGAATGGTTTTATTTAACACACATTAACAGATATTTCACGTGTCAGAGAGTGAGCATCTGCCAAGCATGTACCAGGCACTGTACTGTGCTGCACCTGGTGCACACACACACATACACACATGCACGCGCACACACACACACGTCACACGCAAAGTTATTTATACTACTTAGCATGTGTGTGGGAGAGAGAAAGAGATAGTTTCACTGTATTATTGACTGTATGTTTGTTTTACTCCATGTGTAACTATGTGTTGTTGTATGTGTCGAACTGCTTTGCTTTATCTTGGCCAGGTCGCAATTGTAAATGTGTTCTCAATTTGCCTACCTGGTTAAATAAAGGTGAAATAAAATAAAAATAAAAATAGAGAGAGGAAGAAAGAGAAAGAAAGAGAGAGGAAGAGAGCGAGATAAAGAGAGAACAAAAAACTCACTTGCACACATCAGCTCTCTCTCCTGCAGGCGGAGTCAGGAGGTTGGAGATAGAGGGATGAAGGGAGGTGAAGGCAAAGAGAACTCACTCAGCCCCTCCCTCCTGCAGGCGGAGTCAGGAGGTTGGAGATAGAGGGATGAAGGGAGGTGAAGACAAAGAGAACTCACTCAGCCCCTTCCTCCTGCAGGCGGAGTCAGGAGGTTGGAGATAGAGGGATGAAGGGAGGTGAAGGCAAAGAGAACTCACTCAGCCCCTCTCTCCTGTGCCGGAGTGGGTAGAGCAGCCGTGTATGTGGAGTGTGTTCCAGGCAGGCTTGACCAAACAAAAATGTTTATATTGGGGGAAAAACATGCAAGCACATACACACACACACGGACAGAGCCCTGCTTTGCGGGCAGCAGCAGGTGGGGTCTTAGTGAGGATTAGACTGAAGCTCAGGGCTGATTGTTTTTCTTTGTTTTATCCAGCCAACAGACAGAGCCGTTAGAGCCAGTCAGAAACCAGAGCTGCACGTCTTCTCCATTAATTTGGCAGCAACTGACTATGGATCACCTCATTCGTCCCTGTCTTACTGTCTTATCTCTGGCTTCACTAATGAGGCACAGCAGAGCCAGAATGGCTGCTGCAGAATGTGTGAATGTGCGTGGTGCTGAAAACTGCCATTTCACACGGTTCTCCGTAGAGCCATATGGCACAATGGTTTCGTATAATAGTCAAAAAAGTTGTATTTATTGCAGATGAGGATTCTGCCAAGTGAGTTTCTTTGGGTGCATGTTGATCAGGATTAATCTGATACATTTAGTGCTGGGCAGCAATAAAAGCTTGCAAATAACCTGTACTGGACAAAATGGTGTGTGTTTGTCAGAAGTTAATAATGACACTGAGTGTCGACGAAAGGAAATTAGGTCAGAAATAGGGAAGTGGGACTGGAAATAGATTTGTGTGTGTGTGTAGGTGCGTGTGCATGTGTGTGTTGAATGTGCATGACTGAGCTTGGGTGTGTGTGTGAGACAGAATGAATTACATTCTCTAAAGCATAATGAAGTTTGTAGGCAGTCTGCACGACAACTGTTTCCACAGTGAATCTACAGATGACCCTGCTTCTCAATTTGACCCTGCTTCTCAAAGCAGGAAAATAATCCTGCAGCAACAGGGAATGTGAATTATTATATGGATTGTAATTAATAGACATTTGTATAGGGGTTGATACATTTCATGTTAGGGAAAATCAAGTCTGACATTTTTAATAGGACATTACAAACTTTAGAAGCCTTTTTAAACCTTGAAACCTTTTAAACCTTGAATACACAAACATTTTCTGCGATAACAGAGTGATCAAATTAAGATTACACAACATGGTTGCCTACAAATATGCTATCTGTTCAAAAACAGCCTGTGCACTGTCCTTATCCACAAAACAGATTTAATTTTACATCTTAATAATCTGTCCCCAAACAGAGATTAAAAGACAACAACAAAAGAGATCCACAAACAGGATGAATTACTCTGTCATATCTTAGAGAACAATTTCCTGTTTCCTATCAAGCACTTCACATTCTGACCTCAGATATTTCAGTGTGTGTGTGTGTGTGTGTGTGCATGTGCACCTGTTTATGTACATGTGTGTGTGCATGTGAATGTGTGTGTACATGCGTGTGTGTGTGTGACAGCTGGGGGTCAGTGGATGACAGACGAGAGAGTATGAGCTCAGTGTCTCTAAGAACAAAGAGGACAGTCAACTTCCCCTCCCTCCCTCACTCCCTCCCTCCCTCCCTCCCTCCCTCCCTCCCTCCCTCCCTCCCTCCCTCCCTCCATCCAGATGACCCTGCTTCTCAATTTGACCCTGCCCAAGTAACTATTCCCTGCCTCATAAACTCCACATTAACAAACATGTCCAATTCAACTCTCACATACTACACTCTAAATGCTCCAACAACTTCCACTCAGAAAACTAGCTACAGTAGCAAAGCCATCACCAACTTAGTTCATGTGTTTGTTGTTAAAACGACTTCATTCAGTCATCGCTGTCCCCTGCCACTGCCTGTGCCAAGAACACATAGACGGCATTCCAAATGGCACCCTCTTCACTATTTAGTGCATTGATTTTAGCCAGGGACTGAGAGCAGCTGGATGCTTAGTGCTGCTTTGAAATGCGATGCCTTTCTCTGGTCCAGGGGGTGGGGCTGGGCATTTAGGGGGACGGGCGTGGCTCCATCATTCACTACCAGCTCCTCTGACACCACAGCACCATGGAAACCATGTCAAATGAATTGGCCACGCCTTGAAATGCCAATATGGTCACGATAAACACGCCGTTAGGGAGTAGTGACCCATCACATAACACACATGCATGTGCACAAAGACTGTAACCACACACACAAACGCATGCACACACACACAACGAGCGCCTCGACCTGAGCTACTGTTGAAATTTTTTCGATAATTATTTTGAAACTCTGCATCATTGGGAAGGGCTTGTAAGCAAGTCCCGTGTGGCTCAGTTGGTAGAGCATGGCGCTTGCTACGCCAGGGTTGTGGGTTCATTCCCCACGGGGGGACCAGGATGAATATGTATGAACTTTCCAATTTGTAAGTCGCTCTGGATAAGAGCGTCTGCTAAATGACTTAAATGTAAATGTAAGCATTCCATGGTAAAGTCTACACCCGCCGCATGTGACAAATAACCTGTAGTATCCACCCAGCAGCATTACCATGTGAAAAAGCTGAAGAGGAGTCCTGATAAATACATACACCCACAGCTACATACACACACAGCAGATACATCACAGTCAATAGAATAGAATAGCAGAGGAGAGGATCCACTCAACAGCTAGCCTCTTCCAGTCCCTCTATGCACTAGTAATGGTAGGGCCATTATCACTGTTCAAGGCCTAGCCATTTAAACATATATACTGCATTATCACTGTTCAAGGCCTAGCCATTTAAACATATATACTGCATTATCACTGCCTGGCCATTTACATATTCTGTATCATTACATCCATCCAACATCCATTTGTGTGTGTGTGTGAGTGAATATGAGTGTTTTGACACAGGCTAACATATCATCAATGTGGGACATTGTCTGCATCCCAAATGGCGCCATATGGGACTCATCCATACATTAAGTCAGTATGGATTATAGTGGGTTTATGGAAGAGAAGCCAGACAATAAAGAAGCACTAGATATGTGGATCATCAGGCATGTTGTTGTGACTAAGGCAGTTTTAACCTTTTCATGTGTGAGTTCAAAATATCTTGAATGGTCGCCCCCAGCATAAGTTTTTTAATGCGCATGATGTCAAAATGCACTGCATCACAGTGCTTGAGGCGTCACTACAGACCCGAGTTCGGTCCCAGGCTGTGTCACAACCGGCCGTGACCGGGAGTCCCATAGGGTGGTGCACAACACCCACCCGTAGCACGCGCTCCAGCAGGTATAGTTCACTGGTCATCCCCAAAGCCAACACCTCCTTTGGACGCCTTTCCTTCCAGTTCTCTGCTGCCAATGACTGGAACGAATTGCAAAAATCACTGAAGCTGGAGACATATCTCTCTCTCTAACTTTAAGCATCAGTTGTCAGAGCAGCTTACCGATCATTGTACCTGTACAAATAGCACATCCAACTACCTCATCCCCATATTGTTATTTATCTTTTTCCTCTTTTGCACCCCAGTATCTCTACTTGCACATCATCATCTGCACATCTATCATTCCAGTGTTAATGCTGAATTGTAATTATTTTTCCTCTATGGCCTATTTATTGGCTTACCTCCCTAATCTTCTACATTTGCACACACTGTACATATATTTTTCTATTGTGTTATTGACTGTACGTTTGTTTATGTGTAACTCTGTGTTGTTGTTTTTGTCGCACTGCTTTGCTTTATCTTGGCCAGGTCGCAGTTGTAAATGAGAACTTGTTCTCAACTGGCCTACCTGGTTCAATAAAGGAAATTTAAAATAAATAAAAATATTGGCCCAGCGTTGTCCGGGTTAGGGGAGGGTTTGGCCGGGGGAGCTTTACTTGGCTGATCGCGCTCTAATGACTTCTTGTGGCGGGCTGGGCACCTGCAGGCTGACTTCGGTCGTGAGTTGAACGTTGTTTCCTCCGACACATTGGTGCGGCTGGTTTCCGGGTTAAGCGGGAGGGTGTTAACTTCTCTAGGATAGGGGGCAGCATTTTCACTTTTGGATAAATAGCGTGCCCAATTTCAACTTCCTTCTACTCATCCCCAGAATATAAGATATGCATATTATTAGTAGATTTGGATAGAAAACACTCTGAAGTTTCTAAAACTGTTTGAATCATGTCTGTGAGTATAACAGAACTTATGTAGCAGGCGAAACCCTGAGGACAAACCATTCAGATTCTTTTTTTTTTTTGAGGTCACCGTCCGTTCAATTAATTTTCATTGGGATACTAGATTTCTAATCAACCTGTTCGCAGTTCCTACCGCTTCTATTGGATGTCACCAGTCTTTGGAAATTGGTTGAGGTTATTCCATTGTGCAATGAAGAAGTACGGCCATCTGGAATCAGTGTAACGTTATGTGTACTGTTTGAGAGTTGCGCAAGACTAGAAAAGTATCGTTAGTTTGTTGTCATCCTTTATTGAAAACAGATAGACCCATCTTCAATTTGATCAATTATTAACGTTTACAAATACCTTAAGTTGTATTACAAAAGTAGTTTGAAATGTTTTGGCAAAGTTTAGAGGTAATTTTTGAGATATTTTGTAGTGACGTTGCGCAAATTGGAAGCTGTTTTTTTCTGGATCAAACGCGCCAAATAAATGGACATTTTGGACATATATGGGCGGAATTAATCGAACAAAAGGACCATTTGTGATGTTTATGGGACATATTGGAGTGCCAACAAAAGAAGCTCGTCAAAGGTAAGGCGTGATTTATATTTTGTTTCTGCGTTTTGTGTTGCGCCTGCAGGGTTGAAATATGCTACACTCTCTTTGTTTACTGTTGTGCTATCATCAGATAATAGCATCTTATGCTTTTGCCGAAAAGCCTTTTTGAAATCTGACATGTTGGCTGGATTCACAACGAGTGTAGCTTTAATTTGGTATCTTATATGTGTGATTTAATGAAAGTTGGATTTTATATAATTTTTGGGAAATTTGGAGCTCTACATTTTCCCTGGCTATTGGCCAAGTGGGACGCAAGCACCCCACATATCCCAGAGAGGTTAAGAAGCGCGGCTTGGCGAGTCATGTTTCAGAGGACGCATTACTCGATCTTCGCCTCTCACGACCCCGTTGGGGAGTTGCAGCGATGAGACAAGATCGAAATTGGATATCACAAAATTGGTGCGAAAAAGGGGGTAAAATACAAAAATAAAAAAGAATGCACTCACTGTTCCAAAATGTGATTGTTACGCAACAGGCTGTTACAACCTGTCCATTTCAAATCATTTTCCAGTAAATTGTGTTTTCTAACAATAGTTTGAATTGAGTTGTGTTCTTCCTCCACACTAATTCACATTTCACTGTTGACGACAATTTACATTTGAGCCATTACTGAGCCGGACAAACTTTTCTCTTCGACGAGAGCCCAGTGTTTCCCCAGATTAAGTATGCAGACATTTGCACATTCTCCAGTCAGTACAGAACTTTAGAACTTGCATGAACTTTTCCCCCCATGGCACATTTTCCGGCTGGCACGTGCATTGCCTTCATTGTTGTTTTCCTTACATGTTTGTTGACATCATACAATGCATTCTGGTTGTCACGTAAATGTCTGTCAGACCAAAGATGTTATAACAAAATGAGGTGAAGGGATGGTTAACTCCTCTTTCATGTAAACTTCCGGATGGAAGTGAATGATGGTAGACAACACACCCCCTTCAACATGCATACTGCAAACAGACACAACTCATCTTATAAATTCGTATCTTTAGTTGACGTGAAAAAACAAACATGGCGGCGCGCACAAACTACCCATCGTCAAATTACTTAGAAAGTATTTTACTCAACTATTTTGATCAGTGGTGAGCTCACCCGTGATGTGATGAATTGTAAGTAGTAATTGCTATTAGCTAAATCATATTATGGTTTCTGCTCTCACTGCTCTCATTGAGGACAAAGTTGTAAAGACTGTGTTTGTGCAAAATGTTTCTGTAAAAATACAGTGTGGCCAGTTCAAGCGCTGACTGCTGCATCAATCGAAACTGAATGCTCTAAATAAGCATTCTAATCACACCGGTTTGAGTGTACGCTGCTGGGACCACTGTAGAATGATCACACCTGTGTGTTCATACGTGTCAAAGGGTTAACTAAACACATCAAGGATGTTTTTCTACATCGATCACTACTGTACTTAACTAAGATTAACTATGTTTTGACACGCAAGGGTATAGAGGGAGGCAGAGCACACGTACACAACCAGATACATCCACCATATTACATAAACAACAATTATTTTTGCATAATGCTGCAAAACAGGAGCACATGAGACATGAGGAGCTGATAGACAGGCTAGACTATACACAAAGGATATCTGTCATACCGTCATTGTAAATAAACATTTGTTAAATAAAGGTGAAATGAATCTGGGACTTGTCTGTGGAGATGGTGGGAGAGGAGAAGACACTGACGATCCTACATCTCATAACCTGTAGTTTTCCTGTAAGATGTGTTAAACCTGTGACTTCTCCCAATTATCACCTTCTGTACTCTGATAACACCCCACCCTACAGAGCGCTGCACTCCTATGCTTCACAAACACACGCACACACACACGGACGCCCACACACAAACACGTATACACACTCACACAAGTACACGCACACACACAATCTGCTCTGCTCCTCTCTGTTATGTGTGCCACAGGGAGGGTGTCTGAAAGCATAGAGAGGAGAGCCGGCCAGCCGGCTGGCTGACGTGTTGTTAGTGATGAACTCATCTCTGTTAATGAAGCTATTCACAGGTCCTCTATACAGCAGCACAGAGCTTCTGCGTCCCCAATGGCACCTACTTCTCTATATTGTGCACTACTTTTGACCAGAGCCTATAGGGCTCTGTTCAAAAGCAATGCACTATATAGGGAATAGGGTGAAATTTGGGATGCGGAGCTAAGCCTTTATCCTATTAACATCCCAGGCCAAGGCCAAGGCATTCAGCCACATGCTAAGTAAAGCAAACTGGGTTTCATGCAGTTACCACACAAAGGCCATCTCAATGCATCTGAAGACAGCACACTGACAATGATAAGGGATGCTGTGTGTGTGTTTGTGTGTATGTGTGAGTGTGTGTGTGTGCTTGTGTGTGTGAGCGTGTGTGTATGAGTATATAGTGGACATTCACCAGCAGCAGCATATGGTAGCCTGTCTCTCGTTGTCTCATTGTATAAAATGGCTGTGATTTACAACACCGTAGTGTATTTTACTACGTCTAAGGTTATTTTATGAGTTAAGGTGGCCTGGTTTATGGGTGGTGTGAGGTTGTTTATGCTTCATGGTTAGGCATATGTTTCATACGGTGTGTGAGGTTGTTTATGCTTCATGGTTAGGCATATGTTTCATACGGTGTGTGAGGTTGTTTATGCTTCATGGTTAGGCATATGTTTCATATGGTGTGTGAGGTTGTTTATGCTTCATGGTTAGGCCTGTTTCATACGGTGTGTGAGGTTGTTTATGCTTCATGGTTAGGCATATGTTTCATACGGTGTGTGAGGTTGTTTATGCTTTATGGTTAGGCATATGTTTCATACGGTGTGTGAGGTTGTTTATGCTTCATGGTTAGGCATATGTTTCTTACGGTGTGTGAGGTTGTTTATGCTTCATGGTTAGGCATATGTTTCATACGGTGTGTGAGGTTGTTTATGCTTCATGGTTAGGCATATGTTTCATACGGTGTGTGAGGTTGTTTATGCTTCATGGTTAGGCCTGTTTCATACGGTGTGTGAGGTTGTTTATGCTTCATGGTTAGGCACATGTTTCATACGGTGTGCAAGGTTGTTTATGCTTCATGGTTAGGCCTGTTTCATACGGTGTGTGAGGTTGTTTTATGCTTCATGGTTAGGCATATGTTTCATAAGGTGTGTGAGGTTGTTTATGCTTCATGGTTAGGCCTATGTTTCATACGGTGTGTGAGGTTGTTTTATGCTTCATGGTTAGGCATATGTTTCATAAGGTGTGTGAGGTTGTTTATGCTTCATGGTTAGGCATATGTTTCATACGGTGTGTGAGGTTGTTTATGCTTCATGGTTAGGCATATGTTTCATACGGTGTGTGAGGTTGTTTATGCTTCATGGTTAGGCCTGTTTCATACGGTGTGTGAGGTTGTTTATGCTTCATGGTTAGGCACATGTTTCATACGGTGTGTGAGGTTGTTTATGCTTCATGGTTAGGTATATGTTTCATACTGTGTGTGAGGTTGTTTTATGCTTCATGGTTAGGCCTGTTTCATACGGTGTGTGAGGTTGTTTATGCTTCATGGTTAGGTATATGTTTCATACTGTGTGTGAGGTTGTTTTATGCTTCATGGTTATGCCTGTTTCATACGGTGTGTGAGGTTGTTTTATGCTTCATGGTTAGGCATATGTTTCATACGGTGTGTGAGGTTGTTTATGCTTCATGGTTGGGCATATGTTTCATACGGTGTGTGAGGTTGTTTGATGCTTCATGGTTAGGCCTGTTTCATACGGTGTGTGAGGTTCTTTTATGCTTCATGGTTAGGCCTGTTTCATACGGTGTGTGAGGTTGTTTTATGCTTCATGGTTAGGCCTGTTTCATACGGTGTGTGAGGTTGTTTTATGCTTCATGGTTAGGCCTGTTTCATACGGTGTGTGAGGTTGTTTATGCTTCATGGTTAGGCATATGTTTCTTACGGTGTGTGAGGTTGTTTATGCTTCATGGTTAGGCATATGTTTCATACGGTGTGTGAGGTTGTTTTATGCTTCATGGTTAGGCATATGTTTCATACGGTGTGTGAGGTTGTTTATGCTTCATGGTTAGGCCTGTTTCATACGGTGTGTGAGGTTGTTTATGCTTCATGGTTAGGCATATGTTTCATACGGTGTGTGAGGTTGTTTTATGCTTCATGGTTAGGCATATGTTTCTTACGGTGTGTGAGGTTGTTTATGCATCATGGTTAGGCATATGTTTCTTACGGTGTGTGAGGTTGTTTATGCTTCATGGTTAGGCCTGTTTCATACGGTGTGTGAGGTTGTTTTATGCTTCATGGTTAGGCATATGTTTCTTACGGTGTGTGAGGTTGTTTTATGCTTCATGGTTAGGCATATGTTTCATACGGTGTGTGAGGTTGTTTATGCTTCATGGTTAGGCCTGTTTCATACGGTGTGTGAGATTGTTTTATGCTTCATGGTTAGGCATATGTTTCATACGGTGTGTGAGGTTGTTTATGCTTCATGGTTAGGCCTATGTTTCTTACGGTGTGTGAGGTTGTTTATGCTTCATGGTTAGGCATATGTTTCTTACGGTGTGTGAGATTGTTTTATGCTTCATGGTTAGGCCTGTTTCATACGGTGTGTGAGGTTGTTTTATGCTTCATGGTTAGGCCTGTTTCATACGGTGTGTGAGGTTGTTTATGCTTCATGGTTAGGCATATGTTTCATACGGTGTGCAAGGTTGTTTATGCTTCATGGTTAGGCATATGTTTCATACGGTGTGTGAGGTTGTTTATGCTTCATGGTTAGGCATATGTTTCATACGGTGTGTGAGGTTGTTTATGCTTCATGGTTAGGCATATGTTTCATACGGTGTGTGAGGTTGTTTTATGCTTCATGGTTAGGCATATGTTTTATACGGTGTGTGAGGTTGTTTATGCTTCATGGTTAGGCCTATGTTTCTTACGGTGTGTGAGGTTGTTTTATGCTTCATGGTTAGGCACATGTTTCATACGGTGTGTGAGGTTTTTTATGCTTCATGGTTAGGCATATGTTTCTTACGGTGTGTGAGATTGTTTTATGCTTCATGGTTAGGCACATGTTTCATACGGTGTGTGAGGTTGTTTTATGCTTCATGGTTATGCCTGTTTCATACGGTGTGTGAGGTTGTTTATGCTTCCTGGTTAGGCATATGTTTCTTACGGTTTGTGAGGTTGTTTATGCTTCATGGTTAGGCATATGTTTCATACGGTGTGTGAGGTTGTTTATGCTTCATGGTTAGGCATATGTTTCTTACGGTGTGTGAGGTTGTTTATGCTTCATGGTTAGGCCTGTTTCATACGGTGTGTGAGGTTGTTTATGCTTCATGGTTAGGCATATGTTTCATACGGTGTGTGAGGTTGTTTATGCTTCATGGTTAGGCCTGTTTCATACGGTCTGTGAGGTTGTTTATGCTTCATGGTTAGGCATATGTTTCATACGGTGTGTGAGGTTGTTTTATGCTTCATGGTTAGGCCTGTTTCATACGGTGTGTGAGGTTGTTTATGCTTCATGGTTAGGCATATGTTTCTTACGGTGTGTGAGGTTGTTTATGCTTCATGGTTAGGCATATGTTTCATACGGTGTGTGAGGTTGTTTTATGCTTCATGGTTAGGCATATGTTTCATACGGTGTGTGAGGTTGTTTATGCTTCATGGTTAGGCCTGTTTCATACGGTGTGTGAGGTTGTTTATGCTTCATGGTTAGGCATATGTTTCATACGGTGTGTGAGGTTGTTTTATGCTTCATGGTTAGGCATATGTTTCTTACGGTGTGTGAGGTTGTTTATGCATCATGGTTAGGCATATGTTTCTTACGGTGTGTGAGGTTGTTTATGCTTCATGGTTAGGCCTGTTTCATACGGTGTGTGAGGTTGTTTTCTGCTTCATGGTTAGGCATATGTTTCTTACGGTGTGTGAGGTTGTTTTATGCTTCATGGTTAGGCATATGTTTCATACGGTGTGTGAGGTTGTTTATGCTTCATGGTTAGGCCTGTTTCATACGGTGTGTGAGATTGTTTTATGCTTCATGGTTAGGCATATGTTTCATACGGTGTGTGAGGTTGTTTATGCTTCATGGTTAGGCCTATGTTTCTTACGGTGTGTGAGGTTGTTTATGCTTCATGGTTAGGCATATGTTTCTTACGGTGTGTGAGATTGTTTTATGCTTCATGGTTAGGCCTGTTTCATACGGTGTGTGAGGTTGTTTTATGCTTCATGGTTAGGCCTGTTTCATACGGTGTGTGAGGTTGTTTATGCTTCATGGTTAGGCATATGTTTCATACGGTGTGCAAGGTTGTTTATGCTTCATGGTTAGGCATATGTTTTATACGGTGTGTGAGGTTGTTTATGCTTCATGGATAGGCCTATGTTTCTTACGGTGTGTGAGGTTGTTTTATGCTTCATGGTTAGGCCTGTTTCATACGGTGTGTGAGGTTGTTTTATGCTTCATGGTTAGGCATATGTTTCATACGGTGTGTGAGGTTGTTTATGCTTCATGGTTAGGCCTGTTTCATACGGTGTGTGAGGTTGTTTATGCTTCATGGTTAGGCATATGTTTCATACGGTGTGTGAGGTTGTTTTATGCTTCATGGTTAGGCATATGTTTCTTACGGTGTGTGAGGTTGTTTATGCATCATGGTTAGGCATATGTTTCTTACGGTGTGTGAGGTTGTTTATGCTTCATGGTTAGGCCTGTTTCATACGGTGTGTGAGGTTGTTTTATGCTTCATGGTTAGGCATATGTTTCTTACGGTGTGTGAGGTTGTTTTATGCTTCATGGTTAGGCATATGTTTCATACGGTGTGTGAGGTTGTTTATGCTTCATGGTTAGGCCTGTTTCATACGGTGTGTGAGATTGTTTTATGCTTCATGGTTAGGCATATGTTTCATACGGTGTGTGAGGTTGTTTATGCTTCATGGTTAGGCCTATGTTTCTTACGGTGTGTGAGGTTGTTTATGCTTCATGGTTAGGCATATGTTTCTTACGGTGTGTGAGATTGTTTTATGCTTCATGGTTAGGCCTGTTTCATACGGTGTGTGAGGTTGTTTTATGCTTCATGGTTAGGCCTGTTTCATACGGTGTGTGAGGTTGTTTATGCTTCATGGTTAGGCATATGTTTCATACGGTGTGCAAGGTTGTTTATGCTTCATGGTTAGGCATATGTTTTATACGGTGTGTGAGGTTGTTTATGCTTCATGGATAGGCCTATGTTTCTTACGGTGTGTGAGGTTGTTTTATGCTTCATGGTTAGGCACATGTTTCATACGGTGTGTGAGGTTTTTTATGCTTCATGGTTAGGCATATGTTTCTTACGGTGTGTGAGATTGTTTTATGCTTCATGGTTAGGCACATGTTTCATACGGTGTGTGAGGTTGTTTTATGCTTCATGGTTAGGCCTGTTTCATACGGTGTGTGAGGTTGTTTATGCTTCCTGGTTAGGCATATGTTTCTTACGGTGTGTGAGGTTGTTTATGCATCATGGTTAGGCATATGTTTCTTACGGTGTGTGAGGTTGTTTATGCTTCATGGTTAGGCCTGTTTCATACGGTGTGTGAGGTTGTTTTATGCTTCATGGTTAGGCATATGTTTCTTACGGTGTGTGAGGTTGTTTTATGCTTCATGGTTAGGCATATGTTTCATACGGTGTGTGAGGTTGTTTATGCTTCATGGTTAGGCCTGTTTCATACGGTGTGTGAGATTGTTTTATGCTTCATGGTTAGGCATATGTTTCATACGGTGTGTGAGGTTGTTTATGCTTCATGGTTAGGCCTATGTTTCTTACGGTGTGTGAGGTTGTTTATGCTTCATGGTTAGGCATATGTTTCTTACGGTGTGTGAGATTGTTTTATGCTTCATGGTTAGGCCTGTTTCATACGGTGTGTGAGGTTGTTTTATGCTTCATGGTTAGGCCTGTTTCATACGGTGTGTGAGGTTGTTTATGCTTCATGGTTAGGCATATGTTTCATACGGTGTGCAAGGTTGTTTATGCTTCATGGTTAGGCATATGTTTTATACGGTGTGTGAGGTTGTTTATGCTTCATGGATAGGCCTATGTTTCTTACGGTGTGTGAGGTTGTTTTATGCTTCATGGTTAGGCACATGTTTCATACGGTGTGTGAGGTTTTTTATGCTTCATGGTTAGGCATATGTTTCTTACGGTGTGTGAGATTGTTTTATGCTTCATGGTTAGGCACATGTTTCATACGGTGTGTGAGGTTGTTTTATGCTTCATGGTTAGGCCTGTTTCATACGGTGTGTGAGGTTGTTTATGCTTCCTGGTTAGGCATATGTTTCTTACGGTGTGTGAGGTTGTTTATGCTTCATGGTTAGGCATATGTTTCATACGGTGTGTGAGGTTGTTTATGCTTCATGGTTAGGCATATGTTTCATACGGTGTGTGAGGTTGTTTATGCTTCCTGGTTAGGCATATGTTTCTTACGGTGTGTGAGGTTGTTTTATGCTTCATGGTTAGGCATATGTTTCTTACGGTGTGTGAGGTTGTTTATGCTTCATGGTTAGGCATATGTTTCTTACGGTGTGTGAGGTTGTTTTATGCTTCATGGTTAGGCCTGTTTCATACGGTGTGTGAGGTTTTTTATGCTTCATGGTTAGGCCTGTTTCATACGGTGTGTGAGGTTGTTTATGCTTCATGGTTAGGCATATGTTTCATACGGTGTGTGAGGTTGTTTATGCTTCATGGTTAGGCCTGTTTCATACGGTGTGTGAGGTTGTTTATGCTTCATGGTTAGGCATATGTTTCATACGGTGTGTGAGGTTGTTTATGCTTCATGGTTAGGCATATGTTTCATACGGTGTGTGAGGTTGTTTATGCTTCATGGTTAGGCATATGTTTCATACGGTGTGTGAGGTTGTTTATGCTTCATGGTTAGGCCTGTTTCATACGGTGTGTGAGGTTGTTTTATGCTTCATGGTTAGGCATATGTTTCTTACGGTGTGTGAGGTTGTTTTATGCTTCATGGTTAGGCATATGTTTCATACGGTGTGTGAGGTTGTTCATGCTTCATGGTTAGGCCTGTTTCATACGGTGTGTGAGGTTGTTTATGCTTCATGGTTAGGCATATGTTTCATACGGTGTGTGAGGTTGTTTATGCTTCATGGTTAGGCATATGTTTCATACGGTGTGTGAGGTTGTTTATGCTTCATGGTTAGGCCTGTTTCATACGGTGTGTGAGGTTGTTTATGCTTCATGGTTAGGCATATGTTTCATACGGTGTGTGAGGTTGTTTATGCTTCATGGTTAGGCCTGTTTCATACGGTGTGTGAGGTTGTTTATGCTTCATGGTTAGGCATATGTTTCATACGGTGTGTGAGGTTGTTTATGCTTCATGGTTAGGCATATGTTTCATACGGTGTGTGAGGTTGTTTATGCTTCATGGTTAGGCATATGTTTCTTACGGTGTGTGAGGTTGTTTATGCTTCATGGTTAGGCATATGTTTCTTACGGTGTGTGAGGTTGTTTATGCTTCATGGTTAGGCCTGTTTCATACGGTGTTTATGTTGTTTTATGGCCTGGTAAAGGTATGTCATGTCCCTGGCAAGTGGGTAATTCTAAATAGAGCATGTTGGGGAGGGGTACGGGGATAGGAGGTAGGGGTTTTGAGGGCTAATTCTAAACAGAGCAGGTTGGGGAGGGTTAGGGGGATAGCGGGTAGGGGTTTTGAGGGCTAATTCTAAACAGAGCAGGTTGGGAAGGGGGTAAACAGTGTAGGTCGGAAAGAGGTTAGGGACTTGGGGAAGGGGTAGGACGTTTGAGGGCTCATTCAAAACAGAGCAGTTCGGATAGTGGGACAGGGGTTAGGGCCTTTGGGGGGGGGGGGGGGGGGGTAGTGGTAGGGGTTAGGGGTTAGGGGTTGAGTGGTAGGGGGAGGGGCAATTTGGCGGATCTAAACACCAGTCCAGCTGTCAAGCTTGGGGAGCAGACCAAACAGATCAAACATACACAGACAGGAGACATACAGACAGAGCTAATCCTTATAGGACAGTTGTCATGGTACAGACCTCACCCTGATATTGGCACGGACACACACGCAACAACACACAAAGAGACATACACAAACATTCCTGACCCTGAAAACGACAATAGGTTATGCCAGACGGGTGGTATAACCTACACACAGACACAAAAGCATACACACACAGAGAAAGAGTTGTCAGGCTGATGGGTTGGATTATCACTGACATGGATATAGGTTGTCTAAAAGGTGCCCCCCTAACCCGTACTCTTACCCTAACCCAAAAACCTAACCTTAACCCTAAACCCCCTAGAAATAACATTTGACCTTGTGGTGACCAGTTGGTAACATTTTTGGTCATTTACTATTCCTCACAAGAATAGTTAAACATGTCCACACACACACACACACACACACACACACACACACACACACACACACACACACACACACACACACACACACACACACACACACACACACACACACACACACACACACACACTAGCCAAAAACAGCAGGATGAGAGTAGAGAGGGGTAATGTCATGAGCAGAGAGGGGTAATGTCATGAACAGAGAGGGGTAATGTCATGAACAAAGAGGGGTAATGTCATTACAGATCCCTATGCTGTACTTTCAATGCCACCCACCCCTGGCCCCAACACAGAGTCTGTCAGGGACTGTGTGTGTCTGAGGGCCTAGAGAGGCTGTCACCACAGATTAAACCAGAGACTCTCTGTGCCTCTAACAATATCATCTCTCCTACCCCTGCCATCTCACACTCCCTCCCTCTCCCCTTCTTCTCTCCATTCCCTCTCTCCGACAACCTTCCCTCAATCTGATTTGCGTGTGCCTGCATTAATTAGCAGGAGAGTCTAGTGAGCGTGTCTGTGTGTGTGTGTGTGTGTTGGACCAGTGGGAGCAGTGATGAGGTCGTGACATGGTTGTGTGTGTACATGTTTATGTCTGTGTGCGTGTGTATATGTGTATGTATGTGTGTGTGATGATGATGATGTGGATGGAGGTCTAATAGACCTTGACAGGCCTAAACGCCACTGACATGCCCAACTGATTACATTTCCTCTCCATTAACTTAAGATACAGCCTGCCTCCCGAATGGCACCCTATTCCTTTTTAGTGCATTACTTTTGACTAAAAAGTAGTGCATTGTATAGGGAATAGGGTGCCATTTGGGATGCAGGCACACCAGGATTTCTGTTATGAAAATGTGGCGCTGGACATTTGACTAGCCGCATTTTAATTTACCAGACATTTGCGAAATTTACCGTACCCTGAGGCCTATGCATTGGGTGCGTAACCTAATTAGGGCGTACACCCACGGTGCACAGAATGAAATAAATCACATTTCGATTATGGTAATCAATTTTAACAGAACATGTCGAGGATGCAATGACGTGTGTTGTTTATACCGTGCACTTTGAATATGTTATAATAAATGTCCACATTTACTTTTCCTCACAAACACGATGAGTAACAAACAGCTAAATCACTAGCTTATGCATTGGCAGCTCGTGAGTTTCAAGTTTGGGGAAGCAAATTTTCCCCATAAAAATGCACCTTAGGGCCTCCCGGGTGGGGCAGTGGTCTAAGGCACTGCATCGCAGTGCTAGCCGTGCCACCAGAGACTCTGGGTTTGAGCCCAGGCTCTGTCGTAGCCGGCCGCGACTGGGAGGTCCATGGGGCGGTGCACAATTGGCCAAGCGTCGTCCGGGTTAGGGAGGGTTTGGCCGGCAGGGATATCCTTGTCTCATCGCGCACTAGCAACTCCTGTGGCAGGCCGGGCGCAGTGCATGCTGACCAGGTCGCTAGGTGTACAGTGTTTCCTCCGACACATTGGTGCGGCTGGCTTCCGGGTTGGATGTGTGCTGTGTTAAGAAGCAGTGCGGCTTGGTTGGGTTGTGTTTCGGAGGACGCATGGCTCTCGACCTTCGTCTCTCCCGAGCCCGTACGGGAGTTGTAGAGATGAGACAAGATAGTAACTACTAACAATTGGGGAGTAAAAGGGGGTAATAGTAAAAAAGTTAATAAATATGCACCTTTATAATAAAGCATTCCATGCATATCACATGTTCAGACTTATGTAAGATTGCCTACTATTCCTAATGTGATGAGTAGATTATATAGTCAAAATTTTGGCTAATAATATAACTCAATCACTGTTCGCAAAAAAGACTGTTCAATGCATGGCTGAGCATGTACAGTATTGTATCAGGTACTTTTCAGCCTTTTATAAACACATTTCATGGCTGAGCGTGTATAGTATTGTATCAGGTACTTTTCAGCCTTTTATAAACACATTTCATGGCTGAGCGTGTACAGTATTGTATCAGGTACTTTTAAGCCTTTTATAAACACATTTCATGGCTGAGCGTGTATAGTATTGTATCAGGTACTTTTCAGCCTTTTATAAACACAGTTCATGAAATTCTACTACACTTTATATGACTAGACACATTAGCAGAATCTTTTTTAATACGACAAATTACAGGGTAGCCTACTCTGCCAACACTGACAAACAGATCAATAAAAACTAAGTTGTAAATATAATAGGCCTACGAGAAGGGGAGACAAACAGAATGTGACGTCACAAGAAGGGGAGACAAATAGAATATGACGTCACGAGAAGGGGAGACAAATAGAATATGACGTCACGAGAAGGGGAGACAAATAGAATATGACGTCACGAGAAGGGGAGACAAACAGAATGTGACGTCACGAGAAGGGGAGACAAATATAATATGACGTCACGAGAAGGGGAGACAAACAGAATATGACGTCACGAGAAGGGGAGACAAACAGAATGTGACGTCACGAGAAGGGGAGACAAATATAATATGACATCACGAGAAGGGGAGACAAACAGAATGTGACGTCACGAGAAGGGGAGACAAATAGAATATGACATCACGAGAAGGGGAGACAAATATAATATGACGTCACGAGAAGGGGAGACAAATAGAATATGACGTCACGAGAAGGGGAGACAAACAGAATGTGACGTCACGAGAAGGGGAGACAAATATAATATGACATCACGAGAAGGGGAGACAAACAGAATGTGACGTCACGAGAAGGGGAGACAAATAGAATATGACGTCACGAGAAGGGGAGACAAAGAGAATATGACGTCATGAGAAGGGGAAACAAATAGAATATGACGTCACAAGAATGGGAGACAAATAGAATATGACGTCACGAGAAGGGGAGACAAATAGAATATGACGTCACGAGAATGGGAGACAAACAGAAAGTGATGTCACGAGAAAGGGAGACAAATAGAATATGACGTCACGAGAAGGGGAGACAAACAGAATGTGACGTCACGAGAAGGGGAGACAAATAGAATATGACGTCACGAGAAGGGGAGACAAACAGAATATGACGTCACGAGAAGGGGAGACAAATATAATATGACGTCACGAGAAGGGGAGACAAACAGAAAGTGACGTCACGAGAAGGGGAGACAAACAGAATATGACGTCACGAGAAGGGGAAACAAACAGAATGTGACGTCACGAGAAGGGGAGACAAACAGAATGTGACGTCACGAGAAGGGGAGACAAACAGAATGTGACGTCACGAGAAGGGGAGACAAATAGAATGTGACGTCACGAGAAGGGGAGACAAATAGAATGTGACGTCACGAGAAGGGGAGACAAATAGAATATGACGTCACGAGAAGGGGAGACAAATAGAATGTGACGTCACGAGAATGGGAGACAAATAGAATACGACGTCACGAGAAGGGGAGACAAATATAATATGACGTCACGAGAAGGGGAGACAAATATAATATGACGTCACGAGAAGGGGAGACAAACAGAATGTGACGTCACGAGAAGGGGAGACAAATATAATATGACATCACGAGAAGGGGAGTCAAACAGAATGTGACGTCATGAGAAGGGAGAAAAACAGAATATGACGTCACGAGAAGGGGAGACAAATAGAATATGACGTCACGAGAATGGGAGACAAATAGAATATGACGTCATGAGAATGGGAGACAAACAGAAAATGACGTCACGAGAAGGGGAGACAAACAGAAAATGACGTCACGAGAAGGGGAGACAAATAGAATATGACATCACGAGAAGGGGAGACAAACAGAATATGGCGTCACGAGAAGGGGAGACAAATAGAATATGACGTCACGAGAAGGGGAGACAAATAGAATATGACTTCACGAGAAGGGGAGACAAATAGAATATGACGTCACGAGAAGGGGAGACAAACAGAATGTGACGTCACGAGAAGGGGAGACAAATAGAATATGACGTCACGAGAAGGGGAGACAAACAGAATGTGACGTCACGAGAAGGGGAGACAAATAGAATATGACGTCACGAGAAGGGGAGACAAATAGAATATGACGTCACGAGAAGGGGAGACAAATAGAATATGACGTCACGAGAATGGGAGACAAATAGAATATGACGTCACGAGAAGGGGAGACAAATATAATATGACGTCACGAGAAGGGGAGAAAAACAGAATATGACGTCACGAGAAAGGGAGACAAATAGAATGTGACGTAACGAGAAGGGGAGACAAACAGAATATGACGTCACGAGAAGGGGAGACAAATAGAATATGACGTCACGAGAAGGGGAGACAAATAGAATATGACGTTACGAGAATGGGAGACAAATATAATATGACGTCACGAGAAGGGGAGACAAATAGAATATGACGTTACGAGAATGGGAGACAAATATAATATGACGTCACGAGAAGGGGAGACAAATAGAATATGACTTCACGAGAAGGGGAGACAAATAGAATATGACGTCACGAGAAGGGGAGACAAACAGAATGTGACGTCACGAGAAGGGGAGACAAATAGAATATGACGTCACGAGAAGGGGAGACAAACAGAATGTGACGTCACGAGAAGGGGAGACAAATAGAATATGACGTCACGAGAAGGGGAGACAAATAGAATATGACGTCACGAGAAGGGGAGACAAATAGAATATGACGTCACGAGAATGGGAGACAAATAGAATATGACGTCACGAGAAGGGGAGACAAATATAATATGACGTCACGAGAAGGGGAGAAAAACAGAATATGACGTCACGAGAAAGGGAGACAAATAGAATGTGACGTAACGAGAAGGGGAGACAAACAGAATATGACGTCACGAGAAGGGGAGACAAATAGAATATGACGTCACGAGAAGGGGAGACAAATAGAATATGACGTTACGAGAATGGGAGACAAATATAATATGACGTCACGAGAAGGGGAGACAAATAGAATATGACGTTACGAGAATGGGAGACAAATATAATATGACGTCACGAGAAGGGGAGACAAATAGAATATGACGTCCTAAACTGGAAGAGGAAATGATTGTCCTAAAAAAAAAGATTTTAAGTAGAACTGACCCAACAATGATAAAGAGTGAATATGTGCAGTTCGCACTCACCGCGGATATGGCCGATGCACTCCGCCTATCCAATCAGACAGGCTATAGGCCTACTGTTGTTCACTCAATTAAGTTGAGAATTGTATAGGTAAAAGACAGATTTGAGACTTGTCATTGTCTTCTCTTTACAGCAATAGCCATTTGTTTTCCAAACTATGTTTTCCTGCGATTTAATGTAGAAATATTGCGATATTCCTGGCCGGGCCTCTTTTCACTGACAGTAACAACTCAACAATCATCTATTTGGTATTTGTTGTGCACGCTGCCCAAATTGTTTCTGGTGCCTTTCCTTCAGACTGTTGGCAATATGATTTCAAACAATACACAAGTTGTATTTTTAAGGCTAGGGGAAGCTAATTATCCTCTGTGGCCAAATCATGCTTTACTAGCCTATTTTGAATCTTTTTATTTATTTATGTAAGCTAATTAGGCTATATAATTCACTTAGGGACAGCTTCCCCTAGTTTTATGGATGTACCGCCTAAGAGCCTTAATCATCAATATGTCAATATACACTGCTCAAAAAAATAAAGGGAACACTTAAACAACACAATGTAACTCCAAGTCAATCACACTTCTGTGAAATCAAACTGTCCACTTAGGAAGTAACACTGATTGACAATAAATTTCACATGCTGTTGTGCAAATGGAATAGACAAAAGGTGGAAATTACAGGCAATTAGCAAGACACCCCCAAAAAAGGAGTGATTCTGCAGGTGGTGACCACAGACCACTTCTCAGTTCCTATGCTTCCTGGCTGATGTTTTGGTCACTTTTGAATGCTGGCGGTGCTCTCACTCTAGTGGTAGCATGAGACGGAGTCTACAACCCACACAAGTGGCTCAGATAGTGCAGTTCATCCAGGATGGCACATCAATGCGAGCTGTGGCAAAAAGGTTTGCTGTGTCTGTCAGCGTAGTGTCCAGAGCATGGAGGCGCTACCAGGAGACAGGCCAGTACATCAGGAGATGTGGAGGAGGCCTTAGGAGGGCAACAACCCAGCAGCAGGACCGCTACCTCCGCCTTTGTGCAAGGAGGTGCACTGCCAGCGCCCTGCAAAATGACCTCCAGCAGGCCACAAATGTGCATGTGTCTGCTCAAACGGTCAGAAACAGACTCCATGAAGGTGGTATGAGGGCCCGACGTTCACTGGTGGGGGTTGTGCTTACAGCCCAACACCGTGCAGGACGTTTGGCATTTGCCAGAGAACACCAAGATTGGCAAATTCGCCACTGGCGCCCTGTGCTCTTCACAGATGAAAGCAGGTTCACACTGAGCACATGAGCACATGTGACAGATGTGACAGAGTCTGGAGACGCCGTGGAGAACGTTCTGCTGCCTGCAACATCCTCCAGCATGACCGGTTTGGCGATGGGTCAGTCATGGTGTGAGGTGGCATTTCTTTGTGGGGCCGCACAGCCCTCCATGTGCTCGCCAGAGGTAGCCTGACTGCCAATAGGTACCGAGATGAGATCCTCAGACCCCTTGTGAGACCATATGCTGACACATGCACATTTGTGGCCTGCTGGAGGTCATTTTGCAGGGCGCTGGCAGTGCACCTCCTTGCACAAAGGCGGAGGTAGCAGTCCTGCTGCTGGGTTGTTGCCCTCCTACGGCCTCCTCCACATCTCCTGATGTACTGGCCTGTCTCCTGGTAGCGCCTCCATGCTCTGGACACTACGCTGACAGACACAGCAAACCTTTTTGCCACAGCTCGCATTGATGTATCATCCTGGATGAACTGCACTACCTGAGCCACTTGTGTGGGTTGTAGACTCCGTCTCATGCTACCACTAGAGTGAGAGCACCGCCAGCGTTCAAAAGTGACCAAAACATCAGCCAGGAAGCATAGGAACTGAGAAGTGGTCTGTGGTCACCACCTGCAGAATCACTCCTTTTTTGGGGGTGTCTTGCTAATTGCCTATAATTTCCACCTTTTGTCTATTCCATTTGCACAACAGCATGTGCAATTTATTGTCAATCAGTGTTGCTTCCTAAGTGGACAGTTTGATTTCACAGAAGTGTAAATGACTTGGAGTTACATTGTGTTGTTTAAGTGTTCCCTTTATTTATTTGAGCAGTATATTATCCCCCATAGTAAAAAAGTTGACCTATTCTATTGTTCAGCTTGTTGAGAAAGAAAATCGATAGATCCCAAATACAACCACTAGGCCTAGGCTACATAAAAAAAAGTTTGATGTAGCCTAGTCTGATGCAACAGATCAGGACGTTTAGCTTAAAATGTTGATCAACTATTATTTCTTCACATTATAAGTGCAGCAATGTGCACAAGCCTGGAGCTGCACGCAATCATAATATAGTGGCATATCCATTTGTATCTGTCATATCCACTGCACTCTCAGTTTTTATCTGTTAAATGTACTACAATATATCTGCATATTAACATGTTGTTAATGGCAGAAGCTAAGATGCAAAGGAGAGGAAAACAGAGGGTTTAACACACATCCACATGATTCACATGAGCTGAAGACTGAGAGCAGCGAGCGCACATTCCCTTTCCTTTTTACAACTCTCCCTACCTCTCTCTCAAACACACACACTCTCTCCCTACCTCTCTCTCTCTCAAACACACACACTCTCTCCCTACCTCTCTCTCTCTCAAACACACACACTCTCTCCCTACCTCTCTCTCTCTCAAACACACACACTCTCTCCCTACCTCTCTCTCAAACACACACACTCTCTCCCTACCTCTCTCTCAAACACACACACTCTCTCCCTACCTCTCTCTCTCAAACACACACACTCTCTCCCTACCTCTCTCTCAAACACACACACTCTCTCCCTACCTCTCTCTCAAACACACACACTCTCTCCCTACCTCTCTCTCAAACACACACACTCTCTCCCTACCTCTCTCTCAAACACACACACTCTCTCCCTACCTCTCTCTCAAACACACACACTCTCTCCCTACCTCTCTCTCAAACACACACACTCTCTCCCCACCTCTCTCTCAAACACACACACTCTCTCCCTACCTCTCTCTCAAACACACACACTCTCTCCCTACCTCTCTCAAACACACACACTCTCTCCCTACCTCTCTCTCAAACACACACACTCTCTCCCTACCTCTCTCTCAAACACACACACTCTCTCCCTACCTCTCTCTCAAACACACACACTCTCTCCCTACCTCTCTCTCAAACACACACACTCTCTCCCTACCTCTCTCAAACACACACACTCTCTCCCTACCTCTCTCTCAAACACACACACTCTCTCCCCACCTCTCTCAAACACACACACTCTCTCCCCACCTCTCTCTCAAACACACACACTCTCTCCCTACCTCTCTCTCAAACACACACACTCTCTCCCTACCTCTCTCTCAAACACACACACTCTCTCCCTACCTCTCAAACACACACACTCTCTCCCTACCTCTCTCTCAAACACACACACTCTCTCCCTACCTCTCTCTCAAACACACACACTCTCTCCCCACCTCTCTCAAACACACACACTCTCTCCCCACCTCTCTCTCAAACACACACACTCTCTCCCCACCTCTCTCTCAAACACACACACTCTCTCCCCACCTCTCTCTCAAACACACACACTCTCTCCCCACCTCTCTCTCAAACACACACACTCTCTCCCTACCTCTCACACACACACACACACACACACACACACACACACACACACACACACACACACACACACACACACACACACACACACACACACACACACACACACACACACACACACACACACACTCTCTCCCTAATTCTCTCTCAAACACACACACACTCTCTCCCTACCTCTCTCTCAAACACACACACACACACACACTTCAGAGGGTCAGTCACACACATTCTGAGTTCAAATAAGGATTCGGATAGATAAACTAATACTCTAAACATGTGGACAGTCAGACAGACAGGCAGCAGCCACGCACCCACACAACAATAACTGCACTGGACGGCTGAGGGAAGGCTTTCAAAATGCTAATATCAACTGATGATTAAGGCACACCAGTGCTTGCAAAGGCACACACTCGACACACAAACAGACAAACACACACAGGAACATACACAAGCACCCACACGTGCATCCCTTTCTGGGAGGCAGGTGAAAAATTCAACATCCCTCTTCTATCCATCCAAATAGGGAGGTAGAGAGGAAAGGAAGGAAAAACAGGAAGAGAGATAAAATAGAGAGGAGTAAAAAAGAAGTACACACACAAACAGAGGCATGCAGGGTAATCCTCACTCCCCCTCACTAGCAATCCTTACATACTTGTAGAGGTCTGCATGGCACGGCCCGGTGTTTCTCCTTCAGTCGGACACAGACATATAATCAGAACCAGACACAGTCAGAAGGCTAAACCCTTTCCACACACACACACACACACACACACACACACACACACACACACACACACACACACACACACACACACACACACACACACACACACACACACACACACACACACACACACACACACACACACACACACACACACACACGCACACACACACACACACACACACACGCTGGAAGTTGTGCGTGGTACTCTGACTAGAGTTCATGTTGAACTCTGAACTGTATCTGGCTCTGCTCTGTGATAGCTCTGCGGTCACTAACCGTCTCCTGCACTCACATCACCCCTCACTGACCGTGAAAAGACCACTGTGACCTTCCTGTTACTCCAGCGCAGTCCAACTGCTGTGATCATACCTCAAAACAGAAACCGCCCAGGGCAGAGAGAGAGCATGAAACAGTCTCAGAGGAAAACATAGAGAAAGTATGAAGGGATGTAGAAGAAGAGAGAGGGGTGCTTTATGTTAACGGCTGCTGTCTACTATTAAGCAGTCTCAAAGGGAAAACATAGAAAGTGGAGAGAAAGTCTGGAGGGATAAAGGAGAAAACAGAGGGGAGTTGTAGGTTTACTAATCAGACACGTGGAGTGATTGTGTTTGACAGAAGTCCCTCCTCTTTTAGGTAGTTCCCCTGAAGACCTGCACTAGCGCTTCCTTCTACCCACGCTAACATGTCACACACTCCCATACTGTACCCCAGATACATTAAACAGAGAGGGGGGTGGAGGGAGGTAAGAGAGAAACAAAGAGAGGGGATGGAGACTGAGAGAGAGAGTGAGAGAGCTAGACAGATAAAGAGAGAGCAAGACAGATAAGGAGAGAGAGAGAGAGCTAAACAGATGAGGGAGAGAGAGATACGACGAGAGAGAGAGAGAGAGAGAGCGAGAGAGCGAGCAAGCAAGTGAGAGAGAGGGAGCAATAGAGAGAGAGAGGGAGCGAGAGAGAGAGAGAAAGGGAGCAATAGAGAGAGGGAGCGAGAGAGAGAGAGAGAGAGAGGGGGAGATCTAACAAAATCATGAGAAAACAAAAAGATAATTACTTGACACATTGGAAATAATTAACAAAAAAACGGAGCAAACTAGAATGCTATTTGGCCCTAAACAGAGAGTACACAGTGGCAGAATACCTGACCACTGTGACTGACCAAAACTTAAGGAAAGCTTTGACTATGTACAGACTCAGTGAGCATAGCCTTGCTATTGAGAAAGGCCGCCGTAGGCAGACCTAGCTCTCAAGAGAAGACAGGCTATGTGCTCACTGCCCACAAAATGAGGTGGAAACTGAGCTGCACTTCCTAACCTCCTGCCAAATGTATGACCATATTAGAGACACATATTTCCCTCAGATTACACAGATCCACAAAGAATTCGAAAACAAATCTAATTTTGATAAACTCCCATATCTATTGTGGGAATACCACAGTCTGCAATCACAGCAGCAAGATGTTTCCACAAGAAAAGGGCATCCGGTGAAGAATAAACACCATTGAAAATACAACCTATATTTATGTTTATTTATTTTACCTTTTGTACTTTAACTACTTGCACATCATTACAACACTGTATATGGACATAATATGACATTTGAAATGTCTTTATTATTTTGGAACTTTTGTGAGTGTAATGTTTACTGTTCATTTTTTATTGTTCATTTAACTTTTGTTTATTATCTATTTCACTTGCTTTGGCAATGTAAACATATGTTTCCCCTGCAAATAAAGCCCTTAATTTGAAATTGAGAGAGAGCGAGAGAGAGAGAGAGAGAGAGAGAGAGAGAGAGAGAGAGAGAGAGAGAGAGAGAGAGAGACAGAGCGAGAGAGAGAGAGAGAGAGAGAGAGAGAGAGAGAGAGAGAGAGAGAGAGAGAGAGAGAGAGAGATAGAGAGAGAGAGAGAGGGGAGGGGGGGACAACGTAGAGAGAAACAGAGAAATTGGAAGATTAGAGAGGAAGAGAGAAAGGAAGATTAGAGAGAAAGAGAGAGAGAGAGAATGAAAGAGATAGAGCTCTCTGTCTCCAGTTCCCAAAATATGCAGCAGACAGAGACAGTGATGTATGGGGCAGACAGAGACGGTGATGTATGGGGTTGGGTGTAACTGGGACAGTCCTCCACACAGAGAAAAGAGAGAGAGCAGAGAGAGAGAATAAAGAGAAAACAGAGAGGAGGGAGATAGTGTGGTCAGGCATGAATAAAATCTGTCTTCTGCTTCCCAAGAGTTAGTGCAGTTGTGTGTGGAATTTCCATGTGTGAATGAATTGAAATGATACCATTGCACTATATGACCGTAATACAACCCCTCACTCTATTTCTGTCTGTCTGTCTGTCTGTCTGTCTGTCTGTCTGTCTGTCTGTCCGTCTGTCTCTATCTGTCCCTCTGTCTCTCTCTTTCTCACACACTCTGTCCATCACCGGGAAGGATGAGCAGGCTTTGAGTCAACCAGCCTTCACTCCACTCCCCTAGTCTCTGTCAGCAGGGTGGTCAGGTGAATCATTGACCATAAATACACAGACACAAGGACAGTCATGACCACACATCAAACAGTCAGTTCCACAATATTTAAAAAAAAAACAGCCCCAAAACTCCCATGTCTATTTCTAAAGATTGCTGCCGCCAACTTCCCCATACAGTGTGGTGAATCAGAAAAAGTCTGCATTGACCGGAGAGTGACCACTGGCTGACCACCATGTCCAAACAAACAAGCTGAGCCAACAGGCGAGCCAATCGCCCATAACCTAGACAGACAGCTCAATCAGCCAATCAGCTAATGCTTAGGTCAGGGTGAGAATGACAGTCCAGTCTATGAGGCAGCGGTGATCATCATGGTTCAGCAAAATAGAGATTTAACCTATTCACCAGCCAGGAACGCCAGATCACCACAAGAAACAACAACCACAGAGAAGAAGAGGAAGACATGGATGCAAAGACCGTAGGATGTGGCCCATATGTGGAGCGTCTATGAACTTTCCCCCACCCCATCCCTGATGCACATCCCTCTCCTTACATCTTTTTAGTCTATCTCTCCATCTCCTAATCCCTCTATTTCTCCCTCACCTAAACTCTACAACATCCTAGCCCCTCTCTCCTCCCCTAAACCCTTTCATCGCTCCACCCCTCATCCTAGCCCCTCTCTCCTCCCCTAAACCCTTTCATTGCTCCACCCCTCATCCTAGCCCCTCTCTCCTCCCCTAAACCCTTTCATTGCTCCACCCCTCATCCTAGCCCCTCTCTCCTCCCCTAAACCCTTTCATTGCTCCACCCCTCATCCTAGCCCCTCTCTCCTCCCCTAAACCCTTTCATCTCTCCACCCCTCATCCTAGCCCCTCTCTCCTCCACTAAACCCTTTCATCTCTCCACCCCTCATCCTAGCCCCTATCTCCTCCCCTAAACCCTTTCATCTCTCCACCCCTCATCCTAGCCCCTCTCTCCACCCCTAAACCCTTTCATTGCTCCACCCCTCATCCTAGCCCCTCTCTCCACCCCTAAACCCATTTAATTGCTCCACCCCTCATCCTAGCCCCTCTCTCCTCCCCTAAACCCTTTCATCGCTCCACTCCTCATCCTAGCCCCCCTCTCCTCCCCTAAACCAATTTAATTGCTCCACCCCTCATCCTAGCCCCTCTCCTCCCCTAAACCCTTTCATCCCTGTTCCTTATGATTTAAATTATGTCTCCTCTCCATCCCTTCATTAATAATTGACTATCTTCCTCCTGCTCCAATTAAATAATTAACTAAGCCTCCTGCTGTCTGTACCCCAGGGCAGTCTGTCTGTGACCCTCTATCTGTCTGTCGGTCTCTGTCACTCTCTGTGTGTGTGTGAGTGAAATTCTTTCCCATACTTTGGACTGGTGTGTGTGTGTGTGTGTGTGTGTACATACATACGGTTTCAAAGCTACCGGTAAGTTCACGAAACATTCAGTCATTTTAGTAATTAACTGAAAATCTTTGGCAATCTATCATAACTTTGGTAATGTATACTTGAATAACTTGTTAAAAATGTATTCATATATAGTATTCCTTTAAAAAAAAATCTGTGTCCATATTGTCCATGAGTTTCTAGTAGACAGACCATGGTTAAAGAGAAAATAGCGTAGTTAATGACAAAAGCATATAATCATCAATGGAATGATTTAACTCAACTCTTCCAACTACTGACTGTTCTTCACAACTGACACCAGTTCGACGCCATAACATTGACAATAAATACATATTGACATAGTCAAATAAATAAACACCAATGTTATTCACTAAGTTGGCGGTTTATATTTAGGATAATATTTTACAGCTTTTTCATTCTATTTTTATTTTTTATAATTGTATTTAATTATTTCATATATTTTACATGTGATAAGGTCACACAGAGGGCCAGAGATAATTACAGACACCTGTGAAAATTTGAAGTACCCAAAAGGGCCAATAGATATCTTGTGAAAGATTACATAAAATCCTTGAAAGATAACAAACTTCTTGCAGTTTACTGGTAAGTTTGAAGTAATATACCCTCACTTTGCAACCCTATGTGTACAACACTTGATGGCTAATGTCCTGATACAAAGAACAGAGGAAGTGAATCAGCAGGACAATCAAAAGATCATTACATCATAACACACACACACACACACACACACACACACAAACACACACACACAAATACACACACACACTCACTAAATCCAGTCAGACTGTGGTATGTCATGCCCTGGTGTGAAATTCTTATTGGAGAGATGGGAAAGGGGGATGCTCTCTCTCTCTATCTCTCTCCCTCACTCAGACCCCCTCTGTCTCGCAATTCAATTTCAATTTAAGTGCTTTATTGGCATGGGAAACATGTTTACATTGCCAAAGCAAGTGAAATAGATAATAAACAGAAGTGAACTAAAAATATATATTTTTTACTCTCTCTCTCCCTTTCTAGCTCCCTCTCTCTCCCTATCCCTCCCTCCCTCCCTATCTCTCTCCCTCCCTCTTTGTGTTTACCATAGCTTCCTGTCAGATCACTACCTTGCAAGAGTTTGACAGCTTCACAGGAGCCAATGAAATGTAAATAAAACAAATAGCCAACAGACTAGAAACTATAAAAGGACATCTAGCACAATAAACTGTGAATGAACCATCCTGAACACACAGACTCACAGCTAGGTCTGCCTCGGTATGCATCTGGCACTATCAACTGTGAATGAACCATCCTGAACACACAGACTCACAGCTAGGTCTGCCTCGGTATGCATCTGGCACTATCAACTGTGAATGAACCATCCTGAACACACAGACTCACAGCTAGGTCTGCCTCGGTATGCATCTGGCACTATCAACTGTGAATGAACCATCCTGAACACACAGACTCACAGCTAGGTCTGCCTCGGTATGCATCTGGCACTATCAACCGCACAGCTTAGTAACACTCATTCACACACACGCACCCCGAGTGGATCACAGACAGAGGTCATTGATCAGAGGATGGATATAGGCTGGCCAGATCAATCTCATTGATCACACACTGTTTCATCAGCATGTGGAGTGTGCGTGTGGGGAAACACCCAATATGTGTGTTTGTGTGTGTGTGTCAATGAGTGCGTATGGGGAAACACCCACTGTCAGTGTTGTGTGTGTGTGTCAATGAGTGTGTGTGGGGAAACACCCACTGTGTATGAGACGAGCTAGACGGTTTCAGCCCCTCCCCCACTCTGCCCCCGACCCTCACACTGTCTCGCTGATACTCACCTAATCCTCCCCCTCCCTCAGTGTTCATAAGGGAAAACTCCTCCATACTGTTGTGCAGACTCCACCCACTTACTGAGTGTGTGTGTGTGTGTGTGTGTGTGTGCATTCGACGTGTGCTTATGCGTCCACACAGACAGGTGTTTGTGTGTAAGACGTACCGGTGAGGAGTGCTTGTCCCTCTCTCAGCTCCTCGTCCACGGCAATACTGTACTCCTCCTGGGAGAACCCTTGTGTGCACGGCAACGACCTCTGCCTCCGTGGCAACGACCCCACGGCCCGCCCGCCATGCACAGCAACCTGGAAAACAGAGAATTAGAACAGAACGGTGTGAGCTACAATAATCAATATAATCCTAGAGGGGTTACACGTACTTATAAATGTATGCACTCACTGCACTATAAACTGCTTTGGAAAAGTGTCTGCTGAGTAGTTTATATTAATAGAGGTAACAACAATGTAATAACCACTAAGAAATATCATGATAGGCAAGAGAAGAGACATATTAACCAGCTCCAAATGCAATATAATATAGACTGCATAAAAGAAACATATTCTAAATGAAATATAACAACATGTATGACTATATAAGAGCAACAATGATGGCACATTAGGAGGGGCCCTGTTCAGTGGCAGAAGGCCACCTCTCTATGCTCCCCTCCCTGCCCCCTACCCGATCCCCTCCCCCCTCACAGAGCAGCACAATGGCATACGTCCCTCAGGCAGGTGATTCGAGTAATAAGGGTAAGGGTTAGTGGGTAGCATGATTAGCCTGTCGACATCCCAAATGGCACCCTATTCCTTATAGTGCTCTACTTTTGACCAGGGTGCCATTTGGGATCCAGACCCTGCTACTACAGAACTTCAGAAAGTCAACACACCCTCCACCTTCACCCTCGTGGTGATCACAGATCTGACATGGCTATATACAGGTGAAAGCTATGTATTAGAACCTATTGCTTGCTTTCACCTATAAGATGGTTTTCAGATCAGTCATTAGTTCAGGGGAGATATGAAGGAATAGGGTATTTCAGAAGTATTCAAGATCAGTGTATGTGATTGTGTCAAAAACCTGTAACCCTTCCATGTGAATTTACTCATTCAATTCTAATCAATTCTAATCTGCAAATTCTCTGCAATCACTCTATTGATTTGCTTCTCAGTTGTTTATCTTACTTTCCAACATAAAACGTATCTATACATGTTTCAAATACCTATACTGTGCTAAATGAATACATTAACACAAGGGATATGCTAAACCAAACGGGTTGGGTAGCCTATAGTACATGCTTTGAGGGGATGGGGAAGCTTTCGAGACAAACACGGTGAATAAATATGAGTTACAATCCCAGTGTTTATAACATAACCGCGAGCTGAAATATAGTAAACTGTAGCCTACTCGATAGGCATTATAAATCTGTTCAGTTAATGTACTCCTCATTTAACAACGCGATAGGCATGAGAAATCTGTCCAGCGTCCTCATTTTACAACGTGTTAGCGAAGCGCACACTAACTCAACATTCAACAACATCCACCCTGCTCGGGTGATTGACCACGGCTTTGTTGTCGGCATGGGACTGACCCTAACCCGAGATGTTGGGTTTACTCGGGTCATCTCTGTAATGTTGATATAGGTTTGCAAATTAGATTATGGTGTAGCCAACGGACTAAAAAACAATAGGCTATCCATGTGTGTGTGTGTGTGTGCGTTTGTGTGTACCGTGCATGTGTTTTGAATCATTAGCATCTCTAAAAACCATTCATCTGATCTGATTTGTGTTGCGGCAACGGGCGATTGTCCCGCGGCTACTTTAATGTCCGTAAATTGTTACAGTTGTTGGTGAGCCGTAGCCTAAACATCCGATTCAGTCCATGGGTTCAACTTCAGCCTGGTGACGCGTCTACCAAAGTATACAAAAGTCCCAAATAGCCATAACAGCATTCCATATAGGCGTAGCCTATAGATTCTGAATTATGGGTGAATACGGAGCAGACAAATGTGTCCCTCTTGGCAAAAACTGGTTGAATCAACGTTGTTAATACGTCATTTCAACAACACAAATTAAATGCGATGATGTTGAACGTGGAAAGCTGATTGGATTTGCAAAAAGTCATCAACGTAAGGGAATAGCGTCATTTTTTCAACCAACTTTTAAATAAAATCCAATGGCATGGTGACATTTTTTTGTTGATTTCACGTTGAAAATTCACGTTAGTTGACAACTCAACCAAATGTAAATCAAAATTAGACGCGGAACTGTGACCTCTCTGCCCAGTGCGGTAGCTCGATTATGAAATTCGGTAAATGCCCACCATCATCAGAGAGCAGTTCAAACTTCAAGATTAGGCTACTATAACAAACAGGCTACCCTATCACTGCAAGCTCGAAGGCTAGACCAATGTTGTTATCACAAGCACGGATACATTTTAGCATAACGAAATCCTCAAATAGGTAACGTTTGAGCGTGATTCTAATGCATAGTCGAAAATCAATATAAGCCAACGACCTAATATCGAGGCAATGTAGAGGGAAATAAATGCAGTCTATCCCCGCAGATTGAGTCAAAGAGAGCCAACTCATCAGACCACGTCCCACCACCACACACACACCACTCCGACTACCAACACAGCCTGTTCTTACCTGCACAGCTGCCAGTAGCATCAATAGAGCGCCCGCAGTAATAAACATTATACAAATTCCTTTTTTCGAATGCGTTGTGAAAAGTCCCTCTTTCTTCGCGGTCAAATTTGAGAATTCCCACTAGGAAACGGGCGACAGCGGCATGTAGAAGGCAGCCTCTTCTCTCTCTTTTCTCCGTCCCTGCTCTGTTCTGTGCTATGCTGCTGATCGAAGCGCACTCTTGACTGGTACTGAGGCTGAACGACTGACTACCAGTCGGGGCGACCAACAACATGGGCCTCAGTGTCTCCACCTAGCGGACAACATCAAATATGGAAGGAATCACAAAAAAAGGCATTTCTATCGGACGTTTTCCTCTCTCCTCTCCCGTTAGAGAATGACAGACCACGCCTCTCCTGCATAACAAAATGAGTCCTCATCATTATCCCTACTAGTGTTGTTACAATACCATAACTTTGACCTCGATACCGATACCATATTTACTATCACAATATCTGATACCATCACGATACTCAATTGGACTATACTAAATAGAAAATAAATTGTATATTAGCCAAAGTGACAGAATGGCACTTGATCCAGAGAGATTAACGCAGCTACTACTCTGTTCAATCAAATCCCCCCACCCCAAATTGGTGTGAACACATATTTGCACATGTTATCGCAGGTTCAGCAAAATGCTTATGTTTCTAGCTCCAACCATCCAGTAATACCTTACAATACAAAACATTTTCAATGGGAGTGACTTATTGAGCTTGACAAACAATCTGTTTCCCTTCAATTTGAGACTTATTTTATTTTACTGATCAACAACATTTGCATATAAGAATATTGTTTTATAAAAGTGTGCACTGTCTCTTTAACCAGTAATTACATTATTCAGGAGGCAAGAGGGGGTAGCCCTTCAGAGCCCAATAGACAGTGGAGGTGTCATAATATCAATAAAACCTAGCGGTAAAAATCTGTAGTGGTTCCAATCGTTTTTTCCCCATTCATTTTTCCATCTGGGATTTTAGAACTACTTTATATAAGGTCTGTTTCATGTAGGCTTATCCTATGCTGACATTTTGATGGACATGGAATTCTCTCTCGAACAAAGTAAGTTTGATCAATATATTAGCCTCAATTTAGTCAAATTCAAAATGCTAATTAGTAACAGAGGAGACCTCAGCAAGACTACAGGTCATCTCTAGCCGACACTCCCAACTGCTGTTCACAACCCGAGTGGGGGACTTTGTCCAATCCATACATTTTTTCCGTCCTCTTTCTCTGTCTTAGCTAGTCACTGACTACACTTTAGTTATCTAGTTAGCAGAGCAGTAGATACAAAATAATAATTGGTTTTACTTAGCCTAGATAATTGTTTATACAGTATATCAACGTTGGTGTCTATTTTTAATATTTTTGATTTGTCCTTTATTTAACCAGGTAGGCTTGTTGAGAACAAGTTTTCATTTACAACTGCGACCTGGCCAAGATAGAACACAGCAGTTCGACACATACAACAACACAGAGTTACACATGGAATAAACAAATATACAGTCAATAATACAGTAGAACAAAGAAAAATCTATATACAGTGAGTGCATATGAGGTAAGATAAGGGAGGTAAAGGCAATAAATAGGCCATGGTGGCGAAGTAATTACAATATAGCAATTAGACACTGGAATGGTAGATGTGCAGAAGATGAATGTGCAAGTAGAGATACTGGGGTGCAAAGGAGCAAGATAAAAAAATAAATACAGTATGGGGATGAGGTAGACAGATGGGCTGTTTACAGATGGGCTATGTACAGGTGCAGTGCTCTGTGAGCTGCTCTGACAGCTGGTGCTTAAAGCTAGTGAGGGAGATATGGGTCTCCAGCTTCAGTGATTTTTGCAGTTCGTTCCAGTCATTGGCAGCAGAGAACTGGAAGCAAAGGCGGCCAAAGGAGGAATTGGCTTTGGGGGTGACCAGTGAGATATTCCTGCTGGAGCGTGTGCTACGGGTGGGTGCTGCTATGGTGACCAGTGAGCTGAGATAAGGCGTGGCTTTAACTAGCAGATACTTGTAGATGACCTGGAGCCAGTGGGTTTGGCGACGAGTACGAAGCGATGGCCAGCCAACGAGAGTGTACAGGTCGCAGTGGTGGGGCTTGGGGCTTTGGTGACAAAACGGAAGGCACTGTGATAGATTGCATCCAATTTGTTGAGTAGAGTGTTGGAGGCTATTTTACAGATGACATCGCCGAAGTCGAGGATCGGTAGGACGGTCAGTTTTACGAGGGTATGTTTGGCAGCATGAGTGAAGGACGCTTTGTTGTGAAATAGGAAGCCGATTCTAGATTTAATTTTGGATTGGAGATGCATAATGTGAGTCTTCAATGAGAGTTTACAGTCTAGCCAGGCACCTAGGTATTTTTTAGTTGTCCACATATTCTAAATCAGAACCGTCCAGAGTAGTGATGCTGGTTGGGCGTGCAGGTGCGGGCAGTGATCGGTTAAAGAGCATGCATTTAGTTTTACTTGCATTTAAGAGCAGTTGGAGGCCACGGAAGGAGTGTTGTATGGCATTGAAGCTTGACTGGAGGTTAGTTAACACAGTGTCCAAAGAAGGGCCAGAAGAATACAGAATAGTGTCGTGTGCATAGAGGTGGATCAGAGAATCACCAGCAGCGAGAGCGACATCTTTGATGTATACAGAGAAGAGAGTTGGCCCGAGATTTGAACCCTGTGTCACCCCCATAGAGACTGCAAGAGGTCCGGACAACAGGCCCTCAGATTTGACACAATGAACTCTATCAGAGAAGTAGTTGGTGAACCAGGCGAGGCAATCATTTGAGAAACCAAGAATGTCGAGTCTGCCAATAAGAATGTGCTGATTGACAGAGTCGAAAGCCTTGGCCAGGTCGATGAATACGGCTGCACAGTAATGTCTCTTATCGATGGCGGTTATGATATCGTTTAGGACCTTGAGCGTGGCTGAGGTGCACCCATGACCAGCTCTGAAATCTGATTGTATAGCGGAGAAGGTACGGTGGGATTCGAAATGGTCGGTAATCTGTTTGTTGACTTGGCTTTCGTAGACCTTAGAAAGGCAGGGTAGGATAGATATACGTAGGTCTGTAGCAATTTGGGTCTAGAGTGTCTCCCTCTTTGCAGATCCTTTTCAAAAGAGAGTGTCCAGATTGTCTAGCCCGGGTGATTTGTAGGGGTCCAAGTTTTGCAGTTCTTTAAGAACATCAGCTGTCTGGATTTGGGTGAAGGAGAAATGGGGGAGGCTTGGGCGATGGTCAGCTGTAGAAAAATGCTTATTGAAATTCTCAATTATAGTGGATTTATCAGCGGTGACAGTGTTTCCTAGCCTCAGTGCAGTGGACAGCTGGGAGGAGGTGCTCTTAATCTCCATGGACTTTACAGTGTCCCAGAACTTTTTTGAGTTTGTGCTACAGGATGCACATTTCTGCTTGAAAAAGCTAGCCTTAGCTTGCCTAACTGCCTGTGTATATTTGTTCCTAACTTCCCTGAAAAGTTGCATATCACTGGGGCTATTCGATGCTAATGCAGAACGCCACAGGATGTTTTTGTGCTGGTCAAGGGCAGTCAGATCTGGAGAGAACCAAGGGATATATCTATTCCTGGTTCAACATTTTTTGAAAGGGGCATGCTTATTTAAGATGGTGAGGAAGGCACTTTTAAAGAATGACCAGGCATCCTCTACTGACGGGATGAGGTCAATATCCTTCCAGGATACCCCGGCCAGGTCGATTAGGAAGGCCTGCTTGCTGAAGTGTTTTAGGGAGCGTTTGATAGTGATGAGGGGTGGTCGTTTGACCGCAGACCCGTTACGGATGCAGGCAATGAGGCAGTGATCGCTGAGATCTTGGTTGAAAACAGCAGAGGTGTATTTGGAGGGCAAGTTGGTTAGGATGACATCTATGAGTGTGCCCGTGTTTACGGATTTCGGGTTGTACCTGGTGGGTTCATTGATCATTTGTGAGAAATTGAGGGCATCATTCTTAGATTGTAGGATGTCCAGGGTGTTAAGCCAGTCACAGTTTAGGTGACCTAGCAGCACAAGCTCTGAAGATAGATGGGGGGCAATCAGTTCACATATGGTGTCCAAGGCACAGATAGGGGCTGAGGGTGGTCTATAGCAACCGGCAACGGTGAGGGACTTGTTTCTGGAGAGGTGGATTTTTAAAAGTAGAAGCTCGAATTGTTTGGGTACAGACCTTGATAGTAAGACAGAACTCTGCAGGCTATCTCTGCAGTAGATTGCAACACCGCCCCCTTGGTGGTCTTCCTGCGCCAGGATTCAGACACGGCTAGAACATCCGGGTTGGCAGAGTGTGCTAGGGCAGTGAATAAAACAAACTTAGGGAGGAGGCTTCTAATGTTAACATGCATGAAACCAAAGCTTTTACCATTACAGAAGTCAACAAATGATAGCGCCTGGGGAATGGGAGTGGAGCTAGGCACTGCAGGACCTGGATTAACCTCCACATCACCAGAAGAACAGAGGAGGAGTAGGATAAGGGTACGGCTAAAGGCTAAAATAACTCGTTGTCTATTACGTTCAGAACAGAGAGTAAAAGGAGCAGTTTTCTGGGCACGGTAGAATAGATTCAAGGCATAATGTACAGACAAAGGAATGGTATGATGTGGATACAGTGAGGGTAAACCTGTGCATAGAGTGACGATGAAAGAGATTTTGACCCTAGAAATATAATTTAAAATAAGTCCGATTTGCTCTGGTTTGAGTCGCGCTGTGTAGACTGGTGAGAGTTGTCCGTGCTAGAGGTGGCTGATGACCACTAGCAGTGGCTAGCTGACTACTAGCTAGTAGCTAGTTAGCTGGCTAGCTTCTGTTGGGGTTCCGGTTCAGGCGACGGTTCGGACGACGGATCAGCAGGGCTCCGTATGGTGGGTATAGTGGCCTAAGAATTTGTCTGATGGGCCTCTTAACTTGACGCTAGGGGTCAGATTTTATTTTTATTTTTAAATAATGTTCCCAAGGTAAATGGACTATTTCTCAGGTCCAAATCGTAGAATATGCATATAATTTACAGATTAGGATAGAAAACACTGCAAAGTTTCCAAAACTGTCAAAATATTGTCTGTGAGTATAATAAAACTGATTCTGCAGGTGAAAACCTGAGAAAATCTAACAACATTAATAACATACAGCTGGCAGGTTATACACTGTCGGCAGGATAGAACAGCAGCCTCTGGTAAGACAAGGGGTGAAGGTTTATGTATATTTGTAAACAACAGCTGGTGCACGATATCTAAGGAAGTCTCAAGGTTTTGTCTGTTTTGTCTGTCTACATACCGCCACAGACCGATATTGGCAATGAGCCAATGAGCTGTATACCGCCATGAGCAAACAGGAAAACGCTCATTCAGAGGAAGCTCCTAGTGGCCGAGGACTTTAATGCAGGGAAACTAAAATTAGGTTTACCTAACTTTTACCAGCATGTTAAATGTGCAACCAAAGGGAAAAAAACTCTAGACTGCCTTTACTCCACACACAGAGAAGCGTACCAAGCTCTCCCTCACCTTCCATTTGGCAAATCTGACCATAATTCTATCCTCCTGATTCCTGCTTACAAAACATTTTTTTAAGCAGGAAGCACCTGCTCAATTAAAAAGTGGTCAGATGAAGCAGATGGTAAATTACAGGACTGTTTTGCTAGCACATGGGATTCTTCCGATGGCATTGAGGAGTACACCATATCAGTCAATGGCTTCATCAATAAGTGCATCGATGACGTCGTCCCCACAGTGGCTGTACATACATACCCCAACCAGAAGCAATGGATTACAGGCAACATCCTCACTGAGCTAAAGGGTGGAGCTGCCACTTTCAAGGAGCGGGACTCTAATCCGGAAGCTTATAAGAAATCCCACTATGCCCTCCGATGAACCAACAAACAGGCAATGTGTCAATACAGGACTAAGATCGAATAATACTACACCGGCTCCGACACTCGTCGGATGTGGCAGGGCTTGCAAACTATTACAGACTACAAAGGGAAGCACAGCCAAGGTCTGCCCAGTGACATGAGCCTACCAGACAAGCGAAATAACTTTTATGCTCGCTTCGAGGCAACTAACACTGAAACATGCATGAGAACATCAGCTGTTCCAGACGACTGTGTGATCACGCACTCCGCAGCCGATGTGAGTGTCATGTCTCTGACTTCTTTAATGTGATGACAAGTGATTTTATCAAATCGATTATCTAATGTTTGATTGATTACGTGATTGAATTAAACCATGCAACTATTAACTCGTTAATAACCTGGGTCACCACGGAAGAGTTAGTTTATATAGAGCGGCTATCTCCCGAATCCACTCTTAAAGATCTGAAGATCTTTTAAATCAATTGCAGTCAATCGGTAATTAATTAATCTTTACCTAATATCAGTCTCATCTGAACACGATAAAATCTTGGTTATCTGCACGAACCCATCCTTTACTATGAATCATTCATACCCAAATTGGCTCAATTATTTATTCACTAACTAATTAAAGAATGACAGAATGTACAATACATAATATCATTATACAGTAAATACCGTCCCTAGTGGACTAAACCAGTTTGGTTATACCACGATAGATTCAGAGAGGAAAGGGGGGAGGGGAGGGGGGTTGGAAGGAAGTCTAAGGAATGGGTATCTATCGGACATGGGAAGCTATTCTCACATAAATGCATATGCCACTAACGATCGCTCGTTCGGAGAAAGGTAATGCATTGTATTTACGTGAAGCTGGCTTCGATAGTTGAGCTGGTGGTGTGAGGCTCTGTTTTGCCCAGTCGAGGTCGCCATTGTCATTTGTAGATTCTTCCGGGTTGTCGTGGAGTGAGATGTTGTGGTTTCTGCGTCGGTCAATGTTCTTACTAGATTTGCTACCTTTCCAGTTGCAGTCTGTTAGGCTGTAATCTAGGACTCACTTCTTCTTATAGTTTATAGATCAATAGTTCAGAGTTCATACCATTTCACGTGTGGAGCAAGCTCTCAAGTTGTCTGGCTTGTAGAGTTAAAATTAGACTTAGCCCTTTTTAAATGTTTTAGACAAGTCCTCACGGTATTTGGAACTGCGGTGACTTTTCTTCGTGGGGGCTTTTATTCTAGAGTGGAAAAGGGGTTGGTTCATCATTTCCAACCAATGTCTGTTCACTTGGCCGTGTCCACTGGCTGGTCATGAGTTACCATTAAAACAAACACTTTTTAATTTTAGAAGACTTAAATCACATTGTAATCTTTTCAAAAGTATTCTTATACTTAGTAAAACATTTTATCCAACCTTTAGATGCAAGCCTCATAATTGACGACCTTGGATAAACAGAGTTAGGGTAATGTGGCTGTATTGTCTATCATGAGGTCACAAAAATGAAACAAAACGGACAGGGTCGTAGCTTGTTTCCACATTCTCTAAATTAGGAATAATGTTTAATTCTCCAATTCGGAGAGGTAGGAGTATTTTCCTTTGTCTTACAGTGAAACTCTTTCTCTACATACTGCATGGTGAAGGAGAGAAGAGTCTCTGCATGGAATTTATGACGTGGTTGTTAAAGTCATAAAACTGACCCCTCCTAACATGAGAGGGGGGGGGGTTCACATCTCTGCTAGTCATGACAAGAGTAAGACCTTTAAACAGGTCAACATTCACAAGGCCGCAGGGCCAGACGGATTACCAGGACGTGTACTCCGAGCATGCACTGACCAACTGGCAAGTGTCTTCACTGACATTTTCAACCTCTCCCTCTTTCTCTACATACTGCATGGTGAAGGAGAGAAGAGTCTCTGCATGGAATTTATGACGTGGTTGTTAAAGTCATAAAACTGACCCCTCCTAACATGAGAGGGGGGGGGGGGTTCACATCTCTGCTAGTCATGACAAGAGTAAGACCTTTAAACAGGTCAACATTCACAAGGTCGCAGGGCCAGACGGATTACCAGGACGTGTACTCCGAGCATGCACTGACCAACTGGCAAGTGTCTTCACTGACATTTTCAACCTCTCCCTGTCTGAGTCTGTAATACCAACATGTTTCAAGCAGACCACCATAGGTCATGTGCCCAAGAATACTAAGGTAACCTGCCTAAATGACTACTGACCCGTAGCACTCACATCTGTAGCCACGAAGAGCTTTTAACGGCTGGTCATGGCTCACATCCACACCATTATCCCCGAAACCCTAGACCCACTCCAATTTGCATACTGCCCTAACAGATCCACAGATGATGCAATATTTATTGCACTCCACACTGCCCTTTCACACCTGGACAAAAGGAACAGCTATGTGGGAATGCTATTCATTGACTAAACCTCAGTGTTCAACACCATAGTGCCCTCAAAGCTCATCACTAACTAAGGACACTGGGACTAAACACCTCCCTCTGCAACTGGATCCTGGCCTTTCTGACGGGCCGCCCCCAGGTGATAAGGGTAAAAAACAACGAGCGTTGCATAGGGTCGGAACCTTTACGGTAAATTTCTGTAATTTTCCCAGAAATTTTCCATGGGAGGTTAAGCCCTGGAATTTGGGGAATTTTGCTTCAATTCATCAAAAAAGTTAGCTTATAACAGTGAACCTTTTTTTGTGGGTTAAACTATCCCCAATTCAATGGAATATGTGCAGTGCACTCTTCCATCACATGTTCAGCTGATTCTCAAGATCTTGCACACTAATGAGATGCTACTGAGCCCACACTACTACACTGTCTGAGCCAAGGACTACATGCTTTCTGGTCAGTTCTGATTACAATACTGGGTGGGGTGAATATATTTTATATGACATTTATGATTTTTTGTTAACTTGTAAATTGTAGCCAACAACAAAGTGTGTTTAAATAATTTCTAACTTGTTAACAATTTCTGCTAGTTAGTTTTTGCTACCAAGTGGGTTTTAGCTTGCTTGAGCCTGCTAACTGAGGAGAGCTAATTTACCTGTTTCCATACATGTTTCATTTGAAAACATTTATCTTACAAAGGAGTTGTGTAATCGAACTGCTTAACTACTTATTTGTACATGGGATTGTATTTGTTGTTTTTTACTCATTTATTTCTAATCTATACAGGAAAATGCCACGGACACTATCTGATGTGTGGAGATATTTCACTGCAGCTAATGTAGAAGGAAAAGCTGTGTACATTTGCAAATACTGTGCCAAATCATATGTGAAGAACGCAACAAAGTTGCGGAATTATCTGGCCAAGTGCATAATGTTCCCTCAGTGCTCACAACAAGCAACCTCTGACGAAAGTCCCTCTACTTCTATTTGAGGTGAAAATTATGAATCAGACACATTATTGATAGCAACAGCTCATGGTCCTCATGGAATCAGAAGTTTTTTTGACTCAATTGAGGAACGTAGTCAGAGACATGCTGATGAATGTCTTGCTTGAGCTGTGTATGCAACTGGTTCACCTCTGATGCTCACAGGCAATGTGTATTGGAAGAGATCTCTGAAAGTTCTTCGCCCAGCATACACCCCTCCAACCAGACATGTTCAAGTGAAGGTCAAGTAAATCATAGAGAAAGCAGACTGTATTGCAATCATCTCTGATGGGTGTTCAAATGTTCGTGGGCAAGGAATAATTAACTACATCATCTTCACACCTCAACCAATATTCTACAAGAGCACAGACACAAGGGACAACAAACACACTGGTCTCTACATTGCAGATGAGCTGAAGGCAGTCATCAATGACATTGGACCACAGAAGGTATTTGCACTGGTGACAGACAATGCTGCGAACATGAAGGCTGTTTGGTCTAAAGTGGAGGAGTCCTAACCTCACATCACACCCATTGGCTGTGCTGCTCATGCATTGAATCTGCTCCTCAAGGACACCGTGGCACTGAAAACAATGGATGCACTCTACAAGAGAGCCAAGGAAATGGTTAGGAATGTGAAGGGTCATCAAGTTATAGCAGCAATCTACCTCACCAAACAAAGTGAGAAGAATAAGAGCCCCACATTAAGCTGACCAGCAACACCCATTGGGGTGGTGTTGTCATCATGTTTGACAGTCTCCTGGAGGGGAAGGAGTCTCTCCAAGAAATGGCCATATCACAGTCTGCTGATATCAAGAGGATCCTCCTGGATGATAAATTATGGGAGAGAGTGGTAAGCAGCATGAAACTCCTGAAACTCCTGAAACCTATAGCAGTAGCCATTGCCCGGATTGAGGGAGACAATGCCATCCTGTCTGATGTTCAGACTCTGCTCACAGATGTAAGAGAATAAATCAGTACTGCCCTACCCACTTCACTGTTACTCCAAGCAGAGGAAACTGCAGTACTGAAATACATCAAAAAGCGTGAAGACTTCTGTCTGAAGCCCATATACACCAAGTATGCTGGCAAGAGCATCCTGTCTGGTGCAGAGATCAACAAGACCTATGGTGTCAGCACTACCGTGTCTCGCCACCTTGGCCTGGATGAGGGTAAGGTTCTTGGCAGTCTGGCGAAGCAGTCTGGTGAATTACACTTCCAAGTAAGGGCTTTGGGATGGAGATGCAATATGGCAGTCGTGCCAACATATCTCATCAGCCACCTGGTGGAAGGGACTTTGTGAATCTTTCCCCTGTTGCCTCCATCATCCTCAAAATCCCACCAACTTCAGTCGCCTCAGAGCACAACTGGTCCTTGTTTGGGAACACACACACCAAAGCATGCAACAGGCTGACCAATACAAGGTTTGAAAAATTGGTGGCCATCCTGGCAAATTTTAGACTTTTTGAGCCTGACAATGAGCCATCCTCAACAAGGTTGGAAAGTGACAGTGAAAATGAGGCCTCAGAGTGTGATGTTCAAGAGGTGGACATTGAGGAGGTCCAGGGAGAAGACATGGAAGCCTGAGAGGAAGACAACCAAAGCTTTAGTTTCTAGACTATCATTTTACAGATGTACAGTTTGTTGAAAACGCTTTTGGGAGATGCGATGGATCATTGGAGATCATTCAATATTCCCTTTCTTTTATTGTTCAGTGAAATTATCCCATGTGAAGAGTACACTCATTTAGTTAATTTTCAATTCGTAACTATTAAAAAAATTAATATATATATATTGGAGGGATTTAATCATTTGCAATTAAGGTAAAAGGTTTATGTTTCTGTCTCCATATGATATGGTAAATATATCTTCTATGCAAAAAACACAGACATTTAAATGGCATTAATATTATTTAGCATATATTTCCATTAATTCCCATATATTCCCATTAATTCCTGTTAATTCCCACGGAAAGCTACCACCTCTGAATATTCCCCAAAATGTGCAACCCTAGTAACAACACATCCACCACGCTGAACCCCAACATGGTGGCCCCTCAGGGGTGCGTGCTCAGTCCCCTCCTGTACTCCCTGTTCACTCATGACTGCACCGCCAGGCATGACTCCAACAAAATCATTAAGTTTGCCGATGACACAACAGTGGTAGGCCTGATCACCGACAACGATGAGATAGCCTATAGGGAGGAGGTCAGAGACCTGACCGTGTGGTGCAAGGACAACAACCTCTTCCCTCAACGTGATTAAGACAAAGTAGATGATTGTGGATTACAGGAAAAGGAAGACCGAGCACGCCCCCATTCTCATCAACGGGGCTGTAGTGGAGCAGGTTGAGAGCTTCAAGTTCCTTGGCGTCCACATCACCAACAAGCTAACACGGTCCAAGCACACCAAGACAGTCGTGAAGAGGGCATGACAAAACCTATTCCCCCTCAGGAGACTGAAAAGATTTGGCATGGGTCCTCAGATCCTCAAAAGGTTCTACAGCTGCACCATTGAGAGCATCCTGACTGGTTGCATCACTGCCTGGTATGGCAACTGCTCGGCCTCTGTCCGCAAGGCACTACAGAGGGTAGTGCGTATGGCCCAGTACATCACCAGGGCCAAGCTTCCTGCCATCCAGGACCTCTATACCAGGCGGTGTCAGAGGATGTCCCTAAAAATTGTCAAAGACTCCAGCCACCCTAATCATAGACTGTTCTCTTTGCTACTGCACTGCAAGCAATAACGGAGCGCCAAGTCTAGGTCCAAGAGGCTTCCAAACAGCTTCTACCCTCAAGCCATAAGACTCCTGAACATCTAATCAAATGGCTACCCAGACTATTTGCATTGCCCCCCCTTCTACGTTGCTGCTACTCTCTGTTATTATCCATGCATAGTCACTTTAATAACTCTACCAACATGTACATATTACCTCAATTACCTTGACTAACCGGTACCCCTTGTATATAGCCTCGCTATTGTTATTTTACTGCTGCTCTTCAATTATTTGTTACTTTTCATACTTTTCTTTTTAGGTATTTTCTTAAAACTGCATTGTTGGTTAAGGGCTTGCAAGTAAGCATTTTACTGTAAGGTCTACACCTGTTGTATTCGGCGCATGTGACAAATAAAGTTTGATTTGTGTAACCAAGAGGCGTAGCAGTTGGATGTGTGTTTGTCTTGTCCCGTGTAAATAGTAAATAGCCTGTTTCTTCATTTTTTTGTATATATTTTCATCTCACTTTCCATCTACGAACTAAATATACTTTCCTGCAACCCACCTCACCCAATGTGGTACGGATCTGATATGTTTATACTTTATAACTGGAACCTACATCAGAAGCTGGAACCTACATACAGCAGTACTGTATCATTTTAATCATTTTAGTCAATAAGATTTTTGCAACGTAAGCTTAACTTTCTGAACATTCGAGACGTGTAGTCCACTTGTCATTCCAATCTCCTTTGTATTAGCGTGGCCTCTTCTGTAGCCTGTCAACTATGTGTCTGTCTATCCCTGTTCTCTCCTCTCTGCACAGACCATACAAACGCTTCACACCGTGTGGCCGCGGCCACCCTAACCTGGTGGTCCCAGCGCGCACGACCCACGTGGAGTTCCAGGTCTCCGGCAGCCTCTGGAACTGCCGATCTGCGGCCAACAAGGCAGAGTTCATCTCAGCCTATGCTTCCCTCCAGTCCCTCGACTTCTTGGCACTGACGGAAACATGGATCACCACAGATAACACTGCTACTCCTACTGCTCTCTCCTTGTCTGCCCACGTGTTCTCGCACACCCCGAGAGCTTCTGGTCAGCGGGTGGTGGCACCGGGATCCTCATCTCTCCCAAGTGGTCATTCTCTCTTTCTCCCCTTACCCATCTGTCTATCGCCTCCTTTGAATTCCATGCTGTCACAGTTACCAGCCCTTTCAAGCTTAACATCCTTAACATTTATCGCCCTCCAGGTTCCCTTGGAAAGTTCATCAATGAGCTTGATGCCTTGATAAGCTCCTTTCCTGAGGACGGCTCACCTCTCACAGTTCTGGTTGACTTTAACCTCCCCATGTCTACCTTTGACTCATTCCTCTCTGCCTCCTTCTTTCCACTCCTCTACTCTTTTGACCTCACCCTCTCACCTTCCCCCCTACTCACAAGGCAGGCAATACGCTTGACCTCATCTTTACTAGATGCTGTTCTTCCACTAACCTCATTGCAACTCCCCTCCTAGTCTCCGACCACTACCTTGTATCCTTTTCCCTCTCGCTCTCATCCAACACTTCCCACACTGCCCCTACTCGGATGGTATCGCGCCGTCCCAACCTTCGCTCTCTCTCCCCCGCTACTCTCTCCTCTTCCATCCTATCATCTCTTCCCTCTGCTCAAACCTTCTCCAACCTATCTCCTGATTCTGCCTCCTCAACCCTCCTCTCATCCCTTTCTGCATCCTTTGACTCTCTATGCCCCCTATCCTCCAGGCCGGCTCGGTCCTCCCCTCCTGCTCCGTGGCTCGACGACTCATTGCGAGCTCACAGAACAGGGCTCCGGGCAGCCGAGCGGAAATGGAGGAAAACTCGCCTCCCTGCGGACCTGGCATCCTTTCACTCCCTCCTCTCTACATTTTCCTCTTCTGTCTCTGCTGCTAAAGCCACTTTCTACCACTCTAAATTCCAAGCATCTGCCTCTAACCCTAGGAAGCTTTTTGCCTTCTTCTCCTCCCTCCTGAATCCCCCCCCCCCTCCCTCTCTGCAGATGACTTCGTCAACCATTTTGAAAAGAAGGTCGACGACATCCGATCCTCGTTTGCTAAGTCAAACGACACCGCTGGTTCTGCTCACACTGCCCTACCCTGTGCTCTGACCTCTTTCTCCCCTCTCTCTCCAGATGAAATCTCGCGTCTTGTGACGGCCGGCCGCCCAACAACCTGCCCGCTTGACCCTATCCCCTCCTCTCTTCTCCAGACCATTTCCGGAGACCTTCTCCCTTACCTCACCTCGCTCATCAACTCATCCTTGACCGCTCGCTACGTCCCAACCGTCTTCAAGAGAGCGAGAGTTGCACCCCTTCTGAAAAAACCTACACTCGATCCCTCCGATGTCAACAACTACAGACCAGTATCCCTTCTTTCTTTTCTATCCAAAACTCTTGAACGTGCCGTCCTTGGCCAGCTCTCCTGCTATCTCTCTCAGAATGACCTTCTTGATCCAAATCAGTCAGGTTTCAAGACTAGTCATTCAACTGAGACTGCTCTTCTCTGTGTCACGGAGGCGCTCCGCACTGCTAAAGCTAACTCTCTCTCCTCTGCTCTCATCCTTCTAGACCTATCGGCTGCCTTTGATACTGTGAACCATCAGATCCTTCTCTCCACCCTCTCCGAGTTGGGCATCTCCGGCGCGGCCCATGCTTGGATTGCGTCCTACCTGACAGTTCGCTCCTACCAGGTGGCGTGGCGAGAATCTGTCTCCTCACCACGTGCTCTCACCACTGGTGTCCCCCAGGGCTCTGTTCTAGGCCCTCTCCTATTCTCGCTATACACCAAGTCACTTGGCTCTGTCATAACCTCACATGGTCTCTCCTATCATTGCTATGCAGACGACACACAATTAATCTTCTCCTTTCCCCCTTCTGATAACCAGGTGGCGAATCGCATCTCTGCATGTCTGGCAGACATATCAGTGTGGATGACGGATCACCACCTCAAGCTGAACCTCGGCAAGACGGAGCTGCTCTTCCTCCCGGGGAAGGACTGCCCGTTCCATGATCTCGCCATCACGGTTGACAACTCCATTGTGTCCTCCTCCCAGAGCGCTAAGAACCTTGGCGTGATCCTGGACAACACCCTGTCGTTCTCAACTAACATCAAGGCGGTGGCCCGTTCCTGTAGGTTCATGCTCTACAACATCCGCAGAGTACGACCCTGCCTCACACAGGAAGCGGCGCAGGTCCTAATCCAGGCACTTGTCATCTCCCGTCTGGATTACTGCAACTCGCTGTTGGCTGGGCTCCCTGCTTGTGACATTAAACCCCTACAACTCATCCAGAACGCCGCAGCCCGTCTGGTGTTCAACCTTCCCAAGTTCTCTCACGTCACCCCGCTCCTCCGCTCTCTCCACTGGCTTCCAGTTGAAGCTCGCATCCGCTACAAGACCATGGTGCTTGCCTACGGAGCTGTGAGGGGAACGGCACCTCCGTACCTTCAGGCTCTGATCAGGCCCTACACCCAAACAAGGGCACTGCGTCCATCCACCTCTGGCCTGCTCGCCTCCCTACCTCTGAGGAAGTACAGTTCCCGCTCAGCCCAGTCAAAACTGTTCGCTGCTCTGGCACCCCAATGGTGGAACAAACTCCCTCACGACGCCAGGACAGCGGAGTCAATCACCACCTTCCGGAGACACCTGAAACCCCACCTCTTTAAAGAATACCTAGGATAGGATAAAGTAATTCTTCTGACCCCCCCCCCCCCTAAAAGATTTAGATGCACTATTGTAAAGTGGCTGTTCCACTGGATATCTTAAGGTGAATTCACCAATTTGTAAGTCGCTCTGGATAAGAGCGTCTGCTAAATGACTTAAATGTAAATGTAAAAGTAAGCTAGCCAGCTAACTAGCTACTAGTCATTGCTAGCCATGGCTATCTGTCTTTACCTTTAGCTCGCACACCTGCCAGTCTGCACAGCGCGATATCAACCCAGAGCATATCAGACTGCTTTTCTCTACCATATCACCGGACTCCTGCCGCAAGCTCTGGACTATTACACCGGATCATCACAGCTAGCTAGATGCAACCGAGTGTCTATTGTTGGCTAACGCCTCTGTCCCGAAGCAAGCACCGGTTAGCCTGGAGCTAGACTTGAGCCAGGCCCATCTCCGGCTAGCCGATGAAGAATACCAGCTAATTCCTGGGCTACAACACCTCTTTTGCCAATTGGCTTGGACCCGTTATTGTCGACACGGAGCCCCGCCGATCCATCAAGACTGGTCTGGTCGATGTGGTTTCAACAGGCTTTTCCATTGTGATGTCTCCAAAGACCCATCTGCTATCCCCAGCCCGCTAGCTTCCTGAATGCCGTGTCTCCCACTTGCCTAGCATAGTAGCAACTAACGAACGGCTCCCTAACTGACCTATTGCTGCTCATTGCTGCTCATATGATCACTCGGCTACAGAGCTAAAGCCTGCTAGACTATTCACTAACACCGTATCTCATTGTGTTTATCTGTCGGCCCCAGCCTCAAACTCAGGTCCTGTGTGTATCTAACTGACCCTCTCTGATGGTTCATTGCCATTTACCCGTTGTTGTCTTAGTTCTCCTGATCAACACCTGTGATTGCTTTATGCGTCTCTCTAATGTCAATGTTAATTTATTTTACCTTTATTTAACTAGGCAAGTCAGTTAAGAACAAATTCTTATTTTCAATGACGGCCTAGGAACAGTGGATTAACTGCCTTGTTTAGGGGCAGAATGACAGCTCAAGGATTCGATCTTGCACCCTTTCGGTTACTAGTCCAACGCTCTAACCACTAGGCTACTTGCCACCCCAAGTTGCCTAGTGCCTTGTCTACTGCTGTTTCAGTTAGTTCTTATTGTTTTATTTCACTGTAGAGCCCCCAGTCCCGCTCAACATAACTTAGATAGCTCTTTTGTCCCACCCCACACACATGCGGAGACCTCACCTGAATTAACTGGTGCCTCCAGAGATGCAACCTCTCTCATAGAGATTACTACCATAGACATGTGATTTTTCTAAAATCCATGAGTTCAGACAGGGAGACAGTGAGACATTTAGTAAATATTTGGAAACAACCTATATTTGATACTGACGGTTGTGGGAAGGAGTGACAGACAGATAGTAGAAAAGATAGATGGAGAAGGGCTCCCCCGCACTATGCTGGGCCCTAAGGTGACCTTGATGGCTTGGGAGTATTAGGAAGGGGGGGGGCAGGAAGAGAGCAAGACAGAGGGAGAATGAGAGGGAGAGACTGGGAAGGAGGAGCAGGAGACCTGGAGAGTTACGAAGGTTACAATCTCGTTATAACCCAGGATTGAGAGAAGATAGAAGGGAAACAGAATAGTTAGATGAAGATGAGAAGATACCCCAATTCCCATTCATAACCTTACCCAACACCAGAGCTGGGGACGGAGCATAACCCGACACAATAGAAGTCTATAGGGCATGGACACAGAGGGATGTAGCAAGGGCCTTAGAAGGAGTTGCACATCCTAAGACAGGAATAGAGGGATTCAGAAGAGAGTTGGTACAAGGATAATTTGCCCATACTACCTAAGGCATTGTTAAGATATGCATCAACATTGATACAAGGGCAGAGCCATGTATCAACCGGAGGGATGGTAGATGGTAGAGGTAATTAGACAACACGTTGTCTTAGGGTAGACAGAAAGCAGGTTAGAGGAAGGATGGTAGAGCAGGTTAGGAAACACTGCAGGTTAGGAAAGACATTGTGGCCTATGTGATAATGAACTACTTAAAAATAAAAATAAATCTCATAACAATATCAATGATGTTGCTCTTGCTGCTGGTGATTCTCTGATCCACCTCTATGCAGACCATTCTCTACGCAGACCACACCATTCTGTATACATCGGGCCCTTTTTTGGACACTGTGTTAACAAACCTCCAAATGAGTTTCACTGCCATACAACTCTCCTTCTGTGACCTCCAACTGCTCTTAAATGCTAGTAAAACTAAATGCACACTCTTCAACAGATTGCTGCCCGCACCCGCCCGCCCATCCAGCATCACTACTCTGGGTGGTTCTGACTTAGAATATGTGGACAACTACAAATACCTAGGTGTCTGGCTAGACTGTAAACTCTCCTTCCAGACTCACATTAAGTATCTCCAATCTAAAATTAAATCTAGAATTGGCTTCCTATTTCGCAACAAAGCCTCCTTCACTCATGCTGCCAAACTTACCCTTATAAAACTTACTATCCTACCGATCCTTGACTTCGGCGATGTCATTTACAAAATAGCCTCCAACACTCTACTCAGCAAATAGGATGTAGTCAGCAAATTGGATGTAGTCTATTACAGTGCCATCCGTTTTGTCACCAAAGCCCCATATACTACCCACCACTGCGACCTGCATGCTCTCGTGGGCTGGCCCTTGCTACATATTTGTCGCCAAACCCACTGGCTCCAGATCATCTATAAGTCTTTACTAGGTAAAGCCCTGCCTTATCTCAGCTCACCGGTCACCATAGCAACACCCACCCATAGCACACAGCAGGTATATTTCACTGGTCAGCCCCAAAGCCAACACCTCCTTTGGCCGCCTTTCCTTCCAGTTCTCTGCTGCAAATGACTGGAACAAATTGCAAAAATCACTGAAGGTGGAGACTTATATCTCCCTCACTAACTTTAAGCATCAGCTGTCAGAGCAGCTTACCGATCACTGCACCTGTACACAGCCCATCTGTAAATAGCCCACCCAATTACTTCATGCCCATATTTTTATTTTCTTTTGCACCCCAGTATCTCCACTTGCACATCACCCTCTGCACATCTATCACTCCAGTGTTAATGCTAAATTGTAATTATTTCGCCACTGTGGCCTATTTATTGCCTTACCTCCCTAATCTTACTAAATTTGCACACACTGTACATATATTTTTTATATTGTGTTATCGACTGTATGTTTTTTATCCCATGTGTAACTCTGTGTTGTTGTTTTTGTCACACTGCTTTTCCTTATCTTGGCCAGGTCGCAGTTGTAAATGAGAACTTGTTCTCAACTCGCCTACCTGGTAAAATAAAATAATAATAATAATTTGATGTCAAGTGATAAAATTATCAATTAAAGGTTAATGGAAAAACTTCACTTGTCCTCAAGTGAAAATTACAGTTTATTAAATAATCTACAGCTGTAATGTCATCAATCAAATCAAACTTTTTTATTTATATAGCACATTTCTTGCAAGAAGTGCATTTCAAGGTGTTCGAAGTCATACATTGGCATCCTTCCTCTTGGCAGGTCTCTATTGGTGACCAGGGAATTCTCTCTACCACATGCAATGGATCTCTTCATTGGTTATAACCACATCGGTGATAGAAAGACGAACTGTTTTGCCGGTAGTCGTGGTAATACAATGAAAGTTTAGATGCGATCACCATATAATTTAAAAGATGAAAAAGTCTGGAAAGAGGAGAGATGACTAGAAATGATTCGGTTGGCCGTTTTATGTGTGGATTAATTGTCGGAGTAGAGATCCTTGTACATTTCAGGTAAAATAACAACTCAATGTTTATATCCCAGGACAAATTAGCTAGCAACAGCAAGCTAGCTAAATAGGACAAATTAACATTAGCTAGCAAGTGCAAGCTAACTAACTAAATTACCATACATGTTTAATGCTTTTCGACCTGTCCCCAAATTACTGTCATTGGTTCAGAGTTTGTTTTGATATTTTAGCCTGCGTGTCGTGATCGCATTTGGTGTGGGGGGGGAAAATGAATGTATGCACGATAGCGCACGCGCGCAGCTGGTTTGGGCAAGGTGTCAGAATGGGAGAGACTTTCCTTCCAGCAGATCTCCTTGCTGTGGGTTGCGTTGATCATGCAGCACCGTTTCTTGTGGGGTGAGCCTGATGTTCCGCATGCCACGCCTCATTTCTAAAACATGGGGTAAAGGGGACATAAAGTAAAAATGTTGATGCATCTACAAATTCAATGTTTTACACTATTGTATCGTACTGTATTTGAGTTACTGATCTGTTCGTCCACAGGCTCGATCACACTGGCACAGGATGTCCATGCACAGGATGGTCGGAGGGATGCACTCCTGTTGGACATTTGATCAGAGGTAGGTACTTTCCAATGCTGTATCACCATCTTTATCTGGACAGAAAATGCAGTGTTTGCAATGCAAACCCACCTTCGACAATGTGACAAGTGGTCCCTCAACACTTGGCTCAGTTGGTAGAGCATGGCGCTTGCAACGCCAGGGTTGTGGGTTCAATTCCCATGGGGGGACCAGGATGAATATGTATGAACTTTCCAATTTGTAAGTCGCTCTGGATAAGAGCGTCTGCTAAATGACTTAAATGTAAAATTTCTTATGGCTGAAGGGGCAGTATTGAGTAGCTTGGATGAAAGGTGCCCATATCAAACGGCCTGCTCCTCAGTCATAGTTCCTAATATTTGCATATTATTATTAGGATTGGATAGAAAACACTCTAAGTTTCTAAAACTGTTTGAATTATGTCTGTGAGATTAACAGAACTCATATTGGCAGGCAAAATCCTGAGTTGAAATCAAAACAGGAAGTCAGAAATCTGAGCCTGTATGTATTCACCAGAGTCCCTTAAGAAATCCACTTGAGTTATGAATGATGTTGCACTGCCTAGGGGTTCCACTAGATGTCAACCATCAATAGAAATTACAATGAGACTTCTATGATGTTGTGGGAGAGAATGATAGCAGAATCATTTAGGTGTCCATCAAGCAGCCATTTTCTGATCATGCTTTTTTTTCATGGAAGTCTCCTATGTTCCATTGCTCACGCAGACAAGAACGAATACTCCGGTTGGAACTTTATTGAAGGTTTATGTTAAAAACATCCTAATGATTGATTCAGTACTTAGTTTGAAATGTTTCTTCGACCGGTAATATCACATTTTGAAGTTTTTGTCCGATATAAAGCTGACCAGAATTAGCGTTCGAACAAAACAAACATTTATTGTGGACCTGGGATTCCTGGTGTGCTTTCTGATGTAGATCATCAAAGGTAAGGGAATATTTATCATGTATTTTCTTGTTTATGGTGACACCATCTTTGCAGCTGTGGTATGTTACTTTTGAGCGCCGTCTCAGATTATAGCGTGCATTTCTTTTTCCGTAAAGTTTTTTTGAAATCTGACACAGCGGTTAAGGAGAGGTATATCTATAATTCAATGTGTATGACTTGAATTATCATCTATATTTATGATGAGTATTTCTGTTGAAACGATGGGCTATGCAAAGTCACTTGATGTTTTTGCAACTAGTGAATCTAGTTGCCTCAATGTAAACTCAGATTTTTTTATATAAAAATGAATTTAATCAAACAAAACATACATGTATTGTGTAACATGAAGTCCTATGAGTGTCATCTGATGAAAATAATCGAAGGTTAGTGATTAATTTTATCTCTATTCTGGTTTTTGTGAAGCTATCTTTAGCTGGATGTAACGGTCCTGCTGCTGGGTTGTTGCCCTCCTACGGCCTCCTCCACGTCTCCTGATGTACTGGCCTGTCTCCTGGTAGCGCCTCCATGCTCTGGACACTACACTGACAGACACAGCAAACCTTTTTGCCACAGCTCGCATTGATGTGCCATCCTGGATGAACTGCACTACCTGAGCCACTTGTGTGGGTTGTAGACTCCGTCTCATGCTACCACTAGAGTGAGAGCACCGCCAGCATTCAAAAGTGACCAAAACATCAGCCAGGAAGCATAAGAACTGAGAAGTGGTCTGTGGTCACCACCTGCAGAATCACTCCTTTTTTGGGGGTGTCTTGCTAATTGCCTATAATATCCACCTTTTGTCTATTCCATTTGCACAACAGCATGTGAAATTTATTGTCAATCAGTGTTGCTTCCTAAGTGGACAGTTTGAATTCACAGAAGTGTGATTGACTTGGAGTTACATTGTGTTTTTTAAGTGTTCCCTTTATTTTTTTGAGCAGTGTATATTCCCAAAATCTACCAAGTTTTAATACCGAGCATAATTCATATTTATCGCAGGAAATACCCAAAAAATCTGAAGTGCTCATTTAAAGCATTTAAAACCAAGATATGGTAACTAAGCCAGGGTTCTCAAATGGGGAGGGGGGAGGTTCTGCACCACCTAATCGGCTTGTCTACACCACTATATAAAGATTTCAGAGCAAATTAAACCGATATTTAGTAATGATAGAGTAACTATGTTTGATCGCCAATGACATTTTTCTGTATTCCGAAAAAGGCCGTTGATAAATTCAGAGCATTATTATGTTCCTTAATTCATTCAGTGCATTTCAGCAGTTGTCTATCTCGACACAGAGCGCACAGAATGCACTCCGAGTTTAGTGTAGTCGAATCATTCACAATTTTTTATGGCAAACAAAAGTAAAATGACCAAAGCTGCTAAGCCTGCTCGATAACTTCCTACAAAGAATGACAGAATATATCCTATATTTGGCAAAATGAGTTGATGAGTATACAGATAGCATTATTCATCTCATGAATAGTTAAATATCAAGGTATCTTAACGGTGATCAACTCTGTTTTAAACATACCCATATCTACTCTTATACCATTTGTTGATCACATATTCTCTACTAAAGCTCTCATGTGGCAGTAATACAGGACAGACAGAGAAGCGGAGAAAATGTTTTAGCAGTATTTTGACATGCAGAATAAAGTTATTGATTACAGAAAAAAGTTAGGAATTTTCATGCGAGGCAGGAGTCAGGATTTTATATTTCAAATTTGCGGTGGGATTAGGACTGGATAGGAAAAAAGCCTAGACTCCAAGACAGGAGAAGATAGACTTTTCCCTCATGCCTCTTGGAATTGTTAACAGACTTAATTTCTGTGATAGAGATGCCTATGTAGTAAATTGTGCATAGACCTATCAAATTTGTGAAGAGTCACAATGACAGCTTAAAGAGGCACAAGTTATTTTATAGGCTATACTGTATGGGTTTCCTGTAGGATTTATTAATTGTATTCGGGTCGCATGTGCAGTCCGGCAGTGTCAATTATGCATGTGCTTTGAATTCATGGCGACTTTGTATGAAGTAAATACTCTAGGCTAAAGGCTACATTGTGAAAGCCTATTTCGATAATGTGCTATTTAATTTTTTGCTAATCTGCTACTGCACATGTTGTATATTTTGTGGAATTGCATTAGTGTGACATTGGGGAAAAATGTAATTTCCTAGGGCTTGTCATTTGTTTTTTGGGGAAAAATGTGAAGCGTGTTCCTGAGACAGTCCGAAGGATTCCGACTAACCATGTTAATCCATACTGGCCATTAGGGTAGGCTTTGTGTTGGTTTTGGGAGGTCCATGGGTGGCTTTTTACCATTTGTTTGGATACCCCACTTCTTAATCATTGTTAAGAAAAGGTTTCGTCCAGATCGGATGTTGCGTACTATATTCCTTAAATATTTTATGAATCCTACGAATTGAAATAGCCGAGAGACTAATCAGGATTGAGGGAAAGATGAGAGATCCTTGATGAAAACTTTCTCCAGAGAACTCATGACCTCAGACTGGGTTGAAGGTTCACCTTCCAACAGGACAACGACACTAAGCAAAAAGCCAAGACAACCCAGGAGTGGCTTCGGGACAAGTCTCTGATTGTCCTTGAGTGGCCCAGCCAGAGACCGGACTTGAACCCGATTGAACATCTCTGGAGAGACCTGGTAATAGCTGTGCAGCGACGCTCCCGATCCAACCTGACAGAGCTTGAGAGGATCTGCAGAGAAGAATGGGAGAAACTCCCCAAATACAGGTGTGCCAAGCTTGTAGCGTCATACCCAAGAAGACCCGAGGTTGTAATCGCTGCCAAAGGCACGTCAACAAAGTACTGAGTAAAGGGTCTGAATACTTATGTAAATGTACACTATCGTTCAAAAGTTTGGGGTCACTTAGACATGTCCTTGTTTCTGAAAGAAAATCATTTTTTTTGTACATTAAAATAACATGACAGTGTAGAAATTGTGACGGTGTAGACATTGTTAATGTTGTAAATTACTATTGTTGCTGGAAACGGCTGTTTTTTAATGGAATATCTACATAGGCGTACATAGGCCCATTATCAGCAACCATCACACCATCATGCCAATGGCATGTTGCGTTAGCTAACCCAAGTTTATCATTTTAAAAGGCTAATTGATCATTAGAAAACCCTTTTGCAATTATGTTAGCACAGCTGAAAACTGTTGTTCTGACTAAAGAAGCAATAAAACTGTCCTTCTTTAGAATAGTTGAGTATCTGCAGCATCAGCATTTGTGGGTTCGATTACAGGCTCAAAATGGCCAGAAACATAGAACTTTCTTCTGAAGCTTGTCAGTCTATTCTTCTTCTGAGAAATGAAGGCTATTCCATGCGAGAAATTGCTAAGGAACTGAAGATCTCGTACAACACTGTGTACTACTCCTTTCATAGAAGAACATGATGGAATCTTATGATACGGAAGATATATAAAACCTTGCAGAGAGCATATGAAACTGACAATTTCTTAGAAAAAAATATTAACTCTTGGAACCAAGACTTAAAAAGAACTGATGTTGGCACAATATGGAGGGAAAGTTGGAGCATAACTAACATAACAAAAATGTAATCTTAATGTATAGAATTTATTATACAAATATTCACAAATTCCACACCACAACGGCAGTCATGTCTTAAGGGTAAAACGAATAATGACTCAATTATCCATGCTTTCTGGGAATGCTATAAAGTCTGGAAGTTGTGGGTGGATCTAGAAATGTCTGTCAGAATTATTACAATGTAAACTTGCTTTTAATCTGTCTGTCTGCAAATTTCAAGACATAACATATGGGGGTGTAGTGAGATACACAATGGGCTGGATGATTCTCTTTTCATCACTCATCTTGAAAAATGTATATTAAAAACATGGAAATCAATTAATCCACCATCATTAACACAATGGAAAAATCAAATGATTTATTATTGAAATATTGGAATAGCATAGGTGACCGAGGAAAACAAAGGTATATCATTTAAGGCCAAGTGGCAACCAGTTATGCAGGCACTGGGGATGAAGTTGTGTGCATGCGGGTCTGGGCAGATGAGATATAGTCATTATTTGTTTGTGTGCATCTGTAAGTTGTTGTTCATATGCATACATTTGTATGTGGAGTAAAAAAATAAATAAGGACACAATCAAAATGTCATATTATTACCCTCCCCCCAAAATTGTGCACAAAATAGCTGCTGTGTACATGATGTGTGCATGTAATGGTTGTGTTGGATAAATAAGATGCATGATGACTAATGAAAATACACACAAGCCAATTTAATTCCGCTAAATTATGCAAATTAAGCTATAGACTGATAAGCATTATGGTCAAATGTATTTCCATCGACTGGTATTTCCATCAATGAATAAAAAGCATTATTTTACAATGGCATTTTTTTTCTCCCATTCATTTTTATTTATTGTCAAAACGTTGTTTTAATTTGTCCAAAAGCCGGCTAACGGAACAGCCAGGTCACCCGTGATACAAGTCAGTATTAGACATCCATCCATGTCTGAGGACATCAGGAGATGACGTGGAACCCGGCCACTAGGGACAGCAGTGAGCGCTGTTACCTTCAAGTGGGTTTCGGCTTTGCTAGGGCGTTGTAGACAGAGTTGGCAGATGGGTGTAAGCATCTACCTCTGATTCCAAAGTTTGCAAGTTCTGATCTAGCAATAGAAAGGTTGTTTTTTATGTTTTTATTAACCTTTACCTTAACCATTTGGAGTTAACGCCTAACTTTACGAACTTGGAGTTAATGCCTGAACTTAACCCTAACCATATATATGCAGAGTTAATGTCTAAACTTACCCTTAAACACTTCGAAATGTGACTTTTCAGAAACATGGATGCACGTCTAATTCTGACTGTGAGAGCTTGTTGAACAGAAACCCTGACACACACGCACGCACACACAATAACTTTGTTGGGATTGCAAGGACATTGCAGGTATGTTAATTATGGGCTAATTGTTGGTTGTGTGTGTGTGTTCTCATTAGTATGGCTTGTGTGTGTGTGTGTGTGTGTGTGTTTGTAGGATGCTCCATGGCACGCTGTGTGTGTGTGTGACTGTGTGTGTGTGTTTCCATGCGGTGTCTCAGTGAAGCGGAAAGCTTTCAGCAGCTCCACTAAGTGGGGTCACAGCCCCACGCTGATCACTACATTTCTACATCTCTCTCTCTCTCTCTCTCTCTCTCTCTCTCTCTCTAAGCAAAAGGGAAATGAACAAGGGAAACATTAGTAAACATTACACTCACTAAAGTTTTAAAAGAATATAGTCATTTCAAATGTTATATTATTGGACATGTACAATGTTGTAACTATGTGCAAATAGTTGAAGTATGAAAGGGAAAATACTGTATATAAACAGATACATAAAGGTTGTATTTACAATGGTGTTTGTTCTCCGCTGGTTGCCCTTTTCTTGTGACACACTGAGATATTTCACCTGTAGATATGGAAGTTTATCACGATTGGATTTGTTTTCAAATGATTTGAGGGTCTGTGTAATCTGAGGGAAATATGTGTCTCTAATATGGTAATACGTTTAGCAGGAGGTTAGGAAGTGCAGCTCAGTTTCCACCTCATTTTGTGGGCAGTGGGCACGTAGCCTGTTTTCTCTTGAGAGCCAGGTCTGCCTATGGCGGCTGCTCTTGATTTCAAGGCCAGGCTCATGGAGTCTGTACATAGTCAAAGCTTTTCTTAATTTTGGGTCAGTCACAGTGGTCAGGTATTATGCTACGGTGTATTCTCTCTTTATGGCAAAGTAGGGCCAAATAACCAAATCATGTTTTCTCATGATTTGGTTGGGTCTCTCTCTGAATATTCAATCTCTCTTAATTGCTTTTTCTGGAATTTAATAATTCGCTGGAATCGTCCGAATTGTGCTCTGCATGCGTTATTTGGTATTTTAGGTTGTACACGGAGGATTTTGTTGGTAGAATTCTGCATGCAGTCTCAATTTGGTGTTTGTCTCCTTTTTGTGAGTTATTGGTTGGTAAGTGGACCCCAGACCTCACAACCAATGGGTTCTATAACTGATTCAAGTATTTTTAACCAGATCCTAATTGGGATGTCAAATGTTGTGTTCCTTTTGATGGAATATAATGTCCTTTTTTTGCCTTGTCTTTCAGATCATTCACAGCTTTGTGGAAGTTACCTGTGATGCTGATGTTTAGAACGAGGTAGTCATAGCTTTTTGTGTGCTGTAAGGCAACAGTGTCTAGGTGGAATTTGTATTTGTTGTGCTGGCAACTGTACCTTTTTTTGAACACCATTATTTTTGTCTTACTGAAAATAACTGTCAGGATCCAAGTCTGACAGAATCTGTACAAAATATCTAGGTGCTGATGTAGGTCCTCATTGGTTGGGGACAGAAGCACCAGATCATCTGTAAACAGTAAACATTTGACTTCAGAGTCTACTAGGGTAGAGTCGGGTGCTTCAGACTTTTCTAGAGCCCTCGCCAATTTGTTGATATATCCAGTACCAGTCAAAAGTTTGGACACCTACTCATTCAAGTGTTTTTCTTTATTTGTACTATTTTCTACGTTGTTTAATAATAGTGAATACATCAACACTATGACATAACACATAGGGAATCATGTAGTAACCAAAAAATCATTAGACAAATCCAAATATATTAGATTTTTTAGCTTCAAAGTAGCCACCCTTTGCCTTGATGACAACTTTGCACACTCTTGGCATCCTGTCAACCAGCTTCATGAGGCGGCAGGTAGCCTAGTGGTTAGAGCATTGGACTTGTAACCGAAAGGTATACAGTCAATCAATCCGGAAAATTTCAAGAGCTATGAAAGTTTCTTCAAGTGCAGTCGCAAAAACCATCAAGCACTATGATGAAATTGGCTCTCATGAGGATCGCCACAGGAAAGGAAGACCGAGAGTTACCAGTCTCAGAAATTGTAACCCAAATACATGCTTCACAGAGTTCAAGTAACAAACACATCTCAACATCAATGTTCAGAAGAGACTGCGTGAATCGGGCCTTCATGGTCGAATTGCTGCAAAGAAACCACTGCTAAATGACACCAATAAGGAGAGATTTGCTTGGGCCAAGAAACACGAGCAATGGACATTAGACCGGTGTAAATCTGTCCTTTGGTCTGATGAGTCCAAATTTCGAGATCTTTGGTTCCAACCGCCGTGTCTTTGTGAGACGCAGAGTAGGTGAACGGATGATCTCCGCATATGTGGTTTCCACATGAAACATGAAGGAGGTGTGATGGTGTGGGGGTGCTTTGCTGATGACACTGTTGGTGATTTATTCACTAAGCACAAACCAGATGGGATGGCAAATCGCTGCGGCATGGCTGTGGTAGCCATGCTTGTTAAGTGTGCCTTGAATTCTAAATAAATCAAGGACATTGTCTACACTTTAGTGGATTAGGGTGATCAGTCCTTGGTTCCAAGTATTGAGGAAGATGCCAGAGCTGAGGATATAGTTAAACAGATTACGTATAGCCAATTAGAATTTGTGGTCTGTATATTTCATCATTTAATTTAGGATACCTTCAATACCACAGGCTATTTTGGGTTGAAGGGTTTGTATTTTGTCCTGTAATTCATTACATGAAATTGGAGAATCCAGAAAATATGTGATTCTTGTTGCTAGGCTACCAGTTACAGTGCTGTTAGCTTGCGGTTTGCGCTCGCCTTTATGCAGAGGGAATACAAAATTATAGCTATTTTCAGAAAAAATTATATGGATTTAATGTTTGTGAAATTATTGAGCATGTCCTCATAACTCAGAAATGCATCAGAAATAGTCCTTATTTTCAGCATATGAAAAAGCATATCAAAGAAACTGATATGACCTCAGTCAAGACTATATGTATTTATGTGCTGAGAAAATTATGTATAATATGTAGGCCTACTGTCAGTATTTGTCATCATAATGAGAATATAATATGTCCACATAGGCCTCACTCAGGATATCTAATGAGTCAATATCCGGCCATACCATATATGATATCCAAAAATGATATGTGTATGGAAGAAAAATATGGATTTCGTATTTGTCAAATTATTGAGCAGGTGCTGAAAACCCAAAAAATGCATCATAAATCGTCCTTATTTTCAGCATATCAAGATGTGCATATGGACCTCAGCCAAGAGTAGCATATCTGGAATAAATATAGCTTAATATAGAGAATGTACTGAGAAAACACAGATATGCAATGTATAAAGTCAGTATTTGTCAACATGAAAAGAGAAAACAGGATGGCACATATCACAGGATACTGAATGAGTCCATATCTGGCCATAGGTATGTCCATGTGTGATATTCGGAATAATCCTAACATCATGTCTAAAAGACTTCTGGATTCAGAATTTGTCAGGATGTGGTGCATATCCACAAAAGTCCAAATATGCATTGGAAATGGTCTGTGTTCTCTAAAATATAAAAGTGTTCCCTGATATAGACCCTTTTTGCCTAGTGTTGGTTCTGGTAATCTTTAATAACTGACTCTAAGATGTATAATTGGTCATGTATACTGTATGTTTTTGCTGTTTGTACTTTGTTATTGGGCCAAAAAGATTGGAGAAGTGGTTTATCCACACTCTAATTTGGATAGATAGCTCTTATGTTGTTGTTTGTTTAGTGAGTTCCAATATTCACAGAAGTGGTTAGATTCCATGGATTCTTCTATTTACATTGAGCTAATTTTTGATGTGTTGTTCCTTCTTTTTTCTTCGTGTATTTCTGTACTGTTTTAGTGTTTCACCATAGTGAAGATGTTGGCTCAGGTTTTCTGGGTCTCTGTGTTTTGGTTGGATAGGTTCCTCAATTTCTTTCTTAGGTTATTGCATTCGTCATCACTCGCTCTCTCTCTCTCTTTCACTCTCTCCCTCTGTCCTTCCTTCTATCTCTCTCTCTCTGCCTCTTGCTTTCTCTATATGCCTTTACTCTCACTCTCCATGTGCCTCCCTCGCTTCCCCTCTCTCTCTACATCGCTCCTGCCACCTCTCCTCCATTCTTAATCTCTCTCTTTTTCACTTTACCCAGTACTTCTGCAACCCCTCCCCACTCCCTTGTCCTTTAAAGATCTTCTTCCACCACTCTCTTTCTCTCTCGCAAGGTTAAGTCTACCTCTCTGTCTCTTTGCATTCCTTTCTTACCCTTCTCTCTTGTGCCATCCCCTCTCTCGCTCTCTCTACCTCTTTCTCTCTCTGCATTTACCGCCATCTTTTTTTTCTTTCCCACCTACACTCATGCCCACTTTCTTCCTCTATCCCTCATCTGTCTCTCTGATTACTCCTCTGTCTCATCTTGATTACTATCTGTCTCCTCCAATCACTCCAAGGATCTCACTAAGGTGTTGTGGTGAGTTAGTAAAGTGTGTGTGTGTGTGTGTGTGTGTGTGTGTGTGTGTGTGTGTGTGTGTGTGTGTGTGTGTGTGTGTGTGTGTGTGTGTGTGTGTGTGTGTGTGTGTGTGTGTGTGAGTGTGTCAGAGAGGGGTGCCTGGGGACAGAAGGGTTTTATAATGTTGCTCTGCTATCTCTCATAATTATCTGTCTTTTGGCTGTGGTCTCAGTCAGTAGCACTGAAAACAAAGATGCAAAACCATATTCCTTTCACTCTGAACCCAAGTCTCAGGATGTTTGATGACTTAGCTCCAGTTTATATATGAGATCTGGACTAATTCTGCTGAGGGCCGGAGGGGTTAGTGAGCTAAATGGCTAACCGCTCTGATGAGAGGAACCTGACAGATAGCCCTAGGCCCTGCCACTTGTCTGGGCTGGGGAATGGGCTGCAGTCAGTCCTGTCTGTGGAGGTCAGCACTGATACATTCTCACTTAGCACTGTTAGCATTAGCCTCAATCCTAGCTGTGTGTTCATAGTAACTAGCCTAGCATAACCTAGCGTAACATTAACCCCACAAATATAGGCTTGGTACAGTAATATGCTCACTGTACTGTAATTAGCGCTTTAGCTCTGACACTGAAGGCTTTCTAATGGGGTCCGGGACAGGCCTGCGTTGTTAAACCCTCATCCATATCCTCCCTGCTCTCAGCACTCAGCCAGCCATTACGTGTTGCCTGCACATGAACATTTGTTCAAGTGAACATTAGTGAGCAGAGCTCAGAACTCCACTCCTGTATACTGGAATAAAGAGGGTTAGGTCCGTCTGTGACGTTGTTACAGTATGGTTGCATGCCAAATGGTACCCAATTCGTATATAGTCCACTACTGTGTGCTATGTAGGAAATAGGGTGCCATTTGTGATGCAGCCTGTGTGAGGGGCCGCCTTACCCTTACCCACACTGCACTGGGGTGCTCTTTACATGTTCTCACTAATGGATACTCCTCGTCGTTCGACTCATACCCTAAGGGCCTCTTGTTCAAATGCTACCCTGAGGTGGGTTTGAGCTGATGTGGATTGTAGTCTTCCACTATCTCTCGCTATCTCTCTCTGACTCTCTCTTTGGCTTCATCTCTCCGTTCATTTCTTCTTCCTCTGCCTTTAAGGGAACTAGACACTTTAGATTTCTCGAAGTCTCCTGCATGTACATGCATTAGTCCCACTAGAGGTTAGTTAAGTGCTCTTCGCTCCTCTTCACCATTTCAAATCACGTTCACTCTCAAATTGATGAGCAATATCACATATACAGTACACTCCAATCCATCAAACTGTCTTCAAGCTTCGAGTTTTAAATTCACTTGAGAAATTTTATGTAGTTCCACAAAACATCTCCCATCCTATGTAATTATCTATCGAACCACTCCTTTGTAGCATGGATGGATTGGACACACACACAATAGCCACTTACTCTCAATACAGTCCCTCTCTCTCTCTCTCTCTCTCGCTCTCTCTATCCACTTAAATAATGCTCTGTGATGTTCTTTAAACACACATCATCAGATGCGTGGGCAGGTGCCCAAAAACCCTGTGGAGATGTAAGGTATATAATCACTCACTGCTGGGCCTCCTTCTGCTGACCAGCACCTTTCACCAGTCTAGACTTTAACTCAATAAAGAGAGATCATACGCGATAAAGCTCACATTTAACTCCCAGAGATGTCGTCTCTATGTCAGTTATAAAGCCTGGAGCTGGTATATGGGTATATTGCAAGTCTCTTGTGAAGTGGACTCTCACGCTCTGTGTGCTTCTGTGGAAGACTAACCTTGAATGATCCATACACATGTGTCTGTTTGACCCCTCTCTAACTCACACACACACACACACACACACACACACACACACACACACACACACACACACACACACACACACACACACACACACACACACACACACACACACACACACACACACACACACACACACACACACACACACACAAAATACGTGAGAAATTAGTTGTTTTTATCGTCTGTCTGACTATGGCATTGCTATAGACAAAAAACATTTATTGAGACAATGCACAGTAACCTGCAGAGGAATTCAGGACTGCATAGCAGCAGTTGTTGAAAAAACCCTCATCAATAGCTTTGGACTGCTACAGTACTGTATTCAGATATCAGCTGGAATTGTCTTAATAAAATTAAAGGCAACTTTTTGAATTATATTTGTTGTAAGAGATGCAGAATGGTGTCGGAGGGGATGGCCACCGTTTTACAGGCTCCTGACTAATTGTGCTACTTTGTGATACTTTGCCCTACGAAACAGGGCGAAGATAGACTCAGCCGCAAGCGACCTAGTAACATGGGCCTACCAGACGAGTGAAATGCCTTGTATGCTCGCTTCGAGGCAAGAAACACTGAACCATGCATAAGAGCACCAGCTGTGCTGGATGACTGTGTGATCACGCTCTCCGTAGCCAATGCGAGTAAGTCCTGAAACAGGTTAACATTCACAAGGCCACAAGGCCAGACGGATTACCAGGATACATACTCAGAGCATGCGCTGACCAGCTGGCAAGTGTCTTCACTGTTATTTTCAACCTCTCCCTGTCTGAGTCTGTAATACCTACATGTTTCAAGCAGACCACCATAGGCCCTGTGCCCAAGAATGCTAAGGTAACCTGCCTAAATGACTACCGGATGTAGCACTCACATCTGTAGCCATGAAATGCTTTGAAAGGCTGGTCATGGCTCACATCAACACCATCATCTCAGGAACCCTGGACGCACTTCAATTCACATACCGCCCCAACAGATCCACGGACGACGCAGTGTCTATTGCACTCCACACTGCCCTTTCCCACCTGGACCAAAGGAACACCTATGTGAGAATGCTGTTCATTGACTACAGCTCAGCATTCAACACCATACTGCCCTCCAAGCTCATCAATAAGTTATGGACCCTGGTACTGAACACCTCCCTCTGCAATTGGATCCTGGACATACTGACGGGCCACCCCCAGGTGGTGAGGGTATGCAAGAACACATCCGCCACGTTGACCCTCAACACGGGGGCCTCTAGGGGTGCGTGCTTAGTCCCATCCTATACTCCCTGTTCAGCCATGCACGACTCCAACACAATCATTACTTTTGCTGACGACACAACGATGGAAGGCCTGATCACCGACCACGATGAGACAGCCTATAGGGTGGAGGTCAGAGACCTGGCAGTGTGGTGCCATGACAACAACCTCTCCCTCAACGTGAGCAAGACAAAGGAGCTGATCGTGGACTACAGGAAAAAGAGGATGGAGCATGCCCCCACGGACATCGATGGGGCTGCAGTGGCGAAAGTTAAGAGTTACTCGGTGTCCACATCACTAAGGACATATCATGGTCCAAACACACCAACACAGTCGTAAGGAGGGCACGACAATGCCTATTTCACCATGGCTGAAAGGCTGAAAAGATTTGGCATGGTTCCTCAGATCCTCAAAATGTTCTACAGCTGCACCATCGAGAGCATCCTGACTGGTTGCATCATCATTTGATATGGCAACTGCTCGGCATCCGACCGTAACGCGCTGCAGAGGTAAGTGCGTACGGCCCAGTACATCACTTTTACCAAGCTCCCTGCCATCCAGGACCTCTATACACACACACAGACATACATATTGACGCCACACACACACACACATACACACACAAACATGCATATTGACGCCACACACACATGCATATTGACGCCACACACACACAAGCACGCATGCACACACACACACACATTCCTTCACACGCTTCACACAGGCTGCTGCAACTCTCTGTTTAGTATCTACAGTATGCATAGTCACTTTACCACTACCTACATGTACACTACCATTCAAAAGTTTGGGATCACTTCGAAATGTTCTTGTTTTCTATGAAAACATACATGAAATTAGTTACAAAATCAATGGGAAATATAGTCAAGATGTTGACAAGGCTATAAATAATGATTTTTAATTTAAATAATTAATTGTGTCCTTCAAACTTTGCTTTCGTCAACGAATCCTCCATTTGCAGCAATTACAGCCTTGCAGACCTTCAGCATTCTAGTTGTCAATTTGTTGAGGTAATCTGAAGAGATTTCACCCCATGCTTCCTGAAGCACATCCCAACAGTTGGATTGATGGGCACTTCTTACGTACCAAACGGTCAAGCTGCTCCCACAACAGCTCAATAGGGTTGAGATCCAGTGACTGTGCTGGCCACTCCTCTGTCCAGTGTCTGTGTTCTTTTGCCCATCTTAATCTTTTCTTTTTATTGTCAAGTCTGAGATATGGCTTTTTCTTTGCAACTCTGCCTACAAGGCCAGCATCCCGGAGTCGCCTCTTCACTGTTAACGTTGAGACTGGTGTTTTGCGGGTACTATTTAATGAAGCTGGCAGTTGAGGGCTTGTGAGGTGTCTGTTTCTCAAACTAGACACTCTAATGCACTTGTCCTTTTGCTCAGTTGTGCACCGGGGCCTCCCACTCTTTCTATTCTGGTTAGGGCCAGTTTGCGCTGTTCTGTGAAGGGAGTAGTACACAGCGTTGTACAAGATCTTCAGTTTCTTGGCAATTTCTTGCATGTAATAGCCTTCATTTCTCAGAACAAGAATAGACTGAAGAGTTTCAGAAGAAAGTTCTATGTTTCTGGCCATTTTGAGCCTGTAATCGAACCCACAAATGCTGATGCTCCAGATACTCAACTAGTCTAAAGTAGGCCAGTTCTATTGCTTCTTTAATCTTTCTTCTTTAATTAGCACAACAGTTTTCAACTGTGCTAACATACTTGCAACAGGGTTTTCTAATGATCAATTAGCCTTTTAAAATGATAAACTTGGATGAGCTAACACAACGTGCCATTGGAACACAGGAGTGATGGTTGCTGATAATGGGCCTCTGTACGCCTATATATATAGTCCATAAAAAATCTGCCGTTTCCAGCAACAAAAGTAATTTACAACATTAGCAATGTCTACACTGTATTTCTGATCAATTTGATATTATTTTAATGGACAAAAAATAACATTGAGTGACCCTAAACTTTTGAACGGTAGTGTACATATTACCTCAATTACCTCTACTACCCCGTACCCCTGCACATTGACTCGTTACAGGTACCCCTTGTATATAGCCTTGTTATTGTGTTACAATATTTCCTTTAGTTTAGCAAACTTTTCTTACTTATTTTTTAAAAACTCTGCATTGTTGGTTAAGGACTCGTAAGGAAGCATTTCGGTTGTTGTCTTCGGCGCATGTGACAAATATAATTGTATTTTATATTTATTTGTGCTGTGCTACACTGTATGTCGTTTACCAATATATTTCCAAGAATTCTAGATGTACACACATACCCCCGTACCCCATACCCCACACACACATTCTCTCTCTCTCTTGTTCTCTTTATCTGTCTTTATATATCTTTTCTCTCTCTCTTTCTCTCTCTCTGTTTTTCCTCTTTCTCCCTAATACCCTTCTCTCTATCTCTCTCTCTCTTTGTCTCTTTATCTCTCTCACTGTCTTTATTTCTCTTTCTATCACTCTTTCTGTCTCCTTTTATCTGTTTCCCTTCATCTCTCTCTCTCTCTCTTGTTTTCTTTATCTGTCTTTATATACACCGCTCAAAAAAATAAAGGGAACACTAAAATAACACATCCTAGATCTGAATGACTGAAATATTCTTATTAACTACTTTTTTCTTTACATAGTTGAATGTGCTGACAACAAAATCACACAAAAAATTATCAATGAAAATCAAATTTATCAACCCATGGAGGTCTGGATTTGGAGTCACACTCAAAGTTAAAGTGGAAAACCACACTACAGGCTGATCCAACTTTGATGTAATGTCCTTAAAACAAGTCAAAATGAGGCTCAGTAGTGTGTGTGGCCTCCACGTGCCTGTATGACCTCCCTACAACGCCTGGGCATGCTCCTGATGAGGTGACGGATGGTCTCCTGAGGGATCTCCTCCCAGACCTGGACTAAAGCATTCGCCAACTCCTGGACAGTCTGTGGTGCAACGTGGCGTTGGTGGATGGAGCGAGACATGATGTCCCAGATGCGCTCAATTGGATTCAGGTCTGGGGAACGGGCGGGCCAGTCCATAGCATCAATGCCTTCCTCTTGCAGGAACTGCTGCCACACTCCAGCCACATGAGGTCTAGCATTGTCTTGCATTAGGGGGAACCTAGGGCCAACCGCACCAGCATATGGTTTCACAAGGGGTCTGAGGATCTCATCTCGGTACCTAATGGCAGTCAGGCTACCTCTGGCGAGCACATGGAGGGCTGTGCAGCCCCACAAAGAAATGCTATCCCACACCATGACTGACCCACCGCCAAACCGGTCATGCTGGAGGATGTTGCAGGCAGCAGAACGTTCTCCACGGTGTATCCAGACTCTGTCACGTCTGTCACATGTGCTCAGTGTGAACCTGCTTTCATCTGTGAAGAGCACAGGGCGCCAGTGGCGAATTTGCCAATCTTGGTGTTCTCTGGCAAATGCCAAACGTCCTGCACGGTGTTGGGCTGTAAGCACAACCCCCACCTGTGGACGTCGGGCCCTCATAACACCCTCATGGAGTCTGTTTCTGACCGTTTGAGCAGACACATGCACATTTGTGGCCTGCTGGAGGTCATTTTGCAGGGCTCTGGCAGTGCTCCTCCTGCTCCTCCTTGCACAAAGGCGGAGGTAGCGATCCTGCTGCTGGGTTGTTGCCCTCCTACGGCCTCCTCCACGTCTCCTGATGTACTGGCCTGTCTCCTGGTAGCGCCTCCATGCTCTGGACACTACGCTGACAGACACAGCAAACCTTCTTGCCACAGCTCGCATTGATGTGCCATTCTGGATGAGCTGCACTACCTGAGCCACTTGTGTGGGTTGTAGACTCCGTCTCATGCTACCACTAGAGTGAAAGCACCGCCAGCATTCAAAAGTGACCAAAACATCAGCCAGGAAGCATAGGAACTGAGAAGTGGTCTGTGGTCACCACCTGCAGAACCACTCCTTTATTGGGGGTGTCTTGCTAATTGCCAATAATTTCCACCTGTTGTCTATTCCATTTGCACAACAGCATGTTAAATGTATTGTCAATCAGTGTTGCTTCCTAAGTGGACAGTTTGATTTCACAGAAGTGTGATTGACTTGGAGTTACATAGTGTTGTTTAAGTGTTCCCTTTATTTTTTTGAGCAGTGTATATTTTCTCTTTCTCTTTATATTTCTCTTTCTCTGTTTTTCCCTATCTCTGTCTCCCTAATTCCCTTCTCTCTATCTCTCTCACAGTCTTTATTTCTCTTTCTATCACTCTTTCTGTCTCCCTTTATCTGTCTTCCTTCATCTCTCTCTTTCTCTCCCTCTCTTTCATTCTAACTCTCTTTATCTCTCTTTCTGTCTTTATCTCTCTCTCTCTTTGTATCTCTCTCTCTTTAATTATCTCTCTCTTTTGTATCTCTCTCTTTCTTTAATTATATCTCTTTATTCCCCCTCTCTCTTTCCCTCTCTCTCTTTAATTATCTCTCTCTTTATCTCTCTCTCTCTCTCTCTCGCTCTCTTTTTATCGCTCTCTTTCTCACACACACTGGCACACCCACATGCACCTTTAAGATCCATTTAACTGATCAATAGAGGCAGTGAGATACTGTCCTTTTAGGTTGTTGGGTTAATAATCAACTCTGGAGGCAATTCATGCCTTCCAGGCCTACCCTTGATTAGATATGAACCCCAAACTAGCCAACAAATGGTAAACTCAATATTATTGAATACATCAGGGTAAGTGTTGGTTTATCAATTCAACTCTATAGAGTTTTGTCATAGCCATTATTTTTCTCACGAGCAGTATTGGATAGCCCTTATGTCTGATGCAGTGTCTTTACGCCAGTGAGTTTAGAGACAAAAAATAATTCAGTGAGTGCTGCATGCATGCCTGTGTGTGCCTGTGTGTGCGCCTGTGTGTACCTGTGCGTGTCTATGTGCTGACTTAGTATGCTCTCGACCACATCCAGCAAGGCCTTATATATCTGTTTGAGCTGATACACTGGTCATTGTGAACACTGTGTGTGTGTGTGTGTGTGTGTGTGTGTGTGTGTGTGTGTGTGTGTGTGTGTGTGTGTGTGTGTGTGTGTGTGTGTGTGTGTGTGTGTGTGTGTGTGTGTGTGAATACAAAAAGGAACAAGCAGACACTTTCAGGTCATGACGGGTCATGGTGAAAGCTTGAGCTGTGAGTCCATTTGTGACCGACTGCTTTGATTCGGAAAAAATGTGAAATTGTGTTTTTTACATTGGATAAAATGACTCAGGGCTACAAAATTTGAGATACAATGGGAAAGTCGTGCTTTGAAAGTTGTTAAACTTTTAACCCCACTTTTTGAGAAAATGGCCCTTGAGTAGCGTACAATAAGGAAAAATTCAAGTTATACAGAAAGTGTCCAGATAAAAATATTTTATAAATATTAGATGACGCTGTTATGATTTTTGTTGTCCTTGATGTTTTTTGCATTTTTGTTTTCCTTTGTCTTTGTCTTTTATCTCTTTTGTTGGTTGTTAGTGCATCTGGGACGGGGGGCTTGGGGGTGGGGAATGGAATTATTTAATTTGTCTTGGGGTGGGGTTGGATAGTTGAGGGGCAGCTCTTGGGGAACTGTGGGGGGATCTTGGAGTGCTATTGGCCTGGCAGTTGGGACCTTGGGCCAGTGGCTGATGGATCGCTGTTTCGGGTCCCCATTTTTGACCTTGTGGGAGATCTGTCGACGTGCCCTTGAGCACGGTGTTGACCCTGGTTGTTTCTGTGTGTTGTTCTGGATGGGAGACTGTTAGATGACTAATGTGATGTAGTTGCTGAGAGGCTTCACTGCAAGTATATTGTATGTTTTAAATATTCAATAATATATAATAAAATAAAAATAGAAATATAATATTAGATGACGCTTACCCAGACACACTAAATTGATGGGTAATGTGAAAGAAATGCTATAACCCCCAGCCACAGCTTGCTAAGTGGATGGGTCTCTACAGAAGGTGTAAACAGTACAGCGAAATGGTTACTTGCATAGTAGCAATATCAAAAATATATAGTGTCAATATAAAGAAAAAAAGTGTCAATGCCAGTAGAGAAAGAACAAAATAACATACAGTATGTACAAGAACAATATCAATGATTCTGACGATAGATGAGGTAGTTAAATGCATACAATCAGGGGTAAAGTGGCACAGGAGCAGGTTAAAAAAATAAATGGTAGCAGCAACGTATGGCGTGTGTGTTAGAAGAGAATCATGTGAATGTCCATGGAGGCACTGCAGATAGTGCTGATGACTGCGAACTCGCCCCCAGCGATGAACTGGTCCGTCCGAACCATGCATGAACAAGGGAATCTATATTTGGAGAGCCTGTTTCTGTCCTGCCCTTGACTTTGGTGCAGGACATGTGATGTCCATAGCATCTTTAATTCAAAACTCCCTGATCTTCTCAAAAAGATAAGTTTGTCTCTCTGTGTCAGTCCAGGTGGTGCTTGTACAGACAGGCCATCTATGGGAGGTGTAACGGGAGTCTAGTTCTTCCTCCTCCTCGGACGAGGAGAGAAGGATCGGAAAACCAAAATGCAGCGGGTTGTGAATACATAATGAATTTATTGAAAGACGAAGACGAACACGAAAAAACACTTGGAAAATTACAAAACAACAAAACGACGTAGACTGACCTAAAACATGAGAACTTACACATAACATGAAGAACGCACGAACAGGTACAGACTACAACAAACGAACGAACAAACCGAAAACAGTCCCGTGTGGTGCGCAGACACAGACACGGAAGACAATCACCCACAAACAAACATTGTGAACAGCCAACCTTTATATGGTTCTCAATCAGAGGAAAACGTCAAACACCTGTCCCTGATTGAGAACCATATAAGGCTAATTACAAGTGACCTAAACAAGAAACACAAAACATAGAATGCCCACCCCAACTCACGCCCTGACCAACTAAACACATACAAAAATAACATAAAACAGGTCAGGAACGTGACAGGAGGAAGGATGCCAGCGTTGCGCAGCAGCTGAAACCTGGTCCCGACTGAGTCCGAACAACACCAGGCTCCAGAGCATCGAAACTGTAAAAAATACATTACAACCTTGCTTAACATCAATTCACCTCCCAAGTTTAGATAAGAATAATAACCTCATACAATGCAATTAAAATCAAATCAAATCAAATGTATTTGTCACATACACATGGTTAGCAGATGTTAATGCAAGTCTAGCGAAATGCTTGTGCTTCTAGTTCCGACCATGCAGTAATATCTAACAAGTAATATAACCTAACAATTCCACAACAACTACCTTATACACACAAGTGTAAAGGAATGAATACGAATATGTACATAAAAATATATAAATGAGTGATGGCCGAACGGCATAGGCAAGATGCAGTAGATGGTATAGAGTACAGTATATACATATGAGATGAGTAATGTAGGGTATGAGAACATTATATAAAGTGGCATTATTTAAAGTGGCTAGTGATACATTACATCAAGATGGCAAGATGCAGTAGATGGTATAGCGTACAGTATATACATATGAGATGACGAAATGATATTCACCTGAAGTGCTGGTACTGCTTGATCTGTGGCAGCAGCCTGGAGTACGGAGTCAGGTGTTGTTGCCAGCCATAGCTTTCCACCAGCACTGTACCATCCTCCAGTCCAACCATCTGCAAGTCCTCAGGTGTAACCTGTTCTTGCTTGGGCCAGCTCTTTTGATGGGAGGCATTAGACCATTTTCATTGTATGACTGGTGAAGGAGAGTCAGGCGTGTTCTACTGATGCTGAAAGGCAAATTCCAGACACAAACATTTTTGCATTATTATACAATAGACAGCCGTAATCACCATCAGACAAACCTGGCTAACTTGATGGGTCATCTGGTGAAGTGGAGTCTTTTGTTAAGACATGTAGCTAGCTAGCTAGCTAAACAATGAACCATAATTCCAATCCATAGAGTACTAGCAATACAAACCGATTATCATAGCTAGCTAAAGTTAACCAAATACGTTCAAGTCAGCTAGTTAACATTAGGCTATAACTAGGAATGCAAATTTCTTTCTGAGATAATATTACTACACAGATCATACATTTAACGCTAATGTTAGCTAGCGAGCCATCCACCTAACATCAGCTAGCTAGAGGTAGTAAGCTTAACTTGGAATGAAAACAACTTTATGACAATATTAGAAACTTAAAATATCTGAAACTGTAGTTAGACTCTGACCCGTATACATGGATGAACGCTTCATGACAGAATGCAACCACTTTCATGAAATATGACGTCCTGTGTCATTTCCGTTTTGTTTGTACAGCTTGCTTGGCTCGTTGTGTCAAGTCATTCTGGTTCACACTGACCGTGTGCAATGCCATAAGAATAATCAGATCTTTCTCCCTGTCTGCCATGTATGCCATGGTTGCCCTTAGTTTGAAGATGTAATCTGGAGACAGGTGTTTTATACAGCAGCCTTCTGTGTTCTCTTTTCGGCTCCCTCTATATTTGCAATCAAACGCCAGAACTGTATTCATCCCCTTATCATACTCTGCTTCTACCAGTGTCGTACCCTGATCTGTTTCACCTGTCTTTGCTTGTCTCCACCCACCTCCAGGTGTCACCCATCTTCCCCATTATCCTCAGGGTATTTATACCTGTGCTCTCTGTTTGTCTGTTGCCAGTTCGTTTTGTCTGTCAAGCCTACCAGCAATTTCCCCCTTGCCCCTGTCTTTGTCTATAGTTCCTGTTTTCTAGTTTTCCCGGTTTTGACCATTCTGCCTGCCCTGATCCTGCCTGCCGTTCTGTACCTTTTGTCTCTGATCTGGATTACTGACCTCTGCTTGCCCTTGACCTGTTGATTTGCCTGCCCCTGTTCTAGTAATAAACTTTTGTTACTTCGACACTGTCTGCATCTGGGTCTTCCCTAAAGCGTGATAGTACGAACTCGCCATGACTGATCCAGCAGACTCGCACCAAGTCCGCAACACCATATCCTCCCAGGAGCTACCATCGAAAGGCACGAGGAGTTGCTCCATGGTCTTATGGAAGGGTTCCAGACCTTGGCCGAACGCCAAGACTGAGCGTTGAACACATTGCTGGAGCAGTTCCGCAGGTTGCCTGTTAGGTAGCCTCCCACAACGATAACCTCCCAGCCCCTCGGTAACCCAGCTGTTAGCAGCGCAGCCTCCCGATCCCCCCGGTTTCCCAGGAACCCCGCTTACCTCCCCCGGAACGCTTCGATGGAGAGAAGGCAGTTCTCGCTCAGTGTTTCGTCATCATCAAGCTGCAGCCCTCCTCCTTCCCCTCGGACTGCTCTAAGATAGTGTACCTCATCACGCTGATGTCTGGGAGGGCTCCCGCCTGGGCTACGGCAGTATGGGAACAGAAGTCGGCCGTATGCTTCAGTCTGGAGGAGTTTGTGGCGGAGGTAAAGAAAGTTTTCAATGCTCCATTGTCTGGGAGAGAGGCTGCCCAGAAGTTACTCCAGCTTCGACAAGACTCCCGCAGTGTGGCAAACTATGAGGTGGATTTCCACATGTTGACAGCTGAGAGTGCCTGGAACTCAGAAGCGCTGTTTGACATGTTCCTGCACGGAGTATCAGAGGAAGTAAAGGACGAGCTTGCAGTCCGGGAACTACCGACGGATCTCGACTCACTCATCGCCTTGACCATTCGGATTGATGGGCGACTACGGGAATGAAGGAAGGTGAGGAATTTGATTTCACACGCCCGCCCAATGATTCCATCTCGCCTCGAGGCATCCCGGAAGTCCCTGACAGCTCCATTTCCAAGAGAACCCGAGGCTACCTGAGTTCCCCAGAGAGTCTCCGAAGGCTGCCGATTCACCTCTTCCCGAGGCAATGCAACTAGGCAGAGCTAGGCTGTCTTTAGCCCAACGGCTATACTGGATTCACACTAAGAGTTGCCAGTATTGCTGGCAACTGGTCAGTTTGTCTCCACCTACTGGTCATTTTGTCTCCACCTGTCTACTAAAAGACCAGGCTCACCTTACTCGTCATTTTGCTGTGGGGAAATTAGTTGAGATCTCTCCGAGTACACATCGACTGGGGCCAAGGAGAGCTTTATGGACGCTACTCCGAGCTAGGAATCCCCACTCACCCTCTCTCCATTCCCATGGACGATATAGTGCTGGACGGGCGCTCTATAGGCCGGGTCACCCACAATACCACTCCCATCAACCTACGGGTGTCAGGGAACCACAGCGATCCAATTCTTGTTCGATCCAATTCTTGTTCATTAAGCCTCCTCAGGTTCCCGTGTTATTGGGATGCTCTTGGCTCCAGAGAATACCCTTATTGACTGGTGTGCTGGTTCCATCATGGGTTGGAGCCCGTTCTGCCACGCTCAGTGCCTAAAGGCAGCCTGACCCGGTGAAGTCTTCCTGGGGGCTCAGAAGTTGCCCTGGACCTCTCTGCCATTCCCGCGGAGTACCAGAACCTCCGGGAGGTGTTTAGTAAGGCCCGGGCCACTTTGCTTCCGCCGCACCGACCCTATGACTGCGGGATTGACCTTCTCCCAGGCACCACTCCGCCCCAGGAATGACTGTACTCTCTGTTGGGTCCGGAGACCAAGGCTATGGAGACCTGCATTGAGGAGTCCCTAGCTGCAGAGTTTATCCGTCCTGCCTCCGCTCAAGAACACGTGCTCCACGTCCGACAGGTTCCCCAACGCCTCCTGGAGAACCAGCTTTTTGTGGAAGCGGAGAAGAGCGAATTCCATCGCTGCACCATCCCCTTCCGGGGTTATATAATCGCTCCGGGGAGTAGACAGATGGATCCCGAGAAGGTGAGAGCAGTGGGGGATTGGCCCCAGCCAATGTCCAGGATGCAGCTACAACATTTCCTGGGATTCTCCAGAGAATCTGGGGCCCAGATAACCGGATGTTTTTCCTGATGCAGTCCGCTCCTCGGTCCTGGAGTGGGCCCAATCCTCCAGGCTTGCCTGCCACCTGAGCTCTGTCAGATCCCGGCCTTTCCAACAATGCTTTTGGTGGCTTACCATGATTCCTGAAGTCTTCGCGTTTGTCGCCCCACCACCTGGAGCAAGCAGGGTTGAATATTCCCGCAATACCCTTCCTTGCTCTGCCATGGGTCTCTCGGCCTTTGAGTGTTCCCTGGGATATCAGCCCCCGCTCTACCCTAAGCAAGAGGAAGAGATCGGCATACCTTCGGCCCAGATGTTTGTCCCCCGCTGTCGTTGTACCGGAAAATATAAAAAACTATCGGCCTATATCGAATCTTCCATTCCTCTCAAAATCTTTTGAAAAAGCTGTTGCGCAGCAACTCACTGCCTTTCTGAAGACAAACAATGTATACGAAATGCTTCAGTCTGGTTTTAGACCCCATTATAGCACTGAGACTGCACTTGTGAAGGTGGTAAATGACCTTTTGGTGGCGTCAGACCGAGGCTCTGCATCTGTCCTCGTGCTACTAGACCTTAGTGCTGCCTTTGACACCATCGATCACCACATTCTTTTGGAGAGACTGGAAACCCAAATTGGTCTACACGGACCAGTTCTGGCCTGGTTTAGATCTTACCTGTCGGAAAGATATCAGTTTGTCTCTGTGAATGGTTTGTCCTCTGACAAATCAACTGTGCATTTCGGTGTTCCTCAAGGTTCAGTTTTAGGACCACTATTGTTTTCACTATATATTTTACCTCTTGGGGATGTTATTCGAAAACATAATGTTAACTTTCACTGCTATGCGGATGACACACAGCTGTACATTTCAATGAAACATGGTGAAGCCCCAAAATTGCCCTCGCTAGAAGCCTGTGTTTCAGACATAAGGAAGTGGATGGCTGAAAACGTTCTACTTTTAAACTCGGACAAAACAGAGATGCTTGTTCTAGGTCCCAAGAAACAAAGAGATCTTCTGTTAAATCTGACAATTAATCTTGATGGTTGTAAAGTCGTCTCAAATAAAACTGTGAAGGACCTCGGCGTTACTCTTGACCCTGATCTCTCTTTTGACGAACATATCAAGACTGTTTCAAGGACAGCTTTTTTCCATCTACGTAACATTGCAAACATCAGAAATTTTCTGTCCAAAAATGATGCAGAAAAATTAATCCATGCATTTGTTACTTCTAGGTTAGACTACTGCAATGCTCTACTTTCCGGCTACCCGGATAAAGCACTAAATAAACTTCAGTTAGTGCTAAATACGGCTGCTAGAATCCTGACTAGAACCAAGAAATTTGATCATATTACTCCAGTGCTAGCTTCCCTACACTGGCTTCCTGTTAAGGCAAGGGCTGATTTCAAGGTTTTACTGTTAACCTGTTGGGGATGGGGGCGCTGTTTAGACTATTTATGCTAATTTGGCTACTTTTTGAAACGGCTTCCCACAAAATCCTTGATCGTACAATATGCATATTATTATTATTAATGGATAGAAAACAGTCTATAGTTTCTATAGGAGTTGAAATTTTGTCTCTAAGTGGAACAGAGCCCATTCTACAGCAATTTCCCTGACATGGATTCAGATTTCAGAAATGTTGGCCACTGTTCTGAAGTCAGTTAAAACGGCACTGATATTGCTATGACTATACGGACACTTCTTACGTCTTCCCCTGGATGCCTTTACGTGATGACGATTCCAATGGGGTCGATTGCGCGTTCACAGGCCCTATGAATCAAAAAACCCTGTAGCTAGCAAGTCTTTCCTTGCTGCGTAACGCGCGTGCTGGATACCGACCCGCTCCTGTTCCAAGCGTTAGTTTAGCCTGTTATATTTCTCCGGTCATCTTTTCACTCGTTATAGGAGTTAAAAACATCATAAGGTAGTTAATTTAAAGCGTTTTATAGCAATTTATATCCGTTTAGTGCGATTTTGGGACATTTATTTCTTTAACGCTGTGAATAGGTGGGCACGCTTTCAGTTCATCCCGAACGCAGTTGGCATTTTCACATGGCAAGAGGACAGCTTTCCACCAAAAGACGATTCCTCCCAAGAAAGGATCCTTTGCCCAAGATACTGATGGAAGAACAGCTCAAGGTAGGACATTTTTATTATGATAAATCGTGTTTCTGTCGAAACATTTTAGTGGCTTAGGACGCCATGTTTTTTGACGTAGCTTCGCTTGGCGCAAACTGTATTGAAAAGTAAGGATAAATTAAAAAATGTAATAACGCAATTGTATTAAGAATTAAATTGTCTATCAATCCCTGTCCACCCTATATTTTTTAGTCACGTTTATGAGTATTTATGTATAAGAGTAGATCACTGTCTAAGTGGCACAAGGACTTTTTCTTTACTAGCTTGTCTACATTTCACATTGTCTAACCATGATTTTGGTGGCTAAATATAAACATTTTCGATCAAACTGTATATGCATGTTGTAATGTGATGTTACAGGAGTGTCATCGGAAGAATTCTGAGAAGGTTAGTGAAAAAATTAATATCTTTTGGCGATGTTGACTTTTATCGCTCACTTTGGCAAGAATCAATGCTGGGCTGCTAATTGCTATGTGCTAAGCTAATATAACGATTTATTGTGTTTTCGCTGTAAGACACTTAAAAAATCTGAAATATTGTCTGTATTCACAGGATCTGTGTCTTTCGATTCGTGTATGCTGTGTATTTTTACGAAATGTTTGATGATTAGTAAGTAGGTAAACACGTTGCTCTAAGTAGTTTTTCTATTCCATTTGTGACGGTGGGTGCAATTGTAACCTATGCCATCTACCTGAAATATGCACTTTTTTCTAACAAAACCTATCCCATACCATAAATATGTTATCAGACTGTCATCTGATGAGTTTTTTTGTTGGTTAGGGGCTATAAATATCTTAGTTTAGTCGAATTGGTGATGGCTACTGGTGTTGGTGGACAAATAAAAGATGGTGGATTATGCTAATGTTTTTTAGGTAATAGATGTACATCTTTACATATTGTGTCTTCCCTGTAAAACATTTTAAAAATCGGACAAGTTGACTGGATTCACAAGATCTGTGTCTTTCATTAGCTGTATTGGACTTTAATGTGTGAAAGTTAAATATTTAAAAAAAATATTTTTTTTGAATTTCGCGGCACTGGTTTTCCAGTGGGGGGGGGGGTGCCGCTAGCGCCACGCTGATCCTAGACAGGTTAACCTATAAAGCGTTACATGGGCTTGCTCCTACCTATCTTTCCGAGTTGGTCCTGCCGTACATACCAATACGTACGCTACGGTCACAAGACGCAGGCCTCCTAATTGTCCCTAGAATTTCTAAGCAAACAGCGGGAGGCAGGGCTTTCTCCTATAGATCTCCATTTTTATGGAACAGTCTGCCTACCCATGTGAGAGACGCAGACTCGGTCTCAACCTTTAAGTCTTTACCGAAGACTTATCTCTTCAGTAGGTCATATGATTGAGTGTAGTCTGGCCCAGGAGTGTGAAGGTGAACGGAAAGGCTCTGGAGCAACGAACCGCCCTTGCTGTCTCTGCCTGGCCGGTTCCCCTCTCTCCACTGGGATTCTCTGCCTCTAACCCTGTTACAGGGGCTGAGTCACTGGCTTACTGGTGCTCTTTCATGCCGTCCCTGGGAGGGGTGCGTCACTTGAGTGAGTTGAGTTACTGACGTGATCTTCCTGTCTGGGTTGGCGCCCCCCCCCTTGGTTTGTGCTGTGGTGGAGATCTTTGTTGGCTATACTCGGCCTTGTCTCAGGATTATAAGTTGGTGGTTGAAGATATCCCTCCAGTGGTGTGGGGGCTGTGCTTTGGCAAAGTGGGTGGGGTTATATCCTTCCTATTTGGCCCTGTCCGGGGGTATCTTCGGATGGGGCCACAGTGTCTCCTGACCGCTCCTGTCTCAGCCTCCAGTATTTATGCTGCAGTAGTTTGTGTCGGGGGGCTAGGGTCAGTTGGTTATACCTGGAGTACTTCTCCTGTCTTATCCAGTGTCCTGTGTGAATTTAAGTATGCTTTCTCTAATTCTCTCGTTCTCTCTTTCTTTCTCTCTCTGAGAACCTGAGCCCTAGGACCATACGTCAGGACTACCGGGCATGACGACTCCCTGCTGCCCCCAGTCCGCCTGGCCTTGCTGCTATTCCATTTTCAACGGTTCTGCCTGCGGTTACGGAACCCCTACCTGTCCCAGACCTGCTGTTTTCAACTCTTAATGATCGGCTATGAAAAGCCAACAGATTTATTCCTGATTATTATTTGACCATGCTTGTCATTTATGATCATTTTGAAAATCTTGGCTCTCTCTAATTTTCTCCTTCTCTCTTTCTTTCTCTCGGAGGACCTGAGCCCTGGGACCATACGTCGGGACTGCCGGGCGTGGTGGCTCCTTGCTGTCCCCAGTCCGCCTGGCCTTGCTGCTGTTCTGCCTGCGGTTATGGAACCGCCACCTGTCCCAGACCTGTTGTTTTTCAACTCTTAATGATCGGCTATGAAAAGCCAACTGAATATTATTCATGATTATTATTTGACCATGCTTGTCACTTATGAACATTTTTGAACATCTTGGCGTAGTTCTGTTATAATCTCCACCCGGCACAGCCAGAAGAGGACTGGCCACCCCTCATAGCCTGGTTCCTCTCTAGGTTTCTTCCTAGGTTTTGGCCTTTCTAGGGAGTTTTTCCTAGCCACCGTGCTTCTACACCTGCATTCTAGCTGTTTGGGGTTTTAGGCTGGGTCTCTGTACAGCACTTCGAGACATTAGCTGATGTACGAAGGGCTATATAAAATAAACTTGATTGATTGATTGATTGAAAGAGAGCCTGGTCGGCCCTTCTCAAGAACCCCTTCAGGTATCGACGTAAAGCAGACCTCCACCGGATCCCGGCTCCCTTGTATCATCTCAGGCAGAAGGTTTGGCTGTCCACCCAGGATCTGCCCCTCCGGATGGAGTCCCGCAAACTTTCCCCCAGTTTATCGGCCCTTTCCCCATCTCCAAGGTCATTAGCCCCTCTGCTGTTCGTCTTCTGTTGCCCCGTACCCTCCGTATACATCCAACTTTTCATATGTCTAAAATCAAACCCATGTCTCACAGCCCCTTGACCTGTTGTTTTTCCTAAATCAGGGATCTCCTGAGTAGCGCAGTGTTCTAAGGCACTGCATTGCAGTGCTAGCTGTGCCACTAGAGATTCTGGGTTTGAGTCCAGGCTCGGCCGCAGCCGGCCACGACCGGAAGACCCATTGGGCGGCGCACAATTGACCCAGCATCGTCCGGGTTAGGGGAGGGTTTGGCCGGTAGGGATGTCCTTGTCCCATCGCACACTAGCGACTCCTGTGGCGGGCCAGGCGCAGTGCACACTGACACGGTCACCAGATGTACAGTGTTTCCTCTGACACATTTGTGCGGCTGGCTTCCGGGTTAAGTGGGCATTGTGTCAAGAAGCAGTGCTGCTTGGTTGGGTTATGCTTCGGAGGACGCACGGCTCTCAGCCTTCGCCTCTCCCATGTTCGTACAGGAGTTGCAGCGATGAGACAAATCTGTAACTACCAATTGGATCTGTAACTACCACGAAGTTAGGGGGAAAAAGGGGTAAAAAAATTAATAACAAATAACACATCTGGGATTGCCTCATCGTCTGATTCATTTTCAAAGTCAGAGAGAGTCAGCATGATACGATCGTCTTCCTGAAAGTAGTCCATCACAACTTTTTCACACTGACCCTTTGTCAGTGTTATTGAGAGCATTAGCAACACATTTGCAGTTCTCCATGGCTAACGTTATATCTTTTGAAAAAACTACAGTAGAAAGGATTATCTACACATAACTAGCAGCTTACTTTATAGACAGAAGAAGCTACATGGCAGATCAATCCGAAACTCATCTCTCGGCATGTCCAGCCCATTCAATATCTTGGCTAGCGGGAATCTTGGCTAGCGGGAAGGTTCCTGTTTTTTTCTGAGGCTAAACCAACTATGCTCGTAATTTATTCGTATTTACAGATGGCATACAAGTTTGTTATTAAGGCACATGAAATTGCAAATGTTTCAGACGGCATTTCTGCCCAAAAAACACATTTTGATTAAAAAAGCCAAATAAACCTTCAAATGCCTCTGATTTGCTACTTACGCCTAGTTTCCTGAAACTAGTTACATTTGGTATTTGCAGCAGCTACTCTTCCTGGGGTCCACACAAAATATGAAACATTAATAGACAAGAACAGCTCAAGGACAGAGATACATGAATTCATAAACACAAACAATCTAGGTCAACTGTTGGATATACAGTTTAAGTAGGAATTTACATACACCTTAGCCAAAAACATTTAAACTCAGTTCTTCACAATTCCTGACATTTAATCCTAGTAAATATTCCCTGCCTTAGGTCAGTTAGAATCACCACTTTATTTTAAGAATGTGAAATGTCAGAAAAATAGTAGAGAGAATTATTAATTTCAGCTTTTATTACTTTTATCACATTCCCAGTGGGTCAGGAGTTTACATACACACAATTAGTATTTGGTAGCATTGCCTTTAAATTGTTTAACTTGAGTCAAACATTTCGGGGATCCTTCCACAAGCTTCCCACAGTAAGTTGGGTGAATTTTGGCCCATTACTCCTGACAGAGCTGGTGTAACTGAGTCAGGTTCGTAGGCCTCCTTGCTCGCACGCGCTTTTTCAGTTCTGCCCACAAATTTTCTATAGGATTAAGGTCAGGGCTTTGTGATGGCCACTCCAATACCTTGACTTCGTTGTCCTTAACCTGTTGAGGATGGGGGCGCTGTTGTGACTATTTATGCTAATCGTGTAATTTTTGAAACGGCTTCCCACAAAATCCTTGATCATACAATATGCATATTATTATTATTATTATTGGATAGAAAACAGTCTATAGTTTCTATAGGAGTTGAAATTTTGTCTCTAAGTGGAACAGAGCCCATTCTACAGCAATTTCCCTGACATGGAGTCAGATTTCAGAAATTTTGGCCCCTGATCTGGAGTCAGTTAAAAGGGCACTGTTATTGCTATGAGTATACGGACACTGCTTACGTCTTCCCCTGGATGCCTTTACGTGATGACGATTTGAATGGGGTCGATTGCGCGTTCACAGGCACTACAAATTAAAAAACCCTGAGGCTAGTCACTCTTTTCTTGCTGCGTCATGCGCCTAGAGGACACCGACCCGCACCTGTTCCAAGCATTAGTGGAGGGAGTAATATTACTCGGGTCATGTTTCTACTCGTTATGGGAGTTAAAAACATCATAAGGTAGTTAATTTAAAGCGTTTTATAGCAATTTATATCCGTTTAGTGCGATTTTGGGACATTTATTTCTGAAACGCTGTGAATTGCTGGGCACGCTTCCAGTTCATCCCGAACGCAGTTGGCATTTCCACATGGCAAGAGGACAGCTTTCCACCAAAAGACGATTACTCCCAAGAAAGGATCCTTTGCCCAAGATACTGATGGAAGAACAGCCCAAAGTAGGACATTTTTATTATGATAAATCGTGTTTCTGTCGAAAAATGTTAGTGGCTTAGGACGCCATGTTTTTTGACGTAGCTTCGCTTGGCGCAAACTGTATTGAAAAGTAAGGATAAATTAAAAAATGTAATTCCGCGATTGTATTAAGAATTAAATTGTCTATCAATCCCTGTCCACCCTATATTTTTTAGTCACGTTTATGAGTATTTATGTATAAGAGTAGATCACTGTCTAAGTGGCGCACGGACATTTTCTCACCAGCTTGGCTACATTTCACATTGTCTAACCATGATTTTGGTGGCTAAATATAAACATTTTCGATCAAACTCTATATGGATTGTGTAATATGATGTTACAGGAGTGTCATCTGAAGAATTCTGAGAAGGTTAGTGAAACAATTAATATATTTTGGCGATGTTGACTTTTATCGCTCACTTTGGCTAGAATCAATGCTGGGCTGCTATGCTAATATAACGATTTATTGTGTTTTCGCTGTAAGACACTTAGAAAATCTGAAATATTGTCTGTATTCACAGGATCTGTGTCTTTCGATTAGTGTATGCTGTGTATTTTTACGAAATGTTTGATGATTAGTAAGTAGGTAAACACGTTGTTCAATGTAGTTTTTCAATTCCATTTGTGACGGTGGGTGCAATTGTAACCTATGCCATCTACCTGAAATATGCACTTTTTTCTAACAAAACCTATCCCATACCATAAATATGTTATCAGACTGTCATCTGATGAGTTTTTTTCTTGGTTAGGGGCTATAAATATCTTAGTTTAGCCGAATTGGTGATAGCTACTGGTGTTGGTGGACAAATAAAAGATGGTGGATTATGCTAATGGATTTTTAGGTAATAGATGTACATCTTTACATATTGTGTCTTCCCTGTAAAACATTTTAAAAATCGGACATGTTGGCTGGATTCACAAGATCTGTGTCTTTCATTAGCTGTATTGGACTTTAATGTGTGAAAGTTAAATATTTAAAAAAAAATTTTTTTTTGAATTTCGCGGCTCTGCCTTTTCAGTGGGGGGGGGGGGGGGGGGGAGTGCCGCTAGCGGCACCCTCATCCTAGACAGGTTAAACCATTTTGCCACAACTTTGGAAGTATGCTTGGGGTCATTGTCCATTTGGAAGACCCATTTGCGACCAAGCTTTAACTTCTTGACTGATGTCTTGAGATAACGCTTCAATACATCCACATAATTCTCCTGCCTCATGATGCTATCTATTTTGTGAAGTGCACAAGTCCCTCCTGCAGCAAAGCACTCCGACAACATGATGCTGCCACCACCCCTGCTTCAGAGTTGGGATGGTGTTCTTCGGTTTGCAAGCCTCCCCTTTTTCCTCCAAACATAACAATGGTCATTATGGCCAAACAGTTCTATTTTTGTTTCATCAGACCAGAGGACATTTCTCCAAAAGTAAGATCTTTGTCCCCATGTGCAGTTGCAAACCGTAGTCTGGCTTTTTTATGGCAGTTTTGGAGCAGTGGCTTCTTCCTTGCTGGCGGCCTTTCAGGTTATGTCAATATAGGACTCGTTTTACTGTGGATATAGAGACTTTTGTATCTGTTTCCTCCAGCATCTTCACAAGGTCCTTTGTTGTTGTTTTGGAATTGATTTGTACTTTTCGCACCAAAGTATGTTCATCTTTAGGAGACAGAACGCGTCTCCTTTCTGAGTGGTATGACGGCTGCGTGGTCCCATGGTGTTTATACTTGCGTACTATTGTTTGTACAGATGAACGTGGTTCCTTCAGGCGTTTGGAAATTGCTCCCAAGGATGAACCAGACTTGTGGATGTCTTGGCGGATTTCTTTTAATTTTCCCATGATGTCAAGCAAAGAGGCACTGAGTTTGAAGGTAGGCCTTGAAATACATCCATAGGTACACCTCCAATTGTCTCAAATGATGTCAATTAGTCTGTCAGAAGTTTCTAAACCCATGAAATAATTTTCTGGAATTTTCCAAGCTGTTTAAAGGCACAGTCAACTTAGTGTATGTAAACTTCTGACCCACTGGAATTGTGATACAGTGAATTATATGTGAAATAATCTGTCTGTAAAACAATTGTTGGAAATATTACTTGTGTCATGCACAAAGTAGATGTCCTAACCTACTTGCCAAAACTATAGTTTAACAAGAAATTTGTGGATTGGTTGAAAAACTAGTTTTAATGACTCCAACCTAAGTGTATATAAACTTCTGACTTCCACTGTGAGTTTCAGAGATTGTCAGATTATGAATGTCATCTGTTACTAGGAAATTATTGATTTCATGAACCTTGTTTCTTAAGCTACACATGTTAATGTGGGCTATTTTTAGCACTTTTCTGGGATGCTTGATTGTTTTTATTGCTTTACTGGGGAGTTTAGTAGAGGTCCTCAGGTTATTTATGTTAATGCAGGGTGAGCTGCACACAGTGGACTTCCTGCTAGGTTACACCGCCTCAGTGCCAACAGTATAACTCTGGTTCATAGGCACGTGATTACTGCATACAATAGCTGTACTAGCAGCAGAGGCATTCAGGGAATAAATTAGGTTACTTACATTGTGTCTTCCAGCGCCCCTGGAATAATGTACATTTTCTGAAGCATTATGACAAGTCATTGTCTCAATGATGAGTCATTGTCTTAACACAGCCTTATAATGCTGTGAAAGGATCCAGGAACACAAATGATTTTGTTGGATCCCATCCTCCTTATTATACGAGCTTTGTTTCCAGAAGGTTTCAAAATTGTCAATAAATGTTACACCCACAGAGCTGCAATAGTCTCGTAGCCAGTTATGAAGGGCTAACAGTCTGCTGAATCGTTCGATGACACGATTTAGGGATGGCAGAGGGCCAGATATTATGGGGCGTTTGTTGACGTCAAGGAGTGACCCAATCAGTTCTTTAAAATCCATCTTCAAGCGGTTCTAAGCTGCCCTTCATCATGTCATTGAATCCCACATGAACTATGATAGACTCAATTTCCTGATGCTGTTTTAAAATGTAGTGCTATAAAGTAGATTATCAACTGGGTGGTTCGAGTCCTGAATGCTGATTGGCTGACAGCCGTGTCATATCAGACCGTATACCACGGGTATGACAAAACATTTATTTTTACTGCTCTAATTACGTTGGTAACCAGTTTATAAAAGCAATAAATCACCTCAGGGGATTGTGGTATATGGCCAGTATATCGCGGCTAAGGGCTGTGTCCAGGCACTTCGCTATGCGTTGTGCCTAAGAACAGCCTTTAGCCGTGGTATATTGGCCATATACCACTGTCACATGTGCTCCCTCTTTGGCCTCTAGGTCACCAGGCTGCTCGTGATGTAGTACACCTGTCACGCACCTGCGCCTCATCACTCACCTGGGCGCCATCACTTCCCTGATTACCTTCCCTATATATGTCACTCCCTTTGGTTCCTTCCCCAGGCGTTATTGTTTCTGTTTCAGTTTCATGTCTGTGCGTTGTCCGTGTTTCTTATTTTATGTTGTGTTTATTTATTAAAACACTCTCCTTGAACTTGCCTCCCGACTCTCAGTGCACATCGTTTCAACCACACCCCCTTGTGCCTTATTGCTTAAGTATAGAAGATTACTCTAGTATACAGTACAGCAGAGTACAGTAGAGTAGTAGAGTACAGTACCATACAGTACAGTTCAATAGTATTGAGTACAGTAGAGTACAGTAGAGTGCTATTCAGCAGAGTACATTCGATTGCAGTAGTATACAGTAGAGTGCTAAAAAGCAAAGTACAGTACAGTGCTAAAAAGCAGAGTACAGTACAGTAGAGTACAGTAGTATTCAGTACAGCAGAGTACAGTACAGTAGATTACAGTACAATACAGTATAGTTCAATAGTATTCAGTACAGCAGAGTACAGTAGAATGCTATACAGGAGAGTAAAGTACAGTAGATTAGAGTACAGTAGAGTACAGCAGAGTACAGTAGCGTGCGATAAAGCAGAGTACAGTACAGTAGAGTACAGTAGTATACAGTAGAGTGCTATACAGCAGTGTACAGTACAGTAGACGTCAGTATTATACAGTAGAGTGCTATACAGCAGAGTACTGTAGAGTAAAATACACTAGTTTACAGTAAAGCAGAGTACAGTACAGTAGAGTACAGCAGAGTACAGTAGCGTGCGATAAAGCAGAGTACAGTACAGTAGAGTACAGTAGTATACAGTAGCGTGCGATAAAGCAGAGTACAGTACAGTAGAGTACAGTAGTATACAGTAGAGTGCTATACAGCAGATTACAGTAGAGTAAAATACACTAGTTTACAGTAAAGCAGAGTACAGTACAGTAGAGTACAGTAGTATCCATTACAGCAGAGTACAATGCAGTAGAGTACAGTATAAATACAGTTGAGCGCTGTACAGGAGAGTACAGTACAGTAGAGTACATTAGTATGCAGTAGAGTGCTATACAGCATAGTACAGTACTGTAGTGTGCAGTAGTATACAGTAAATTGCAATACAGCAGAGTACAGTACAGAAATCACAGCTTTGAGTCTTCTTGGGTATGACGCTACAAGCTTGGCACACCTGTATTTGGGGAGTTTCTCCCATTCTTCTCTGCAGATCCTCTCAAGCTCTGTCAGCTTGGATGGGGAGCGTAGCTACAAAGCTATTTTCAGATCTCTCCAGAGATGTTAGATCGGGTTCAAATCTGGGCTGTGGCTGGGCCACTCAAGGACATTCAGAGACTTGTCCCGAAGCCACTCCTGCGTTGTATTGGCTGTGTGCTTAGGGTTGTTGTCCTGTTGGAAGGTGAACCTTCGCTCCAGACTGAGGTCCTGAGTGCTTTGGAGTAGGTTTTCATCAAGGATCTCTCCGAACTTTGCTCCATTCATCTTTCCCTCGATCCTGACTTATCTTCCAGTCCCTGCTGCTGAAAAACATCCCCACAGCACGATGATGCCACTACCATGCTTAACCGTAGGGATGGTGCCAATATTCCTCCAGATGTGACGCTTGGCATTCAGACCAAAGAGTTCAATCTTGGTTTCATCAGACCAGAGAATCTTGTTTCTCATGATCTGAGAGTCCTTTAGATGCCTTTTGGCAAAATCCAAATGGGCTGTCATGTGCCTTTTACTGAGGAGTGGCTTCTGTCTGGCCACTCTACCATAAAGGTCTGATTGCTGGAGTGCTGCAGAGACGGTTGTCCTCCTGGAAGTTTTTCCCATCTCCACAAAGGAACTCTGGAGCTCTGTCAGAATGACCATTAGGTTCTTGGTCACCTCCCTGACCAAGGCCTTTCTCCCCTGATTGCTCAGTTTGGTTGGGCGGTCCAGCTCTAGGAATCTTTGTGGTTCCAAACTTCTTCCATTTAAGAATGATGGAGGCCACTGTGTTCTTGGGGACCTTCAATGCTGCAGACATTTTTTGGTACCCTTCCCCAGATCGTCGCCTTGACACAATCCTGTCTCGGAGCTCTGTGGACAATTCCTTCTACCTCGTGGCTTGGTTTTTGCTCTGACGTACTATCAACGGTGGGAATTCATATAGACAGGTGTGTGTCTTTCCAAATCATGTCCAATCAATTGAATTTACCACAGGTGGACTACAATCAAGTTGTAGAATCATCTCAAGAATAATCAATGGAAAATAGATGCACCTGAGCTTAATTTCAATTCTCATAGCAAAGGGTCTTATCTAAATAAGGTATTTCTGTTTTTTTATTTTTAATAAATGTGCAAACATTTCTAAAAACCTGTTTTCTTGCTTTGCCATTGTTGGGTATTGTGTGTAGATTGATGAATATTGTGCGTAGATTTTTATCTAATCCATTAAAGAAAAGGCTGTAACGTAAGAAAATTTGGAAAAAGTCAAGGGGTGTGAATACTTTCTGAATGCACTGTATACGACATTATTTGATGTTGGCGACAGGGCCTACAACTGAAAACTCTAAAGTGGGTTAAGTGTGTTCACTGTGCTTTACTGTTCATAGAGGATGTCGGCAATTACTTGATGATAATCTCTGAGATAAGCTTTAGATAAAGCCTTTTAGCTGAATACCATGCATTGGGTTGTTTTGTACACTTGACTCTGCCCTTACAATGTACAGTATGTATAGCCTGTTGATATGAGAATTAAAATAGGCCCTATAACTGAATATTCCCTGCAACCAGTGGTGTACATTCATGGATTCCAAGTGCAACATTGACCAAGAACATTGACCCTGACTCACCTATTGCTGCTACACAGCTGATGCACCCTGGACTGTTTCAATAACACGGCACCCTCATAGATATCATCCTGACCAACCTGCCCTCTAACTACACCTCTGCTGTCTTCAACCAGGATCTCAGCGATCACTGCCTCATTGTCTGCGTCCGTAATGGGTCAAATGACCAACCGTCATCACTGTCAAATGCTCCCTAAAATACTTCAGTGAGCAGGCTTTTCTAATCGACCTGGCTCGGGTATCCTGGTAGGATATTGACCTCATTCCGTCAGTCGAGGATGCCTGGTTATTCTATAAAAGTGCTTTCCTCGCCATCTTAAATAAGCATGCCCCATTCAAAAAATGTAGAACTAAGAACAGATATAGCCCTTGGTTCACTCCAGACTTGACTGCATTTGCATCGAATAGTCCCCACGATATGCAACTTTTCAGGGAAGTTAGGAACAAATATACACAGGCAGTTACGAAATCAAAGGCTAGCTTTTTCAAACAGACATTTTCATCCTGTAGCACAAACTCCCAAAAGTTCTGGGACACTGTAAAGTCCATGGAGAAAAAGAGCACCTCCTCCCAGCTGCCCACTGCACTGAGGCTAGGAAACACTGTCACCACTGATAAATCTACGATAATCGAGAATTTCAATAAGCATTTTTCTACGGCTGGCCATGCCTTCCACCTAGGTAGCCCTAACCCGGTCAACAGCTCTGCACCCCCCACAGCAACTTGCCCAAGCCTCCCCCATTTCTCCTTCATGCAAATCCAGATAGCTTATGTTCTGAAAGAGCTACAAAATCTGGACCCCTTCAAATCAGCTGGGCTAGACAATGTGGACCCTCCCTTTCTAAAATTATCCACCGCAATTGTTACAACCCATATTACTAGCCTTATCAACCTCACTTTTGTATCGTCTGAGATTCCTAAAGATAGGAAAGCTGCCGCAGTCATCCCCCTCTTCAAAGGGGGAGACACTCTACACCAAAAACTGTTACAGACCTATATCCATCCTACCCTGCCTTTCTAAGTCTTCGAAAGCCAAGTTAACAAACAGATCACAGACCATTTCGAATCCCACCGTACCTTCTCCGCTATGCAATCTGGTTTCCGAGCTGGTCATGGGTGCACCTCAGCCACGCTCAAGGTCCTAAACGATATCATAACCGCCATCGATGAAAGACAATACTGTGCAGCCGTCTTCATCGATCTGGCCAAGGCTTTCGACTTTGTCAATCACTGCATTCTTATCGGCAGACTCAACAGCCTTGGTTCCTCAAATGACTGCCTCACCTGGTTCACCAACTACTTCTCAGATTGAGTTCAGTGTGTCAAATCGGAGGGCTTGTCCGGACCTCTGGCAGTCTCTATGGGGGTGCCACAGGGTTCAGTTCTCGGGCCGACTCTTTTCTCTGTTTATATCAATGATGTCGCTCTTGCTGCTGGTGATTCTCTGATCCACCTCTACGCAGATGACACCATTCTGTATCCTTCGTTGGGCACTGTGTTAACAAACCTCCAGACGAGCTTCAATGTCATACAACACTCATTCCGTGGCCTCCAACTGCTCTTAAATGCAAGTAAAACTAAATGCATGCTCTTCAGCCGATCGCTGCCAGCACTCGTCCACCCGTCTCGTATCACTACTCTGGACGGCTCTGACTTAGAATATGTGGACAACTACAAATACCTAGGTGTCGGGTTAGACTGTCAACTCTCATTCTAGACTCAAATTAACCATCTCCAATCCAAAATTAAACCTAGAATCGGATTCCTATTTCGCAACAAAGCATCCTTCACTCATGCTGCCAAACTTACCCTCGTAAAACTGACTAGCCTACCAATCCTCGACTTCGGCGATGTCATTTACAAAATAGCCTCCAACACTCTACTCAGCAAATTGGATAAAGTTAGCCACAGTGCAATCCGTTTTGTCACCAAAGCCCCATATACTACCCACCACTGCGACCTGTATGCTCTCGTTGGCTGGCCCTTGCTACATATTCGTCGCCAAACCTACTGGCTCCAGGTCATCAATAAGTCTTTGCTATGTAAAGACCCGCCTCGTCTCAGCTCACTGGACACCATAGCAGCACCCACCCGTAGCACGCGCTCCAGCAGGTATATTTCACTGGTCATCCCCAAAGCCAACAACTCTTTTGGCCGCCTTTCCTTCCAGTTCTCTGCTGCCAATGATTGGAACGAATTTCAAAAATCACTGAAGCTCGAGGCTTATATCTCCCGCAATAACTTTAAGCATCAGCTATCAGAGCAACTTACCGATCATTCCACCTGTGTACAGCTCATCTGTAAATATCCCACCCAACTACCTCATCCCCATATTGATATTTATTTTTTGCTCCTTTGAACCCCAGTATCTCTACTTGCACATTCATCTTCTGCACATCTTTCTATCCAGTGTTTAACTTCTTTATGATAGGGGGCAGCATTTTCATTTTTGGATGAATTGCGTGCCCATAGTGAAGTGCCTCCTACTCTGTCCCAGATGCTAATATATGCATATTATTATTGCTATTGGATATAAAACACTCTGAAGTTTCTAAAACTTTTTGAATGATTTCTGTGAGTATAACAGAACTCATATGGCAGGCAAAAACCTGAGAAAAAATCCAAACAGGAAGTGAGAATTCTGAGGCTGGTCGATGTTGAACTCATCGCCTATTCAATTCCCTGTAATATATGGATCTGTTTGCACTTCCTACGCCTTCCACTAGATGTCAACAGTCGGTAGAACGTTGAATTACGTTTATAATGTGTTGTGGGGCCGGATGAGAGGGGAATGAGTCAGTGGTCTGGCAGATTGCCAGTTCCTGGTCACGCGCTTTCCTCATGATATCGCTTTGCATTCCATAACTTCTACAGACATGAAGGAATGCTCCGGTTGGAACGTTATTGGATATATATGATAACAACATCCTGAAGATTGATTCTCTACTTACTTTGACCAGTTTATTCGACTTGTAATATAACTTTTTTTTAGCATGTGTACTACACATGCTAGCAAAAGTAGCTACTTGGACATAAGTAATGGACATTACCGAACAAAATAACGATTTATTGTGGAACTAGGATTCCTTGGAGTGCATTCTGATGAAGATGATCAAATGTAAGGGAATATTTATGATGTAATTTTGTATTTCTGTTGACTCCAACATGGCGGAGAAATGTTGTTAAATCTGAGCGCCGTCTCAGATTATTGCATGGTGTGCTTTTTACGTAAAGTTTTTTTGAAATCTGACACAGCGGTTGCATTAAGAACAAGTGTATCTTTAATTATATGTAAAACATGTATTTTTCATCAAAGTTTATGATGAGTATTTCTGTTATTTGACATGGTTCTCTGCAATTTCTCTGGATATTTTGGAGGCATTTCTAAACATGGCGCCAATGTAAACCGAGATTTGTGGATATACATATGCACATTATCAAACAAAACATAAATGTATTGTGTAACATGATGTCCTATGAGTGTCATCTGATGAAGATCATCAAAGGTTAGTGATTCATTTTATCTCTATTTCTGCCTTTTGTGACTCCTATCTTTGTCTGGGAAAATGGCTGTGTTTTTCTGTGGCTATGTACTGAGCTAACATAATTGTTTGGTGTGCTTTCCCCGTAAATCCTTTTTGAAATCAGACACGTTGGCTGGATTCACAACCAGTGTAGCTTTAATGTGGTGTCTTTCATGTGTGATTTCATGAATGATTGATTTTTATAGTAATATATTTGAATTTGGCGCGCAACATTTTTCTGGCTTTTGGCCAAGTGGGACGCTACCGTCCCACATATCCCAGAGAAGTGAATTGCTAAATTATAATTATTTCGCCACTATGGCCTATGTATTGCCTTACCTCCCTAATCTTACTACATTTGCACACACTGTATATAGACTTTAATATTGTGTAATTGACTGTAAGTTTGTTTATCCCATGTGTAACTCTGTGTTGTTCGTGTTGCGCTGCTTTGCTTTATCTTGGCCAGGTCGCAGTTGTAAATGAGAACTTGTACTCAACTGGCCTAGCTGGTTAAATAAAGTTGACATAAAAATACATTTTAAAAAAAGAAAAAGGAAAAAGCATAACTTCTTATGGCTGCAAGGGGCAGTATTGAGTAGCCTGGTAAAATGTGTCCATTTCAAACGGCCTCGTACTCAATTCTTGCTCGTACAATATGCATATTATTATTACTATTGGATAGAAAACACTCTCTAGTTTCTAAAACCGTTTGAATTATTTCTCTGAGTGAAACAGAACTCATTCTGCAGCACTTTTCCTGACCCGGAAGTTCAAAGTCTGAAACCGAGGCTCTCTTCCTCTTCCTGCCTATAAGTGGGCACAAGAGCTATTAGTATACATGCACGTCAAACACCTTCCTCTGGGTGTCAAGAAGGCTGTGAGAGAAGAAATGAGGTGATTATCTCGATCTGAGTTGGAACACATCATCTTGGAATCTCGTGTCCTCCATTTTCGGTACTCTGAAGAGCGCGAGCTTGACAGTGGGATTGCCTTTTGTTTTGCTGACGTTATAGGCAAACATTATTTCCGGCTTTGATTTTATTTGATGCATGTCACCATATCATCGTAATGTATGTTTTTTCAATATAGCTTCATCAGATTATTGAAATTTTTTCGGGAGTTTTGCCGTGTTCCGTCCTCTGACTTTGTTTACGTTGGAGAGATCCGTGCCACTTGGCTAGCGCGCGTGCTAATTCAAGAGGGAAAGAGTCCGTTCTAATTCCAAACAACGATTGTTCTTGACAAAGGACACCCTGTCCAACATTCTGATGAAAGATCAGCAAAAGTAAGAAACATTTTATGATGCTATTTCATATATCTGTCGAACTGTGTACTAGTCGTGGGCGGCCAACGTTTTGGCTACTCTAAGCTATACCGAAGCTGCATAACGTAATGAAGTTATTTTTAGAATTCTAACACTGTGATTTCATTAATAACTAATGGATCTATCATTTCCTATACAACATGTATTTTTTTGTTATGTTTATGAATAGCTATTTGGTCAGAATATGTGTGTCAGAAAAAGTGTCAGTAAAATATCCGAACATTGTGGGAAATAGTAGCTACGTTAGCATAATGGGTAACCACTGATTTCAGCTCTAAATATGCACATTTTTGAACAAAACATAAGTGTATGTATAACCTGATGTTATAGGACTGTCACCTGAGGAAGAAAATCAAGGTTAGTCAAAAATTATATATCTTTTGCCTGTTTGTTACGATCGCTTACTTTTGCTACTGGGAAATTGCTTGTGTTTTTGGCTATTGTGGCTACGCTAATATAACGCTATATTGTGTTTTCGCTGTAAAACACTTGATAAATCGGAAATAATGTCTGGAATCACAAGATGCCTGTCTTTCAATTGCTGTACACTATGTATTTTTCAGAAATGTTTTATGATGAGTAATTAGGTATTTGACGTTGGTGTCTGTAAATATTATGGCTGCTTTCGGTGCAATTTCTGACTGTAGCTGCAATGTAAACTATGATTTATACCTGAAATATGCAAATCTTTCGAAATAAACATATGCTATACAATAAATATGTTATCAGACTGTCATCTGATGAGGTTGTTTCTTGGTTAGTGGCTATTTATATCTTTATTTGGCCGAATTTGTGATAGCTACTGATGGAGTCAAAAACTAATGGAGTAATAAAAGTGGAGTCTTTTGCTAACGTGGTTAGCTAATTGTAACGGGTGTCGTAATCCTCCTCCTCTAACGAGGAGAGGAGAGAAGGATCGAAAGACCAAAATGCAGCGGGTTGTGAATACATAATGAATTTTAATAAACAAGACGAAACTAAACACACGAAGAACACTTGATACTTTACAAAACAACAAAACGAAGTAAACAGACCTGGACACGAACTTACATACAACGTGAAGAACGCACGAACAGGAACAGACTACAAATACCTAACGACAATGAAACAGTCCCGTATGGTGCGCACATACACTGACACGGAAGACAATCACCCACAAACAAACAGTGAGAACACCCTACCTTAATATGACTCTCAATTAGAGGAAAACGCAAAACACCTGCCTCTAATTAAGAGCCATACCAGGCAACCCAAAAACCAACATAGAAACAGAAAACATAGACTGCCCACCCAAAACTCACGCCCTGACCATCACACACATACAAAACAACAGAAAACAGGTCAGGAACGTGACACTAATAGATTTACATATTTTGTCTTCCCTGTAAAACATTTTAAAAATCAGACATGTTGGCTGGATTCACGAGATGTGTACCTTTCATATGCTGTATTGGACTTGTTAATGTGTGAAAGTTAAATATTTAAAAAAAATATCTTTTGAATTTCGCGCCCTGCACTTGAAGTGGCTGTTGTGATAAATGTACCGACGTCGGGTTTGCACGCCAAACAGGTTAAATAATTTATCATCTTTCGTCTCTCTTCAATTCGCAAGAGGCTTTTGGTATACGTTTGGTATTACTGCAATGTGATTGGTGTGAAGCCAAATCCTGACTGGCTTCCCTTGACACTTGAAATGTTAGGTGAAATGGTGTTGGCTGGAATAGTGGAGGCTGCTCCTGTTTTCTTTGCGTCTTGCGGTTTTGTGATGAAACAAAGGTGTCTCGCTCTGACTTTAGGCCTATATATCATGGTGGTGAGGCATATGAACGAACAGGTTATAGAGCAAACAATGCAATTATCACAACACATAGGTTGTAATATGGCAAGTTTTTCCTGGCTTGGATTCCCCAGGGATTTTACCCACACACCACTAATGCCTATAACTGAACATCTCTAAAACTAAGAGCATTGTATTTGGTACAAATCATTGCCTAAGTTCTAGACTTCAGCTGAATCTGGTAATGGATGGTGTGACTGTTGAACAAGTTGAAGAGACTAAATTACTTAGTGTTTACCTTAGATTGTAAACTGTCATGGTCAAAGAATATAGATTCAATGGTTGTCAAGATGGGGAGAGATCTGTCCGTAATAAGAGATGCTCTGCTTTTATGACACCACACTCCAAAAAGCAAGTCCTGCAGGCTCTAGTTTTGTCTTATCTTGATTATTATCCAGTACTGTGGTCGGGTGCTTCAAGGAAAGATCTAGTTAAGCTGCAGCTGGCCCAGAACAGAGCAGCACGTCTGCATGCCAGGCTCTCTTGGCTAAGAGCTGAGTAGAGACTGACTGCATCACTTCTTCGATTTATAAGAAACATTATGTGTTAAAAATTCCAAGTTGTTTGCAGAGTCAACTTACACACAGCTCTGACAAACACACACTTACCCCACCAGACATGTCACCAGGTGTCTTTTCAGTCTCCAAATTCAGAACAAATTCAAAAAAGTGTACAGTATTACATCAAATACAATGTTATTGGTCACACATGGTTAGCAGATGTTAATGCGAGTGTAGCAAAATGCTTGTGCTTCTAGTTCCGACAGTGCAGTAAAATCTAACAAGTAATCTCACAATTCCCCAATACACACAAATCTAAAGGGATGGAATAAGAATATGCACATATAAATATATGGATGGGCGATGGCCAAGCCTTCTTGGCCATCGCTCCTACTCAGTCCCAGATGCTAATATATACATATTATTATTAGTATTGGATAGAAAACACTCTGAAGTTTCTAAAACTCTATAAACACTGTTTCCCATGCTTGTTCAATGAACCATAAACAATTAATGAACATACACTTGTGGAACGGTTGTTAACCGCTCTGGGATATGTGGGACGGTAGCGTCCCACCTGGCCAACATCCAGTGAAAATGCAGAGCGCCAAATTCAAATAAATTACTATAAAAATTTAACTTTCATGAAATCACACATTCAATATGCCAAATTAAAGTTACACTTGTTGTGAATCCAGCCAACATGTCAGATTTAAAAAAATGCTTTACGGCGAAAGCAAACAATGCTATTACCGAATGATAGCACCCAAGCTAACAATCACAGACCAACATATTTCAACCCTCCCGGCGCGACACAAAACGCAGAAATAAAGATATAATTCATGCCTTACCTTTGACGAGCTTCTTCTATTGGCACTCCAATATGTCCCATAAACATCACAAATGGTCCTTTTGTTTGATTAATTATGTCGATATATATCCAAAATGTCCATTTATTTGGCGCGTTTGATCCAGAAAAACACCTGTTCCAACTTGCACAACGTGACTACAAAATATCTCAAACATGTCAAACTACTTTTCTAATACACCTTTGGTTATTTTTTTACGTGAATAATCGATAAAATTTAAGACGGGATGATCTGTGTTCAATACCAGAGGAAAACAATGTGTAGCATGCTTTCTGGTCACGCGCCTCTAACAAACAGTACACTTCACTGGAGCCTCATTCTGGACATGGCTACTTCTTCATTTTTCAAAGGAAACCTCAACCAATTTCTAAAAACTGTTGACATCCACAGGAAGCGATAGGAACTGCAGGAAGGTCCCTTAGAAATCTGGATTCCCAATGAAAACACACTGAAAAGAGAGTGACCTCAAAAAGAAGAAATCTGAATGGTTTGTCCTCTGGGTTTTGCCTGCCAAATAAGTTCTGTTATAGTCACAGACATGATTCAAACAGTTTTATAAACTTCAGAGTGTTTCCTATCCAATACTAATAATAATATGCATATATTAGCATCTGGGATTGAGTAGGAGGCAGTTTACTCTTTAATCCAAACGTGAAAATGCTGCCCCTTATCCTAGAGAAGTTAAAGCTTGGTCGCAAAAGAGTCTTCCAAATGGACAATGACCCCAAGCATACTTCCAAAGTTGTGGCAAAATGGCAAAAAAGTCAAGGTATTGGAGTGGCCATCACAAAGCTCTGAACTCAATCCCATAGAAAATGTGTGGGCAGAACTGAAAAACTGTGTGCGAGCAAGGAGGCTAACAAACCTGACTCAGTTATACCAGCTTTGTCAGGAGGAATGGGCCACAATTCACCCAACTTATTGTGGGAAGCTTGTGGAAGGCTACCCGAAATGTTTAACCCAAGTTAAACAATTTAAAGGCAATGCTACCAAATACTAATTGAGTGTATGTAAACTTCTTACCCACTGGGAATGTGATGAAAGAAATAAAAGCGGAAATAAATCATTCTCTCTACTATTATCCTGACGTTTCACATTCTTAAAGTAAGGTGGTGATCCTAACTGACCAAAGACAGTGAATTGTTTCTCGGATTAAATGTTAGGAATTTTGAAAAACTTAGTTTAAATGTATTTGGCTAAGGTGTATGTAATCTTCCGACTTCAACTTTGTTACGTTCCTGACCTTATTTGCCTTTGTTTTACTTTGTTTAGTTGGTCAGGACGTGAGCTGGGTGGGTAGTCTATGTTATGTGTTTCTATGTTTAGTTTCATTGGCATTAGCCTTATATGGTTCTCAATCAGGGACAGGTGTTTGACGTTTCCTCTGATTGAGAACCATATATAGGTAGGCTGTTCACATTATTTGTTTGTGGGTGATTGTCTTCCGTGTCTGTGTATGTCGCACCACACGGGACTGTTTCGTTGTCGTTCGTGTATGTAGTCTGTTCCTGTTCGTGCGTTCTTCGTGTTTATGTAAGTTCTCATGTTCAGGTCTGTCTACGTCGTTTTGTTGTTTTGTAATCATTTTAAGTGTTCTTCGTGTTTCGTCTTGTTTAAATAAATTTCGTTATGTCTGCATACAACGCTGCATTTTGGACCGACCCTTACTCCTCCTCCTCATCCGAGGAGGAGGCATTAGACAGCCGATACAAACCTTAAAAAGAGCTCTGATTACATTGAACTTATTCCTTCCATCTCTTATTCCTTCCACCCTTATTCCTTCTATCTCATATTGCTCAAATAAACAGCAAACCTGGTTTCAAAAAACAGATAAAGCAACACCTCGCGGCACAACGCCTCTCCCCTATTTGACCTAGATAGTATGTGTGTATGCATTGATATGTAGGCTACGTGTGCCTTTCTAAAATATTATGTAGTTCTGTCCTTGAGCTGTTCTTGTCTATTGATGTTCTATATTATGTCATTCTATATTATGTTTAATGTTTGTGTGTACCCCAGGAAGAGTAGCTGCTGTATTTGCAACAGCTAATGGGGATCCTAAACCCCCCCCCCCCCCAAAAAAAATAATATGTACTTTACTGTACTCTGCTGTATAGCACTCTATTGTATACCATTCTACTGTACTGTATGCTACTGTATTGTACTCTGATATATAGCACTCTACTGTACTGTACGCTACTGTACTGCACTCTACTGTGCTGTTCTCTGCTGTATAGCACTTTACTTTATGGTACTGTACTCTGCTGTACTGTTCTCTGCTGCATAGCACTCTGCTGTATGGTACTGTACTGAGTGAGACATAATAAAGGACAGGACAGAGGTAGTTAACAGGGGGACCCCCAACTCAACCCTAATATCACATCTTAAGGGGTCTACACAGAATACGCAAACGGAGCCGACCAAGCATGGCGCAGTGTCACAATGTCGGTTTTCGACACAACAGGGACAGCTCCTTGTAGTTCGCCCTGACATTCGATATACTCCCATGCCACATAACAATTGTAGCATGGCGCATCACCCCTTTTGTAGAAATATAATATCAACGACTGTTCAAACAATAAACCAAACAACATTGTAACCTTATAAGAATAACCCCGAAACGTATTTTGTTTAGAAGTAAAACTAGTGATTCCAATCTACTTATATAAAAAAGCTGTGAGATGTGCTTTTTCTCCACAACCAAAACATGACTTTTTTTTGGGGGGGGGGGCTGATTTGGGAGTGAATACATTCAAGCTGCATATCAAACTGGGATAACTTTGTAGGTTACACTGGCATGTATAATAATATCTGCTAGGGAATATTATTTACTAAATAAATGAGATTATTTCACATGGCAATGTTGGAAGCTTATCAACTTCAAAATCACTTCAACGTCGAGGTTGCTATCTTGGTTGAGATTGACATTAAAAAAGCAGCCTATTTTGCATTAATAACTAAATATATTCTCAGTGACATATCAAACAATAAACCAAACAACATTATGGCCTTATAGAATCCACAAAAGATGCATTATTGTTTATAACTGATAATATTGTTCTAGGCTAAAACATACATTCTGACATTCTATTTTTAGCTTATATAGGAGCAATTACATCACAGTATCATATGGAATTAGGATAATGTTGTAGGTTACACTGGCAAGATTATTATTAAGATTATTAAGATTATTATTTGATTATTTCACATGGAGATGTGGGAAACTAAAAGGATAGCTAGATTGCAGTATTTAGCCAACTTGTTAGCAAGGGAAGACAACAGACACAACAAATGAGAAAACAACAAGAAAACCTAAGAATTTGACCAAAAATGTATTTTGTTTAGAAGCAATAACTATTCATTGCAGGGTTTTGCGAAATGTTAGAACCTGCTGTAGCCAACTAGCTAGCCATATGCTTTTTTCTCCATGACCAAAACATAATATTCTATTTTTAGCTGATATCAGAAATAATACACAAACAGCATATCAAACTGGGGATAATGTTTTAGGTTACAATCTGATTATTTCACAAGGAGATGTGGGAAGCTAAAAAGGCTAGCTAGCTTGCTATGTTTTTAGCCAGGAAGGCGACTCTTCCTTGTTTTCACAAAATGAAAAGACAAAAAGAAAATACTTTCCTATGCCATCGCCTCCTTGTGAATGGGAGTGGGACCGGTGAGGATATCATGTTACTAAAAGGTGTCCGCTACTCCAAAAATACCACTCTACCCACATGCACGCCCGCAGATCAGTGGAGTAGAGCTTGTTGTAACCTTAACCTTCACTCACTGTCCCTCCTCCTGTTCCCAGTAAGAGCTTTCTTCAACTTGATGAGATAAAACCTATCAATATGAATCTCATCATCGCTGACGCCACCTCACTGACAGGCAGCAGGGAAATTATTTATCACTTAAGTGCATGAAGGCATCTTTACACACAGTGATTCAGCTTGATGTGTTTGCCCTCTGAGCCGCAGCTAACATCTTTAATTTTCTCAAGCTGTCGCATCCATTACAGCGTGGAATCAGGAAGCGGCAGACACAGTGCATGCGTCCCAAATGGCATCCTATTCACTATGTAGTGCATTACTTTTCACCAGGGCCCATAGGGCTCTGGTGAAAAGTAGTGCACTATAGGGAATAGTGTGCCATTTGGAATGCACTGGATGCCTATTGTTGGCCTCACTGCCACCTGCACTGTGCATTCCTTGATAAAAGAGAGGGGAGAGAAGAGTGAGAGGCATTTAACACAGAAATGATCTCAGAATAGAAGCCCTGTGACAGTGTTTTTTGGGTCTAATGGAGCAGGATGTCAGATGTGTGTGTGTTTGTGTGTGTGTGTGTGTGTGTGTGTGTGTGTGTGTGTGTGTGTGTGTGCGTGCACGCGTGTGGCATGTGTTGACACCGTAACACTCACCCACATACAGATGGGTGTCATTCCCCCTTGCAGATAATAGGTGTTTACATAGATGGTGTTTACAGCAGAAAGCACAATATGGATACACTGTAGCTCTCCCACTCACTGTTAGTGTTTACCTTAACCACCACCTCCTTACTATTTAACTACCTATCTCAGTGACAGTGTGAATGTGATTAATGACACTGCTCTAACTACCTTTTTCTCTTGGATACTTAACTCCTCCCATCTCTTTTTCTCCTCTGCTGTTCCTTCTTCCTCCCACCCTTTTCCACCCACCCCCTCGCTCTCTCTCTGTCCCTGCCCACACTATCTGTCTCTTTCCTTCTTTCCCTCTCCCGCTCTCTCTCTGTCCTCCTCCTCTCTCAATTCAATCCAATTTCAATTTAAGGGCTTTATTGGCATGTGAAACATATGTTAACATTGCCAAAGCAAAGTGAAGTAGATAATAAACAAAAGTGAAATAAACAACAAAAATTAACAGTAAACATTACACTCACAGAAGTTCCAAAATAATAAAAACCTTTCAAATGTCATATCATGTCTATATACAGTTTTGTAACGATTGCCTAATAGTTAAAGTACAAAAGGGAAAATATAAACATAAATGTGGGTTGTATTTACAATGGTGTTTGTTCTTGACTGGTTGCCCTTTTCTTGTGACAACAGGTCACAAATATTGCTGCTGTAATGGCAAACTGTGGTATTTCACCCAGTAGATATGGGAGTTTACCAAAATTGGGTTTGTTTTCGAATTCTTTGTGGATCTGTGTAATCTGAGGAAAATATGTGTCTCTAATATGGTCATAGATTTGGCAGGAGGTTAGGAAGTGCAGCTCAGTTTCCACCTTATTTTGTGGGCAGTGTGCACATAGTGGGCCTTTCTTAATAGCAAGGCTATGCTCACTGAGTCTGTACATAGTCAAAGCATTCCTTAAATTTGGGTCTGTCACGCCCTGACCTTTTTTATGTCTCTATTTTGATTTGGTCAGGGCGTGAGTTGGGGTGGGCATTCTATGTTTTGTGTTTCTATGATTTTCTATTTCTATGTTTTGGCCGGGTATGGTTCTCAATCAGGGACAGCTGTCTATCGTTGTCTCTGATTGGGAACCATACTTAGGTAGCCTTTTTTCCCACCTGTCTTTGTGGGAAGTTGACTTTGTTTAGGGCACATAGCCTTTGAGTTTCACAGTTTGTTTTGTAATGTTTATTGTTTTGTTCGGCGTCATTTTGATTTATTAAAGAAAATGTACGCTGACCACGCTGCACCTTGGTCCTCCTCTTTCAACAGCCGTGACAGGGTCAGTCACAATGGTCAGGTATTCTGCCACTGTGTACTCTCTGCTGAGGGCCAAATATAATTATAGTTTTCTCCGTTTTTTTTGTTAATTCTTTCCAATATGTCAAGTAATTATCTTTCTGTTTTCTCATGATTTGGTTGTGTCTAATTGTGTTGCTGTCCTGGGGCTCTGTGGGATCTGTTTGTGTTCGTGTTTGTAAACAGCCCCCATACCAGCTGGCAGAGGAGACTCTTCTCAAGGTTCATCTCTCTGTAGGTGAGGGCTTTGTTATGGAATGTATGGGAATCACTTATTTTTAGGTGGTTGTAGAATTGAATTGCTGTTTTCTGGATTTTTATAATTAGCAGGAATTCTCAGAATTCTGCTCTACATGCATTATTTGTTGTTTTACGTTATACACTGAGGATGTTTTTGCAGAATTCTGTATGCAGAGTCTCAATTAGATGTTAATCCCATTTTGTGAATTCTTGGTTGATGAGTGGACCCCAGACCTCACAACCATGAAGGGCACTGGGTTATATACCTGATGCAAGTTTTTCTTGCCAGGTCCTAATTGGGATCTCAAATTGTATGTTCCAAGAAGGTCCTTCTTGCCTTGTCTCTCAGCTCGTTCACAGGTTTGTGTAAGTAATCTGTGTTGCTGATGTTTAGACCGAGGTAGGTATATTTTTGTGCATTTTAGGGCAAGTGTCTAGGTGGAGTTTGTATTTATGGTCCTGGTAACTGGGCCTTTTTTAGAAAACCATTATTTTTGTCTTATTGAAATTTCCTGTCAGGGCCCAAGTCTGACAGAATATGTCCAGAAGATCTAGGTGCTGCTGTAGGCCCTCTTTTGTTGGGGACAGAAGCACCAGATCATCTGCAAACAGTAAACATTTGACTTCAGAGTCTAGTAGTGTAGGGCCGGGTATTGCAGAGTGTTTTAGTACACTCGCCAATTCATTGATATAAATGTTGAAGAGGGTGGGGCTCAAGCTGCATCCCTGTCTTGCCCCCTGGCCCCTGAGGAAATACACATTTGTGTTTGTTGCCAATTTTAACCACACACTTGTTGTTTGTGTACATGGATTTTATAATGCCGTATGTTTTCCCCCCAACACTGCTTTCCATCAGTTTATATAGCAGACCCTCATGCCAAATTGAGTCAAAAGTTTTATTGAAATCAACAATGCGTGAGAAGACTTTGCTTTTGTTTTGTTTGTCAATAAGGGTGTACAGGGTGAATACGTGGTCTGTTGTACGGTAATTTGGTAAAAAAAAACGATTTGACATTTGCTCAGGACATTGTTTTCACTGAGGAAATGTAGGAGTCTGCTGTTAATGATAATGCAGAGGATTTTCCCAAGGTTGCTGTTGACACATATCCCACGGTAAGTTATTGGGGTCAAATTTGTCTCCACTTTAGTGGATTTGTGTGATCAGATCTTAGTTCCTAATATTGGGGAAAATGCCAGAGCTGAGGATGATGTTAAAGAGTTTAAGTATAGCCAATTGGAATTTGTGGTCTCTATATTTTATCATTTCATTTAGGATACCATCAACACCACAGGTTTTTTTGGGTTGAAGGGTTTGTATTTTATCCTGTAGTTTATATTGCTTAATTGGAGAATCAAGTGGGTTGTAGAAGTCTTTAATAGCTGACTCTAAGGTTTGTAATTGATCATGTATATGTTTTTGCTGTTTGTTCCTTGTTATAGGGCCAAAAAGATTGGAGAAGTGGTTTATCTACATTTTTGCTAGATATCTCTTTGTGGTGTTTGTTTAGTATGTTACAATTATCCCAGAAGTGGTTAGATTCTATGGATTCTTCACTTACATTGAGCTGATTTCTGACATGTTGTTCTTGATTTTTTCTTAGTGGATTTCTGTACTGTTTTAGTATTTCACCATAGTAAAATGTTGGTTCAGGTTTTCTGGGTCTCTGTGTTTTTAGTTGGATAGGTACCTCAATTATTTTCTTAGGTTTTTGCATTCTTCCTCAAACCATGTGTCATTGTTGTCCATTTTCTCAGGTTGTCTGGTTGATATTTTTGTATTTGATAGGGAAGTTGAGAGGTCAAATATACTATTTAGGCTTTCTACTGCCAAGTTTACACCTTCGCTATTGCAGTGAAACATTTTGTCCAGGAAGTTGTCTAAAAGGGATTGAATTTGTTGTTGGTTAATTGTTTTCTGGTAGGTTTCTACACTACTTTCCTTCCGTCTATAGCATTTCTTAATAGTATGCAGTTTGTTCAGCTTTGATGTCTCATGATTGAGTATTGCTCTGTTCAAGTCCGCTGGATTTTACTGTGATCTGATAGGGGTGTCAGTAGGCCCTATCAGACCCCTCCCTCTCTCTCATCCTCCCCACCCTTTATCGGTCTCTCTCATTCTTTCCCCCTCTCACTCCCTCTCTCTTTTTCTCTAATTCTCCCTCCCCACACTTCATCTGTCTCTCTCCTTCCTTCCCTCCCTATCTCTCTCTCTGGCTTCTCTGTCACAGAGCCTTACTGTCTGTCTGTGTTATCTCTAGCTTCAGCAGGCTGGCTGGGCTGCAATGGTTCTGCAAGGTTGGCTGGGCTGCTATGGTTCTGCAGACTGGCTGGGCTGCTATGGTTCTGCAGGCTGGCTGGGCTGCTATGGTTCTGCAGGCTGGCTGGGCTGCTATGGTTCTGCAGGCTGGCTGGGCTGCTATGGTTCTGCAGGCTGGCTGGGCTGCTATGGTTCTGCAGGTGGGCTGGGCTGCTATGGTTCTGCAGGTGGGCTGGGTTGCTATGGTTCAGCAGGCTGGATGGGCTGCTATGGTTCTGCAGGTGGGCTGAGCTGCTATGGTTCTGCAAGTGGGCTGAGCTGCTATGGTTCTGCAGGTGGGCTGGGCTGCTATGGTTCTGCAGGTGGACTGGGCTGCTATGGTTCTGCAGGTGGACTGGGCTGCTATGGTTCTGCAGGTGGGCTGGGCTGCTATGGTTCTGCAGGTGGGCTGGGCTGCTATGGTTCTGCAGGTGGGCTGGGCTGCTATGGTTCTGCAGGTGGGCTGGGCTGCTATGGTTCTGCAGGTGGGCTGGGCTGCTATGGTTCAGCAGGTGGGCTGAGCTGCTATGGTTCTGCAGGTGGGCTGAGCTGCTATGGTTCTGCAGGTGGGCTGGGCTGCTATGGTTCTGCAGGTGGGCTGGGCTGCTATGGTTCAGCAGGCTGGCTGGGCTGCTATGGTTCTGCAGGTGGGCTGAGCTACTATGGTTCTGCAGGTGGGCTGAGCTGCTATGGTTCTGCAGGTGGGCTGGGCTGCTATGGTTCTGCAGGTGGGCTGGGCTGCTATGGTTCTGCAGGTGGGCTGGGCTGCTATGGTTCTGCAGGTGGGCTGGGCTGCTATGGTTCTGCAGGTGGGCTGGGCTGCTATGGTTCAGCAGGCTGGCTGGGCTGCTATGGTTCTGCAGGTGGGCTGAGCTGCTATGGTTCTGCAGGTGGGCTGAGCTGCTATGGTTCTGCAGGTGGGCTGGGCTGCTATGGTTCTGCAGGTGGGCTGGGCTGCTATGGTTCTGCAGGTGGGCTGGGCTGCTATGGTTCTGCAGGTGGGCTGGGCTGCTATGGTTCTGCAGGTGGGCTGGGCTGCTATGGTTCAGCAGGCTGGCTGGGCTGCTATGGTTCTGCAGGTGGGCTGGGCTGCTATGGTTCTGCCGGTGGGCTTAGCTGCTATGGTTCTGCAGGTGGGCTGAGCTGCTATGGTTCTGCAGGTGGGCTGAGCTGCTATGGTTCTGCAGGTGGGCTGAGCTGCTATGGTTCTGCAGGTGAGCTGGGCTGCTATGGTTCTGCAGGTGGGCTGGGCTGCTATGGTTCTGCAGGCGGGCTGGGCTGCTATGGTTCTGCAGGTGGGCTGGGCTGCTATGGTTCTGCAGGCTAGCTGAGCTGCTATGGTTCTGCAGGCTGGCTGAGCTACTATGGTTTTGCAGGCTGGCTGGGCTGCTATGGTTCAGCAGAATGGCCGGGTCTGCTATGGTTCTGCAGGCAGGCTGGCTGGGCTGCTAGGGTTCAGCAGACTGGCTGGGCTGCTATAGTTCTTCTGGCAGGTTGGGCTGCTAGGGTTCAGCAGACTGGCTGGGTCTGCTATGGTTCTGCAGGCTGGCGGGGTCTGCTATGTTTCTACAGGCAGGCTGGGATGCTATAGTTCTTCTGGCACGCTGGGCTGCTATGGTTCAGCAGGCTGGCCGGGTCTGCTATGGTTCAGCAGGCTGGCCGGGTCTGCTATGGTTCTGCAGGCTGGCTGGGCTGCTACGGTTCAGCCGACTGGCTGGTCTGCTATTGTTCTGCAGGCTGGCTGGGCTGCTACGGTTCAGCAAACTGGCTGGTCTGCTATTGTTCTGAAGGCTGGCTGGGCTGCTATGGTTCAGCACACTGGCTGGGCTGCTATTGTTCTTCTGGCAGGCTGGGCTGCTACGGTTCAGCAGACTGGCCGGGTCTGCTATGGTTCTGCAGGCTGGCAGGGCTGCTACGGTTCAGCCGACTGGCTGACTTGCTATAGTTCTTCTGGCAGGCTCGGCTGCTATGGTTCATCAGACTGACTGGGCTGCTATTGTTCTTCTGGCAGGCTGGGCTGCTATGGTTCTGCAGGCTGGCTGGGCTGCTACGGTTCAGCAAACTGGCTGGTCTGCTATGGTTCTGCAGGCTGGCTGGGCTGCTATGGTTCTGCAAGCTGGCTGGGCTGCTATGGTTCTGCAAGCTGGCTGGGCTGCTATGGTTCTGCAGGCTGGCTGGGCTGCTATGGTTCAGCAGACTGGCCGGGTCTGCTATGGTTCTGAAGGCTAGCTGGGCTGCTATGGTTCTGCAGGCAAGCTGGGCTGCTATCGTTCTTCTGGCAGGCTGGGCTGCTAGGATTCAACAGACTGGCTGGGCTGCTAGGGTTCTGCATGCTGGCTGGGCTGCTATGGTTCTACAGGCATGCTGGGCTGCTTTAGTTCTTCTGGCAGGCTGGGCTGCTAGGATTCAACAGGCTGTCTGTGATGCTACGGTTCAGCAGGCTGGCTGTGCTGCTACGGTTCTGCAGGCTGGCTGGGCTGCAATGGTTCTGCTGGCTGGCTGGGCAGCTTTGGTTGTGCAGGCAGGCTAGGCTGCTACGGTTCAGCAAACTGGCTGGTCTGCTATGGTTCTGCAGGCAAGCTGGGCTGCTTTGGTTATGCAGGCAGGCTGGGCTGCTACGGTTCAGCAGACTGGCCGGGTCTGCTATGGTTCTGAAGGCTGGCTTTGCTGCTACGGTTCAGCAAACTGGCTGGGCTGCTATGTTTCTGCAGGCTGGCTGGGCTGCTATGGTTCTGCTGGCTGGCTGGGCTGTTTTGGTTGTGCAGACTGGCTGGGCTGCTAGGGTTCTGCAGGCTGGCTGTTCTGCTACGGTTCAGCAGGCTGTTTGGGCTGCTATAGTTCTTTTGGCTGGCTGGGCTGCTACTGTTCAGCAAACTGGCTGGGCTGCTACGGTTCAGCAAACTGTCCGGGCTGCTATGGTTCAGCAGGCTGGCCGGGTATGCTATGGTTCTGCAGGCTGGCTGGGCTGCTATGGTTCCGCGACTGGCTGGGCTGCTACGGTTCAGCAAACTGTCCGGGCTGCTATGGTTCAGCAGGCTGGCCGGGTATGCTATGGTTCTGAAGGCTGGCTGGGATGCTACGGTTCAGCAAACTGGCTGGTCTGCTATGGTTCTGCAGGCTTGCTGGGCTGCTATGGTTCTGCAGGCAGACTGGGCTGCTATGGTTCAGCAAACTGGCTGGGCTGCTATGGTTCTGCAGGCAAGCTGGGCTGCTATAGTTCTTCTGGCAGGCTGGGCTGCTAGGATTCAACAGACTGGCTGGGCTGCTATGGTTCTGCAGGCAGATTGGGCTGCTATAGTTCTTCTGGCAGGCTGGGCTGCTAGGATTCAGCAGACTGGCCGGGTCTGCTATGGTTCTGCGGGCTGGCTGTGTTGCTACGGTTCAGCAAACTGGCTGGGCTGTTATGGTTCTTCTGGCAGGCTGGGCTGCTATAGTTCTTCTGGCAGGCTGGGCTGCTATGGTTCAGCAAACTGGCTGGGCTGCTACGGTTCAGCAAACTGGCTGGGCTGCTATGGTTCTGCAGGCTGGCTGGGCTGCTACGGTTCAGCAAACTGGCTGGTCTGCTATGGTTCTGCAAGCTGGCTGGGCTGCTATGGTTCTGCAGGCTGGCTGGGCTGCTATGGTTCAGCAGACTGGCCGGGTCTGCTATGGTACTGAAGGCTGGCTGGGCTGCTACGGTTCAGCAAACTGGCTGGTCTGCTATGGTTCTGCAGGCAGGCTGGGCTGCTATGGTTCTGCAGGCAGGCTGGGCTGCTACGGTTCAGCAAACTGGCTGGTCTGCTATGGTTCTGCAGGCAAGCTGGGCTGCTATCGTTCTTCTGGCAGGCTGGGCTGCTAGGATTCAACAGACTGGCTGGGCTGCTAGGGTTCTGCATGCTGGCTGGGCTGCTATGGTTCTACAGGCAGGCTGGGCTGCTTTAGTTCTTATGGCAGGCTGGGCTGCTAGGATTCAACAGACTGGCTGGGCTGCTAGGGTTCTGCAGGCTGGCTGGGCTGCTATGGTTCTGCAGGCAGGCTGGGCTGCTATATTTCTTCTGGTAGGCTGGGCTGCTAGGTTTCAGCAGACTGGCTGGGCTGCTAGAGTTCTGCAGGCTGTCTGTGCTGCTACGGTTCAGCAGGCTGGCTGTGCTGCTACGGTTCTGCAGGCTGGCTGGGCTGTTTTGGTTGTGCAGACTGGTTGGACTGCTACTGTTCACCAAACTGGCTGGTCTGCTATGGTTCTGCAGGCAGGCTGGGCTGCTATAGTTCTACTGGCAGGCTGGGCTGCTAGGTTTCAGCAGACTGGCTGGGCTGCTAGAGTTCTGCAGGCTGGCTGTTCTGCTACGGTTCAGCAGGCTGTTTGGGCTGCTATAGTTCTTTTGGCTGGCTGGGCTACTACAGTTCAGCAAACTGGCTGGTCTGCTATGGTTCTGCAGGCTGGCTGGGCTGCTATGGTTCAGCAAACTGGCTGGGCTGCTACGGTTCAGCAAACTGTCCGGGCTGCTATGGTTCAGCAGGCTGGCCGGGTATGCTATGGTTCTGAAGGCTGGCTGGGCTGCTACGGTTCAGCAAACTGGCTGGTCTGCTATGGTTCTGCAGGCTTGCTGGGCTGCTATGGTTCTGCAGGCAGACTGGGCTGCTATGGTTCAGCAAACTGGCTGGTCTGCTATGGTTCTGAAGGCAAGATGGGCTGCTTTGGTTATGCAGGCAGGCTGGGCTGCTACGGTTCAGCAGACTGGCCGGGTCTGCTATGGTTCTGAAGGCTGGCTGGGCTGCTACGGTTCAGCAAACTGGCTGGGCTGCTATGTTTCTGCAGGCTGGCTGGGCTGCTATGGTTCTGCTGGCTGGCTGGGCTGTTTTGGTTGTGCAGACTGGTTGGACTGCTACTGTTCACCAAACTGGCTGGTCTGCCATGGTTCTGCAGGCAGGCTGGGCTGCTATAGTTCTACTGGCAGGCTGGGCTGCTAGAGTTCTGCAGGTTTGCTGTTCTGCTACGGTTCAGCAGGCTGTTTGGGCTGCTATAGTTCTTTTGGCTGGCGGGGCTGCTACAGTTCAGCAAACTGGCTGGTCTGCTATGGTTCTGCAGGCAGGCTGGGCTGCTATAGTTCTACTGGCAGGCTGGGCTGCTAGGTTTCAGCAGACTGGCTGGGCTGCTAGAGTTCTGCAGGCTGGCTGTTCTGCTACGGTTCAGCAGGCTGTTTGGGCTGCTATAGTTCTTCTGGCAGGCTGGTCTGCTATAGTTCTTTTGGCTGGCTGGGCTGCTACAGTTCAGCAAACTGGCTGGTCTGCTATGGTTCTGCAGGCTGGCTGGGCTGCTATGGTTCAGCAAACTGGCTGGGCTGCTACGGTTCAGCAAACTGTCCGGGCTGCTATGGTTCAGCAGGCTGGCCGGGTATGCTATGGTTCTGAAGGCTGGCTGGGCTGCTACGGTTCAGCAAACTGGCTGGTCTGCTATGGTTCTGCAGGCTTGCTGGGCTGCTATGGTTCTGCAGGCAGACTGGGCTGCTATGGTTCAGCAAACTGGCTGGGCTGCTATGGTTCTGCAGGCAAGCTGGGCTGCTATAGTTCTTCTGGCAGGCTGGGCTGCTAGGATTCAACAGACTGGCTGGGCTGCTATGGTTCTGCAGGCAGATTGGGCTGCTATAGTTCTTCTGGCAGGCTGGGCTGCTAGGATTCAGCAGACTGGCCGGGTCTGCTATGGTTCTTCGGGCTGGCTGTGTTGCTACGTTTCAGCAAACTGGCTGGGCTGTTATGGTTCTTCTGGCAGGCTGGGCTGCTATAGTTCTTCTGGCAGGCTGGGCTGCTATGGTTCAGCAAACTGGCTGGGCTGCTACGGTTCAGCAAACTGGCTGGGCTGCTATGGTTCTGCAGGCTGGCTGGGCTGCTACGGTTCAGCAAACTGGCTGGTCTGCTATGGTTCTTCAGGCTGGCTGTGCTGCTACGGTTCAACAAACTGGCTGGGCTGCTACGGTTCATCAAACTGGCTGGGCTGATATAGTTCTTCTGGCAGGCTGGGCTGCTACGGTTCAGCAAACTGGCTGGGCTGCTACGGTTCAGCAAACTGGCTGGGCTGCTACGGTTCATCAAACTGGCTGGGCTGCTATGGTTCTGCAGGCTGGCTGGGCTGCTACGGTTCAGCAAACTGGCTGGTCTGCTATGATTCTGCAGGCTGGCTGTGCTGCTACGGTTCAGCAAACTGGCTGGGCTGCTATAGTTCTTCTGGCAGGCTGGGCTGCTATAGTTCTTCTGGCAGGCTGGGGTGCTATGGTTCAGCAGACTGGCTTGACTGCTATAGTTCTTCTGGCAGGCTGGGCTGCTATGGTTCCGCATGCTGGCTGGGCTGCTATGGTTTAGCAAACTGGCTGGTCTGCTATGGTTCTGCAGGCTGGCTGGGCTGCTATGGTTCAGCAAACTGGCTGGTCTGCTATGGTTCTGCAGACTGGCTGGGCTGCTACGGTTCAGCAAACTGTCCGGGCTTCAATGGTTCAGCAGGCTGGCCGGGTCTGCTATGGTTCTGCAGGCTGGCTGAGCTGCTATGGTTCTGCAGGCTGGCTGGGCTGCTATGGTTCTGAAGGCAGGCTGGGCTGCTATGGTTCAGCTGACTTTCTGGACTGCTATAGTTCTTCTGGCAGGCTGGGCTGCTATGGTTCTGCAGGCTGGCTGGGCTGCTATGGTTCAGCAAACTGGCTGGTCTGCTATGGTTCTGCAGGCTGGCTGGGCTGCTGTAGTTCTTCTTGCAGGCTGGGCTACTACGGTTCAGCAAACTGCCTGGGCTGCTACGATTCAGCAAACTGGCTAGGCTGCTACGGTTCTTCTGGCAGGCTGGGCTGCTATGGTTCTGCAGGCTGGTTGGTCTGCTATGGTTCTTCTGGCAGGCTGGGCTGCTGTAGTTCTTCTGGAAAGCTGGGCTGCTACGGTTCAGCAAACTGGCTGGGCTGCTACGGTTCAGCAAACTGGCTGGTCTGCTACGGTTCTGCAGGCTGGCAGGGCTACTATGGTTCAGCAGACTGGCCGGGTCTGCTATGGTTCTGAAGGCTGGCTGGGCTGCTATGGTTCAGCAGACTGGCTTGGCTGCTATAGTTCTTCTGACAGGCTGGGCTGCTATAGTTCTTCTGGCAGGCTGGGCTGCTATGGTTCAGCAGACTGGCTGGTCTGCTATGGTTCTGCAGACTGGCTGGGCTGCTACGGTTCAGCAAACTGTCCGGGCTTCAATGGTTCAGCAGGCTGGCCGGGTCTGCTATGGTTCTGCAGGCTGGCTGAGCTGCTATGGTTCTGCAGGCTGGCTGGGCTGCTATGGTTCTGAAGGCAGGCTGGGCTGCTATGGTTCAGCTGACTTTCTGGACTGCTATAGTTCTTCTGGCAGGCTGGGCTGCTATGGTTCTGCAGGCTGGCTGGGCTGCTATGGTTCAGCAAACTGGCTGGTCTGCTATGGTTCTGCAGGCTGGCTGGGCTGCTGTAGTTCTTCTTGCAGGCTGGGCTACTACGGTTCAGCAAACTGCCTGGGCTGCTACGATTCAGCAAACTGGCTAGGCTGCTACGGATCTTCTGGCAGGCTGGGCTGCTATGGTTCTGCAGGCTGGTTGGTCTGCTATGGTTCTTCTGGCAGGCTGGGCTGCTGTAGTTCTTCTGGAAAGCTGGGCTGCTACGGTTCAGCAAACTGGCTGGGCTGCTACGGTTCAGCAAACTGGCTGGTCTGCTACGGTTCTGCAGGCTGGCAGGGCTACTATGGTTCAGCAGACTGGCCGGGTCTGCTATGGTTCTGAAGGCTGGCTGGGCTGCTATGGTTCAGCAGACTGGCTTGGCTGCTATAGTTCTTCTGACAGGCTGGGCTGCTATAGTTCTTCTGGCAGGCTGGGCTGCTATGGTTCAGCAGACTGGCTGGACTGCTATAGTTCTTCTGGCAGTCTGGGCTGCTATGGTTCTGCAGGCTGGCTGGGCTGCTACGGTTCAGCAAACTGGCTGGTCTGCTATGGTTCTGCAGGCTGGCTGTGTTGCTACTGTTCAGCAAACTGGCTGGTCTGCTATGGTTCTTCTGGCAGGCTGGTCTGCTATAGTTCTTCTGGCAGGCTGGGCTGCTACGGTTCAGCAAACTGGCTGGGCTGCCAAGGTTCAGCAAACTGGCTGGGCTGCCAAGGTTCAGCAAACTGGCTGGGCTGCTATGGTTCTGCAGGCTGGCTGGGCTGCTACGGTTCAGCAAACTGGCTGGTCTGCTATGGTTCTGCAGGCTGGCTGTGCTGCTACGGTTCAGCAAACTGGCTGGGCTGCTATGGTTCAGCAAACTGGCTGGGCTGCTATGGTTCTGCAGGCTGGTTAGTCTGCTACGGTTCAGCAAACTGGCTGGTCTGCTATGGTTTTGCAGGCTGGCTGTGCTGCTAGGGTTCAGCAAACTGGCTGGGCTGCTGTAGTTCTTCTGGCAGGCTGGGCTGCTATGGTTCAGCAGACTGGCTGGACTGCTATAGTTCTTCTGGCAGGCTGGGCTGGTATGGTTCTGCAGGCTGGCTGGGCTGCTATGGTTCAGCAAACTGGCTGGTCTGCTATGGTTCTGCAGGCTGGCTGAGCTGCTATGGTTCTGCAGGCTGGCTGGGCTGCTATGGTTCTGCAGGCTGGCAGGGCTACTATGGTTCAGCAGACTGGCCGGGTCTGCTATGGTTCTGAAGGCTGGCTGGGCTGCTATGGTTCAGCAGACTGGCTGGGCTGCTACGGTTCAGCAAACTGGCTGGTCTGCTATGGTTCTGCAGGCTGGCTGTGTTGCTACGGTTCAGCAAACTGTCTGGTCTGCTATGGTTCTTCTGGCAGGCTGGGCTGCTATAGTTCTTCTGGCAGGCTGGGCTGCTACGGTTCAGCAAACTGGCTGGGCTGCTACGGTTCAGCAAACTAGCTGGGCTGCTACGGTTCAGCAAACTGGCTGGGCTGCTACGGTTCAGCAAACTGGCTGGGCTGCTATGGTTCTGCAGGCTGGCTGGGCTGCTACGGTTCAGCAAACTGGCTGGTCTGCTATGGTTCTGCAGGCTGGCTGTGCTGCTAAGGTTCAGCAAACTGGCTGGGCTGCTACGGTTCAGCAAACTGGCTGGGCTGCTATGGTTCTGCAGGCTGGTTAGTCAGCTACGGTTAGGCAAACTGGCTGGTCTGCTATGGTTCTGCAGGCTGGCTGTGCTGCTACGGTTCAGCGAACTGGCTGGGCTGCTATAGTTCTTCTGGCAGGCTGGGCTGCTATAGTTCTTCTGGCAGGCTGGGCTGCTATGGTTCAGCAGACTGGCTGGACTGCTATAGTTCTTCTGGCAGGCTGGGCTGCTATGGTTCTGCAGGCTGGCTGGGCTGCTATGGTTCAGCAAACTTGCTGGTCTGCTATTGTTCTGCAGGCTGGCTGGGCTGCTAAGGTTCAGCAAACTGTCCGGGCTTCTATGGTTCAGCAGGCTGGCCGGGTCTGCTATGGTTCTGCAGATTGACTGAGCTGCTATGGTTTTGCAGGCTGGCTGGGCTGCTATGGTTCTGCAGGCTGTCTGGGCTGCTACGGTTCAGCAAACTGTCCAGGCTTCAATGGTCTAGCAGGCTGGCCGGGTCTGCTATGGTTCTGCAGATTGACTGAGCTGCTATGGTTCTGCAGGCTGGCTGGGCTGCTATGGTTCTGCAGACTTTCAGGGCTACTATGGTTCAGCAGACTGGCCGGGTCTGCTATGGTTCTGAAGGCAGGCTGGGCTGCTATGGTTCAGCAGACTGGCTTGACTGCTATAGTTCTTCTTGCAGGCTGGTCTGCTACGGTTCAGCAAACTGGCTGGGCTGCTACGGTTCAGCAAACTGGCTGGGCTGCTATGGTTCTGCAGGCTGGTTAGTCTGCTACGGTTCAGCAAACTGGCTGGTCTGCTATGGTTCTGCAGGCTTGCTGTGCTGCTACGGTTCAGCAAACTGGCTGGTCTGCTATGGTTCTGCAGGCTTGCTGTGCTGCTACGGTTCAGCGAACTGGCTGGGCTGCTATAGTTCTTCTGGCAGGCTGGGCTGCTATAGTTCTTCTGGCAGGCTGGGCTGCTATGGTTCAGCAGACTGGCTGGACTGCTATAGTTCTTCTGGCAGGCTGGGCTGCTATGGTTCTGCAGGCTGGCTGGTCTGCTATTGTTCTGCAAACTTGCTGGTCTGCTATTGTTCTGCAGGCTGGCTGGGCTGCTAAGGTTCAGCAAACTGTCCGGGCTTCTATGGTTCAGCAGGCTGGCCGGGTCTGCTATGGTTCTGCAGATTGACTGAGCTGCTATGGTTTTGCAGGCTGGCTGGGCTGCTATGGTTCTGCAGGCTGTCTGGGCTGCTACGGTTCAGCAAACTGTCCAGGCTTCAATGGTCTAGCAGGCTGGCCGGGTCTGCTATGGTTCTGCAGATTGACTGAGCTGCTATGGTTCTGCAGGCTGGCTGGGCTGCTATGGTTCTGCAGGCTGTCTGGGCTGCTACGGTTCAGCAGACTGGCCGGGTCTGCTATGGTTCTGAAGGCAGGCTGGGCTGCTATGGTTCAGCAGACTGGCTTGACTGCTATGGTTCTTCTGGCAGGCTGGGCTGCTATGGTTCTGCAGGCTGGCTAGTCTGCTATGGTGCTGCAGGCTGGCTGTATTTCTACGGATCAGCAAACTGGCTGGGCTTTTATGGTTCTTCTGGCAGGCTGGGCTGCTATACTTCTTCTGGCAGGCTGGGCTACTACGGTTCAGCAAACTGGCTGGGCTGCTACGGTTCAGCAAACTGGCTGGGCTGCTACGGTTCAGCAAACTGGCTGGGCTGCTATGGTTCTGCAGGCTGGCTGTGCTGCTACGGTTCAGCGAACTGGCTGGGCTGCTATAGTTCTTCTGGCAGGCTGGGCTGCTATAGTTCTTCTGGCAGGCTGGGCTGCTATGGTTCAGCAGACTGGCTGGACTGCTATAGTTCTTCTGGCAGGCTGGGCTGCTATGGTTCTGCAGGCTGGCTGGTCTGCTATTGTTCTGCAAACTTGCTGGTCTGCTATTGTTCTGCAGGCTGGCTGGGCTGCTAAGGTTCAGCAAACTGTCCGGGCTTCTATGGTTCAGCAGGCTGGCCGGGTCTGCTATGGTTCTGCAGATTGACTGAGCTGCTATGGTTTTGCAGGCTGGCTGGGCTGCTATGGTTCTGCAGGCTGTCTGGGCTGCTACGGTTCAGCAAACTGTCCAGGCTTCAATGGTCTAGCAGGCTGGCCGGGTCTGCTATGGTTCTGCAGATTGACTGAGCTGCTATGGTTCTGCAGGCTGGCTGGGCTGCTATGGTTCTGCAGGCTGTCTGGGCTGCTACGGTTCAGCAGACTGGCCGGGTCTGCTATGGTTCTGAAGGCAGGCTGGGCTGCTATGGTTCAGCAGACTGGCTTGACTGCTATGGTTCTTCTGGCAGGCTGGGCTGCTATGGTTCTGCAGGCTGGCTAGTCTGCTATGGTGCTGCAGGCTGGCTGTATTTCTACGGATCAGCAAACTGGCTGGGCTTTTATGGTTCTTCTGGCAGGCTGGGCTGCTATACTTCTTCTGGCAGGCTGGGCTACTACGGTTCAGCAAACTGGCTGGGCTGCTACGGTTCAGCAAACTGGCTGGGCTGCTACGGTTCAGCAAACTGGCTGGGCTGCTATGGTTCTGCAGGCTGGCTGTGCTGCTACGGTTCAGCAAACTGGCTGTTCTGCTATGGTACTGCAGGCTGGCTGAGCTGCTATGGCTCTGCAGGCTGGCTGGGCTGCTATGGTTCTGCAGGCTTGCAGGGCTACTATGGTTCAGCAGACTGGCTTGGCTGCTATAGTTCTTCTCACAGGCTGGGCTGCTATAGTTCTTCTGGCAGGCTGGGCTGCTATGGTTCAGCAGACTGGCTGGACTCCTATAGTTCTTCTGGCAGGCTGGGCTGCTATGGTTCTTCTGGCAGGCTGGGCTGGTGTAGTTCTTCTGGCAGGCTGGGCTGCTACGGTTCAGCAAACTGGCTGGGCTGCTACGGCTCAGCAAACTGGCTGGGCTGCTGCTGTTCAGCAAACTGGCTGGGCTGCTACGGTTCAGCAAACTGGCTGGGCTGCTATGGTTCTGCAGGCTGGCTGGGCTGCTACGGTTCATCAAACTGGCTGGTCTGCTATGGTTTTGCAGGCTGGTTGGTCTGCTACGGTTCAGCGAACTGGCTGGGCTGCTACGGTTCAGCAAACTGGCTGGGCTGCTATAGTTCTTCTGGCAGGCTGGGCTGCTATGGTTCTGCAGGCTGGGCTGCTATGGTTCAGCAGACTGGCTGGACTGCTATAGTTCTTCTGGCAGGCTGGGCTGCTATGGTTCTGCAGGCTGGCTGGGCTGCTATGGTTCAGCAAACTTGCTGGTCTGCTATGGTTCTGCAGGCTGGCTGGGCTTCTATGGTTCAGCAGACTGGCTGGGCTGCTATGGTTCTGCAGGCTGGCCGGGTCTGCTATGGTTCAGCAGGCTGGCCGGGTCTACTATGGTTCAGCAAACTGTCCGGGCTTCTATGGTTCAGCAGACTGGCCTGGCTGCTATGGTTCTGCAGGCTGGCTGGGCTGTTTTGGTTGTGCAGGCTGGTTGGGCTGCTACGGTTCAGCAAACTGGCTGGTCTGCTATAGTTCTTCTGGCAGGCTGGGCTGCTATAGTTCTTCTGGCAGGCTGGGCTGCTATGGTTCTGCAGCCTGGCTGAGCTGCTATGGTTCTGCAGGCTGGCTGGGCTGCTAGGGTTCTGCAGGCTGTCTGGTGTTGTGACGAGGGTCCACGAGGAGGCCATGAGCAATGGGGGGTGATTACATCTTAACACAAGAACCTGGGTCACCTTTCCTGTCTTTGAGGGGTTACCAGAGCAGGAATGCCGGCTCCATGATATGGTGGGACCATAAAGGCCGCAACGGACAATAGCTCATGTCTCCCCCTTTCTTTACGACCCTGAGGAGCTCAGGAGATAGGAAATAGACGCCTTCAAATCAGCAGATCGCCTTGTGATTGGGTTACTACACAGGGAGGGGTGGGGCATATTAAACATGTATTAAATATATTAAACTGAAAAACTCATGACATGTTGATATTAATCAAAATGTGATATATCCGTTCTGATCCTCCATACTGTATGTCATAAACTAAGTCTAATGTGACTATTGCTACAACATGTGTAAAGGAACCATGGTCATGTTTGGGAGATAGTTTTTTTTGGACAAAACACAATTTTAACGTTCTATGAACATTTATAAGGAAATCTCAAGTTTATCTTACATGAACATTAAATGTGTTTAGTTCTTAGGACCAACGGGGCATTCCCGTGTCACACTGTCTAGCTATGAGAGCCCGCCTTCTGTGAATCTCCTTATAAATTATAGGACTTACTAAACAGACAGTAGATCAAGTTCCGCAAGGCGAGGCCACGCCCGTTGGACAAATTATCCCATCTCCTAGGAAACCAAACCACCGATCGAAGAAGCCTTATCCTATATACACTACCGTTCAAAAGTTTGGGGTCACTTAGAAATGTCCTTGTTTTTGAAAGAAAAGCACATTTTTGTCCATTAAAATATAATACAATTGATCAGAAATACAGTGTAGACATTGTTAATGTTGTAAATGACTATTGAAGCTGGAAATGGCTGATTTATAGTGAAATATATACATAGGCGTACAGAGGCCCATTATCAGCAAACATCACTCCTGTGTTCCAGTGGCACGTTGTGTTAGCTAATCCAAGTTTATCATTTTAAAAGGCTAATTGATCATTAGAAAACCCTTTTGCAATAATTTTAGCACAGCTGAAAACTACTGTACTGATTAGTACTGCTCCCTTCACAGAACAGCGCAAACTGGCCCTAACCAGAATAGAAAGAAGAGTGTGAGGCCCTGGTACACAACTGAACAAGAGGACACGTACATTAGAGTTTCTAATTTGAGTTCCTCTGTCCAGTGTCTGTCCAGTGTTCTTTTGCCCATCTTAATCTTTTATTTTTATTGGCCAGTCTGAGATATGGCTTTTTGTTTGCAACTCTGCCTATAAGGCCAGCCTCCCGGAAACGCCTCTTCACTGTTGACGTTGAGACTGGTGTTTTGCGGGTACTATTTAATGAAGCTGCCAGTTGAGGACTTGTGAGGCATCTGTTTCTCAAACTTGTCCTCTTGCTCAGTTGTGCACCGGGGCCCCCCACTCCTTTTTCTATTCTGGTTAGAGACCGTTTGCGCTGTTCTGTGAAGGGAGTAGTACACAGCGTTGTACGAGATCTTCAGACTGAGACCACCATCCTCCAACCACCCATCCCATCATGATGGAATCCTACTGAGGCAACATTGACACACAAGTAATTTTCCTGGTACATCCTATTCTGTGAAAGTGGCGTTGTGTGTGCAACATGATCATTTACTGTGCACATTGAGGTCTAGCCGAGCCCACACACATGAGAGAGTGAGTGCTCTGTCCTCCATAGCGCTCGTTCATTAAAACAGATAAACAAATATCATTAGCATACTGTAATTTCTGTAAGCATGCATGTGTATGTGCTACACAGCAAAGCCCATTCTTTGTTATGACTTGGTTATGTAGGCTTTGTGTGTTTGTTCGCCTATCACGGCACTGACAATAAATATAATGAAGTGGGTCCCAGTCTCACTTTGTCGGTGTCCCAAATAGGGAATAGGGTGCCATTTCGGTTGAGCCATTGTATTCCCATGCTATCGCCATGTCACCTGACTTCTGTCACTTTGTTACACAGAAAGATGGACAGTGTATTTAAGCCCTTTATCAACACAACTGTTAGCATAACATCCTTTATACAATCAGCATGTCATCCTGCTGCTACAGAGACTGGATAAAGAGTGACTGCGTTTAGACCAGGGATATGTTCCAAATGGCACCCTATTCCCTATTTAGTGCTCTACTTTTAACCAGGGCCTATAGGACTATGGTCAAAAGTAGTGTACTTTAAAGGGAATAGGGTGCTACAGTATTTGAGACAGTTTTGTGGAAACTAGTTTGATGCACGGATGCTTTCCTTCCACACAATGGCTCCCCCTGCAAAACTCTGATCAAAACACAATGTGCCTGCTCTAAACTGAGTGATGATTCTGCCGACCACGCACCCAGACGAGTTTAGCTTTCCTTCTTTGCACCTAAACAACTTGAGCTCTCTTAAAAAGTCACGCACATCTCTACTCTACCTCCGGGCCAATTCCACCAACTGTTCCTCCATATTGATGAGGTGTAAAACAAGTGAAGCAGGCCAGGATCTTACCTCGAGCCATGGAGAGATGTTATAAAACAAACCACAAACCAGCACCATTTCCTCAACAACTTTTGTTGCAGATACCCTGCCATAGGGTTGGTTCTGTGAAAATGTGTGTGTGCAAGAGTGTGTGAGTGTTTTTTTTGCGCTTGTGTATTTCTGTGAACAAGGAATCGATTTGTATATGTGGAGAGAAGTGTGTGTGTCTGTCTGCGTGTCTGTGTGTGTGTGAATCTCTGTGTGTTTGTGTGCATGCGCGTCTGTGTGTGTGCTGGCTGGAGGGCAGTGGATACCAAAGGCCATACTGTGGTGTGAAGGTCACACCGAGTGGGAAACAGAGAGAGAGGCTGTGGCTCAGAACAGTGCAGCACACCTTGCCCTTAAAACTTCTTCAGGCTGCAGGGTGAATATTGAAAAAACTGGAAAATATTTGCACATTTTCAAACGGCCTCTTAAGAAATTTTTGATATTCCAATATGCATATATTTACTATTATTGGATAGAAAACAGTCTATAGTTTCTAAAAACGTTTGAATTATTGCTCTAAGTTGAACAGAACTATTTTTACAGCCCATTTCCTATCCAGAATTGAGATTTCCAAAATGCGATGTGTCTCTTTAAGACCTTGTCTATACAAGGTCATGGCACTTAGGACCGTAGAAACACGTCATACGCCTTCATCGGGGTGTAATGCGGAAGTGAGACTTGAAAGCAGTCGAATATCTCGTCCATGGACTGAATACCACACCTTCTTGTGAGACCTGCGCGGTTAAAAAAAAATTCCGGGCGCGAGGCAGAATTTGGACTCGGCTCCTGGAAGAAGCTCGATAACGGTGAATATGATCTCTTGCTACGATATTATTTGATACATGTCACAAAATCATCCTAAAGTATGTTTTTTCAATATACTTTAATTATATTATTGCAATTTATTCTGGACTTTAGACGTGATGTTTTGGAAGAATTTTTTGAAGACAGAAAGATTAGCGCCGCACAGCCGTGGTGCTTGCTAACCAAAGAGGGAAATATTTCGTTCTGGAACCCAACTAAAGACTGTACTGGACATTGGACCCCGTTACAACATTCTGATGGAATATCAACAAAGATAAGGACCCAATTTGGGATGCTTTTTCATATATCTGTCGAACTGTTCTATGCTAACTGTGCTAACTGTGCTAGGCTAGCGCTTGACTAGAATCAATGCTGCCTTATGCTAGCTTATGTTGTTAGCTAATATAACGATATATTGTGTTTTCGCTGTAAAACACTTCAATAATCGGAAATATTGGCTCTATTCACACGATATCTGTCTTTCATTAGCTATCCACCATATGTTTTTCTGAAATGTTTTATGAGGTGTAATTAGTAGTTGACGTTGGTGTCTGTATTTTCTCTGGCTACTCCCGTCTGATTTCAGACTGTAGCTATGCTGTAGCATTTATGGTAGCATCAATGTAAAACTGATTTATAGCTAAAATATGCACATTTTATGAACAAAACATAGATTTATTGTGTAACATGTTATATGACTGTCATCTGAGGTAGTTTTTTCTGGGTTCTTTAGGTTGGTTTTAGGTTATTTCGGTTGGCTTGTGCATGCTACTTGAATCATAATTCATACATCATAATCATAAGTGTCTGTCCACTTTTGTATTTGGTGGTGAGCTAACATAAATATATGTGGTGTTTTCTCTGTAAAACATTTAAAAAATCGGACATGTTGGCTGGATTGACAAGATGTTTATCTTTCAAATGCTGTATTGGACTTGTTAATGTGTGAAAGTTAAATATTTTTAAAAAATAGATTTTGAATTTCGCGCCCTGCAGCTGTTGTCATTTTCGTTCCGACATCGGGTTTGCAGCCCAAACAGGTTGTTAACTGCACATATTGTACAGCAGTAAAATAAACATCAAAATAAACATCATGCCAGTCTTTCCTGGTTGAGGTTTTAACAAGAGTGTAACTTCTTCTCTTTTAGTTTTCATGAGAAATATTGCTGTGATGACATTCAGCTCAGTCTCCCATACATACTCCACAAGACACGCCAGCATCATGTCTCTTCACAGCCCCCAAGTCCAAAACGATTGTAATGTTTGTATTATTTTTTGTTGTATTGTTTGTATATAGTTTTATTTTACATTTGTGTGACTGTCCTTGTCTACCAGTGTATCGTTACGTTTGGTGTTTTTTGTGGACCCCAGGAAGATGATTCTGCAAAAAGCTGTTGGGTATCCAAATAAACACAGACAACCCTGCATAGCTGGGGTTAAGAACCTTTCTCTGGTCTCAATTCAATGCAACACACACACACACACACACACACACACACACACACACACACACACACACACACACACACACACACACACACACACACACACACACACACACACACACACACACACACACAATCCCTGTTATATCCTCACCTTCACTTGTGTATTCATGGAGACATGTCCATTGAGTGGCCAGCCATTAGCCATGGCTGGCTCCTAGGACTGACATCGGCAGGTGCTATCTCCTGAGGAGACAGTCATATGGTTCAGGCTGACGCTCTCTCACTCTCTCCAACACAGACCTGGGTTCTGTTAATTAGGGGATGCAACGGAAAACGTTTTAAAGTGCATTGCAATGGAAAACAAAGAATGAATGTTTCCTATCGGACATGTACAGATACGCTCAACAGGTCCCAGATTGAGAGCCCGTGAAGACAGAGTGAGAGGATGAGAGGAAGAGAGAAAGCGAGAATGAGAGGAAGAGAGAAGAAAAAGCTTTTAAAAAAGGTACATTTATCCTCAGCTGCCGGACTCTTTAACAAGGAGACTTTAAGAGGCTGGAGTCTGTAACACGTCGCCAAACGGCAAAAAAATTTGAATAATATTTGTCTAGATCAAAGTTACACTGGCGACGTTATAATTTATGACACTAGAGGCGGTGACAACGCTCAGCTTAATGATCAAAGACAAGCTAACAAGCAGCCCAATCAGTCACCATGCAGCAACCACACACTGTAGCCACATTTTGTAGCTACATTAGTTTACAGTAATACAGGGTTAGGATGGAGCTAGCTAAAACAGTACCACAGTACGTTAAACCCTAACCAATCAGTCAGGGACATGCAGGATGCAGGCAGTCACACAACATAGTTACACTAGATCACACTCCATAGGAATACCCAGGGTAAGCATGGGGCTAGCTAACACAATACAACATCCATGGCAAGTGGCAAGGCATCGCTACTGCCTTCCTGAGACCTGAACTAATGTTGCTGTAGACCCAGAAATGCCTTGACTTTTCTAGGTCAGTGGTATTGACTGATGCTTCTGTAGTATGTTGTTTTGTTGCGACAAGGGTTTGAATCCTGCGTCCATCGTGGCAGGGATGGGCCGATGTTGTAGGCTACTAACATGAGACAACAGTAGGGTTCATACAACACCAAAGGTTCCCAAATGCTAGATTAGAACAGTACAACGTCATGGGTAGGATTAGGAGTAGGAGCATTGCAATCCACTCAACCGAGACCCTCCAATTGGGATTGTTTCTCCTACTTTCTTCAGAGTAAGACTCTTAATGTAACGTTGTGTAAGATTGTCTAAGAGAGAGTGTAGATTATGCTGGAGGTGGAGAGATTGTAGTTGAATGTTTTAAAATAGTTGAATAAAACATTACATTCAATCTGACTTCATTATTATGTGAATAAAAGCTATGCAGTAGGTCATAGACATACACCAATGAATTTAGCCAGCTTGTGAGTCTACGCATCAACATTCGGATACTATAATTACATTTGTTATAAGATACCTTTATGTGATTATTGGGAGGCTTATAGGACTTATGAGCTGTCTATAGGGATCACAGTCCAAGCTTTAATGTCGTAAGATATTTTAGCCAGTTATGTTAAATTGGAACCTATGCATAATCTAATTGTATGTATATAGTGTAGAGATAACATTTACCATTATACCATACCTCAAATAATATTTCAAGGAATATTACTCAGAAATATGACGACTACTGTTTAATTCCATTTAAAAGTAAACAGATTTATTACAGTTACGCAATTTTTTATTTTTTTATTTCACCTTTATTTAACCAGGTAGGCTAGTTGAGAACAAGTTCTCATTTGCAACTGCGACCTGGCCAAGATAAAGCATAGCAGTGTGAACAGACAACAACACAGAGTTACACATGGAGTAAACAATAAACAAGTCAATAACATAGTAGGGGGAAAAAGGGAAAAAGAGAATCTATATACAATGTGTGCAAAAGGCATGAGGAGGTAGGCAATAAATAGGCCATAGGAGCGAATAATTACAATTTAGCAGATTAACACTGGGGTGATAAATCATCAGATGATGATGTGCAAGTAGAGATACTGGTGTGCAAAAGAGCAGAAAAGTAAATAAATAAAATCAGTATGGGGATGAGGTAGGTAAATTGGGTGGGCTATATACCGATGGACTATGTACAGCTGCAGCGATAGGTTAGCTGCTCAGATAGCAGATGTTTAAAGTTGTTGAGGGAGATAAAAGTCTCCAACTTCAGAGATTTTTGCAATTCATTCCAGTCGCAGGCAGCAGAGAACTGGAAGGAAAGGCGGCCAAATGAGGTTTTGGCTTTAGGGATGATCAGTGAGATACACCTGCTGGAGCGCGTGCTACGGGTGGGTGTTGCCATCGTGACCAATGAACTGAGATAAGGCGACGCTTTACCTAGCATAGCCTTGTAGATGACTTGGAGCCAGTGGGTCTGACAACGAACATGTAGCGAGGGCCAGCCGACTAGAGCATACAGGTTGTAGTGGTGGGTCGTATAAGGTGCTTTAGTAACAAAACGGATGGCACTGTGATAAACTGCATCCAGTTTGCTGAGTAGAGTATTGGAAGCTATTTTGTAGATGAAATCGCCGAAGTCGAGGATCGGTAGGATAGTCAGTTTTACTAGGGTAAGTTTGGCGGGTGAGTGAAGGAGGCTTTGTTGCGAAATAGAAAGCCGACTCTAGATTTGATTTTGGATTGGAGATGTTTGATATAATAATAATACAATTATCAAATGGTACATAACATCTTCGTTTAAAAGTATAAAAACACACTATAGTGTAATGAAACCTACACCAGGAGATTGTTTTACAATGACACCATAAACAAAGGTTTAATCCATCTTTTATTCTCCCAGAGAGTCAAATCTCAGTGTCTCCCATTGTCTAATTAACATCACTTTGCTTGGCCAAAACAATAAACAAAAGGTATGAAAAAACCCGACACATTCTTGAATGTAATCATCACAACTGTTATCTAAATGACAGGAGCGCACATCTGTGTCGCTCCCGCTTTGAACTGATTAACGCAGTAAAAATACATAGCACTGACAGTACAATAGAACATAAAAATGTGCTGCTCTTTAAGAACTCTTGAAACAAACCAAACAAGCCAATTTAATTGACAAAGTAATATTAATTTACTCAATTAAAGTTTTAATCTGCTTCACCCCTCCAACGGTGTCCATGCTCTCAGGGTCTGTGGGATTGTCCTGCACCGGAGGAAGCCACAGATAAGGTGTGTTTGACTCCTATGATATCCATTATATGGTCAGCCATCCAGACAATGTCATAAATCGTGATTGAGTCATCACGCTGCACCTCTGCGGCTGCAAGTCGCCAGATGCGAGTATCAGCTTCTTCATTTTCCACTACAAGATCGATATCATAGAGAAAGAAAGAATTTGGTCAATATTGCTTATGCATTGAAAATGTGTTTTTATTAGGTCTGTAATAACGTCATTCATTTACTGAGTATTCTCACTACTTATATTTAAATAGTGGAAAAGCTCACATACTGTAACAGTAAAACCCCACTGTTATGTCCCAAATACACCCTATTCCCTATGTAGTGCGTTACATCTGGGCCCTGGTAACTGTGAAACAGTTGGCAAACACTTCACTATCTACTCTCGTTTTCCTCACTTTTCACCTTTTAGAAAAGGGGGAAATTCTCCATGCACAAACGCATCCCATCCCATAAAAATCCCATGCATTATTCAGAGCCTTTTCTTCTTCTTTTTTATTGCCTTGAACCCTGAATCTAATTATTCTTCTGAGAAGTTGAAAAACCTTTCTGACAGCCTGGGCTCAGTGGGCTGCGTCTGACCTTTGACATTTGGTTGATTTCCTCTCTCTGTGTTCTAACATGGCTCAGTGCCAGGTAGTATGTGCGTTCCAAATGGCACCTTATTCCCTTAATAGTGCACTACTTATGACCATGGCCCTATAGTGCACTATTTAGGGAATCGGGTGCCATTTGGGACACACAGAGTGTGTTTGTATTCATCATGGGTGAGACTCTAGCATATTGTGCTTAAGCTAGGGGTCAGGTAGCAATGGTCAGTGGCGCTGTGTGTGTATATGTGTGTGTGGAACCCTGTCATGGTTCCATCTGTCACCAGAGGGCGGTAGAGACCATCCTAGAGGCATTAACAACACTCAGGTGTGTCCTATTTACTCATTAACCTGTTTGGCGTGCAAGCCCGACGTCGGTACACTTATGACAACAGCCAGCTCAAAGTGCAGGGCGCGAAATTCAAAATATATTTTTTTTAAATATTTAACTTTCACACATTAACAAGTCCAATACAGCATATGAAAGGTACACATCTTGTGAATCCAGCCAACATGTCCGATTTTAAAATGTTTTACAGGGAAGACAAAATATGTAAATCTATTAGCTAACCACGTTAGCAAAAGACACCACTTTTTTTACTAAAACAGTTTTTTACTCCATCCATATCTATAACAAATTCGACCAAATAAAGATATAAATAGCCACTAACCAAGAAACAACTTCATCAGATGACAGTCTGATAACATATTTATTGTATAGCATATGTTTTGTTTGAAAAATGTGCATATTTCAGGTATAAATCATAGTTTACATTTCAGCTACAATCAGAAATTGCACCGAAAGCAGCCATAATATTTACAGACACCAACGTCAAATACCTAATTACTCATCATAAAACATTTCTGAAAAATACATAGTGTACAGCAATTGAAAGACAGGCATCTTGTGATTCCAGACAATATTTCCGATTTATTAAATGTTTTACAGCGAAAACAAAATGTAGCGTTATATTAGCGTAGCCACAATAGCCAGAAACACTTGGACGCCGACGAACAGTTCACATGCACGACAGATATTAGAAATAGCATCATAAAATGCTTTTGGTGATCTTCCGTCAGAATGTTGGACAAGGTGTCCTTTGTCCAGAACAGTCGTTGTTTGGATCTGGAACGGCAAATTTCCCTCTTCATTTAGCATGGGCACTTGCCAAGTGGCACGGATCTCTCCAACATCAACAAAGTCAGAGAACGGAACACGGCAAAACTCCCGAAAAAATTTCAATAATCTGATTAAACTATATTGAAAAAACATACTTTACGATGATATGGTCACATGTATCAAATAAAATCAGAACCGGAGATAGTAGTCGTCCATAACGGCAGCTAAACAGAAGGCAATCCCACTGTCCAACTGGCGCTGCCAAGAGTACCGGAAATGAGGGACACGTCATACAAAGAGCTTGTATTCCAATTCAGAACAAGATGAACACAAAATGTATTCTCTCACAGCCTCTTGACAACCAGGGGAAGGTCTATGAAGTGTACGTAGACTCTTACGTTTCATGCCCATGTATAGGCAGGAAGTTGAACAGAGCATCGATTTCAGACATTCCACTTCCTGGTCAGGAAATGTGCTGCAGAATGAGTTCTGTTTCACTCAGAGAAATAATTCAAACGGTTTTAGAAACTAGAGAGTGTTTTCTATCCAATAGTAATAATAATATGCATATTGTACGAGCAAGAATTGAGCACGAGGCCTTTTGAAATGGGCATCTTTTATCTGGCTACTCAATACTGCCCCTTGCAGCCATAAGAAGTTAAAAGAGGTGTGTTTTCTGTTGTCCTTTGCAGAAGATTGAATTGTTTACCGTGTGCGTTTGCAGCTCCATATTAGCCTTCACTACCGAGCTAAGACTAGTCTTCAACCACCCTGTTGGTGGAAGAGAAGCGGCCAGCCAACTGTTCAACATCCGCCAAGGGGCCAGACCAGTGGCTGACTTTGCCATTGAGTTCCGCACCCGTGCTCCCGAGAGTGGTTGGAATACGGAGGCACTGGTCACCGCTTGCCACCAGGGTTTGTCTGACTCCATCAAGGATGAACTGGCCTCTCGAAAACTGGGAGAGGACCTCGAGTCCCTGATAACGCTGGCAATCAGGATTGACAACCGCCTCCGAGAACGCGTGAGAGAGCGTATTTTTGACACCACCCCAGTATCCCGGTTTCCTGAGCCCCCTAAGCCCCCCGAACCCAGCATTGAGGAGCACATGCAGCTGGGACACACACGTCTGAGCCCACAGGAGCGTGCTGCCTCTACTGTGGAGGTCTCGGCCATCTCCGTGCTACATACCCAGAACTGAGGGGAAACAGTTATCCCCCGGGTATCCAGTCACAGTCTGTCACTACCCACATCCCTCCAATGGGACAACCATCAGCACCAGATTCAAGCCTTCGTATACTCCAGGGCCGCAAATTAATTAATTGATCAAGACTTCACCAGAGAATTACAAATCCCCTGCCTGAAATGTCTCATCGCTCTGCAGATTCGATGGACGCCCCATTGGCTCCAGTCAGGTGGAATATCAGACCAAGCCCATTCTACTGCAGGTTGGGGTGAATCACTCAGAGACTCTTAGTTTTCTTTTGATCACGGCTCCTGCGAACTCCCTTATTCTAGCGTATCCATGGCTATCCCTACATAACCACTACCATCCTGGTCTATGTGATACCTACTAGACTGGGGTAAGAACTGCACGACTAAATGTCTAAGACCCCATCTAGAGCCTTGCTGCGCCCCCCTGCATCCATTGAAGACCAAGACTTCTCTGCTCTCCCTCCGAATACTTCGACCTCCGGGAGTACTTCAGAAAGAGGCAAGCCGCCACCCTCCCTCCTCATCGTCCATACGACTGTGCCATAGTACTTCTAACCGGCTCCACCTCTCCCCGGGGCCGTCTTTACTCCCTCTAGAACCCTGAAGCAGCAGTCATGGACAATAACATCTGGGAGTTGCTTGAGGCAGGTTTCATTCGCTCCTCAACATCCCCATCCACAATTAAGAATTGTTACCCCCTACCCTGATGTCTGACGCCTTGGAGCTGGCCCAAGGGTCCTAATTTTTCACCAAACTGGACCGCCGCAACATTTACAATCTGGTTATAATCAGGGAGTGAGATGAATGGAAAACTGCCTTTTACACCCCTAGTTGGCACTATGAGTCATGAAATTCGGATTATCGAACTCACCGGCAGTCTTCCAAGAATTGGTCAATGACACTCTTAGGGATATGTTGATTTGGTTTGTCTTTGTTTACATCAACAACATCCTGATCTTCTCCAAGACCCTTCCAGAACAGATCCTGCACGTCCGCCAAGTCCTGAGATGCCTCCTGTAGAGTAAACTATATGTCAAGATTGGGAAGTGTGTGTTCCATGTATCCCAAGTCTCTTGCCTGGGCCACCTTATCTCTACAGCCGGCATAAAAATGGACCCTGTTAAGGTAAGGGTGGTCACTGACTGGCCCCGACCCGCCTCACTTAAACATGTCCAGCGGTTCCTTGGGTTTGCCATTTTTTACAGGTGTTTTATACGCAACTTTGGTGCGGTGACAGCACCCCTCACAGCTCTAACCCACACGTCCCAGACCCGTTTTGGCTGGATCCCTCATGGCACTCAAGGGACATTTCACCTTTGGACCCATCCTCGTTCATCCTGATCCTACTCGTCCTTTCGTGGTAGAGGTGGACACCTCAGACTCCGGAGCAGGGGCGGTCCTTTCACAGCAGAACGAGGGGGACAAGAGACTGCACCCATGTGCCTTCCTGTTCAAGCGGTTCTCGGCCGGAACGCAACTACGGTGTAGTCAACCGGGTGCTCTTGGCAGTGAAGTGGGCCCTTGAGTGGTGGAGATACTGGTTGGAGGGGAAACATCATCCTTTCGTGATCTGGACGGACCATAACAACTTGGTCTCCATTCAAGAAGCCAAGAAGTTGAACGGAAACCAGGCTAGGTTGGCTCTGTTTTTTAACAGGTTCAACTTCACTCTAGCCCATCGCCCGGGATCCAAGAATCAGAAAGCAGATGCCCTGTCCCACCAACACAATGTCTCTAACGAGGAGAGGGACTCCAAGCCCATCATCCCCTGCTCCTGCATTGTGGTATAGAGACCACAGAACGACAAGCCCAGACCAGAGAACCTGACCCAAGCGGGGGTCCCAATAACAGACTTTGTGTTCCGCGATCTGGCAGTTCTCAAGTACGACAATGGGGACACACCTCTAAATGAACTGGGCATCTAGGGGTTAATCGAACACTGGAGTTCCTGAGCTCGGAAATTCTGGTGGCCCAACATGGTTCAGGATGTGAGATCCTTTGTTGCGACCTGTTCCACCTGTGCCCAAAGAAAGTCCTCACGACAGCGACTGGCTGAGTTGCTCCAACCTCTGCCCGTCCCCAGCCGGCCCTGCTCCCACCTGTCTGTAGACTTTATCACAGGGTTATCGTCAAGTTCATCGTCTGGCCGAAGTATGCTCATAACACACTGCCAAACTTGTCCACTGGACTGTCGTCCTTTGAGTGTCAGTTCGGGTTCACCCCCCCCTCCCCCGTTTCCTGAACAAGATGCCGAAGCGGGGGTGCCATCAGCCGAGGCGTTCATTCGACGATGTCGCCGCACCTGGATCAGAGCGCGATCCTCCTTGCTCCTATCCTCTGCCCGACACCAACACCAGGCAAACCGGCATCGAAGGCCTCTTCAGCTCCTCCGACTGGGTCAACGAGTGTGGCTGTCTACCTGTGATCTTCCCTTAAAGGTGGATTTGTGGAAGCTCGCTCCACGCTACATTGGAACATTCAAGATCCTGAGTCGCATCAACCTGGTCACCTATTGTCTCCAGCTTCCCAGGTCTATGAGGGTCTGTTCATCCTTTCATGTCTCCTGTCTCAAGTACCTTCTCTCCCCCCACACCTGCCCCTCCGCCACCTCGACTTGTTGATGGTCGCCCTGCCCACACTATCTGACGTCTTTTGGAGGCACTTCGGGTACGAGGCACTCTGCACTACCTGGTGAACTGGTGTGCTGTGGCCCCGAGGAGCGGGCATGGGTGCCTGTCCAGGACATCCTAGATCCGGGACTTGTTCTGGACTTCAACCAACTACGTGGTAGTTGCCCTGACTCCGCAGCTGGAGCCGATCCTAGAAGGGGGGTTACTGTCATGCTTCCACCTGTCACCAGAGGGCAGCAGAGATTGTCCTAGAGACATTAACGACTCTCAGGTGTGTCCTATTTACTCACTATGATTTCCCTGTTAAAAGAGGTGTGTTTTCTGTTGTTCTTTGCAGAATCTTGAATTGTTTCCTGAGTGAGTTTTCGAGACTAAAAGTATTTATGTTTATCCTTAACCACTGATTAATTGTCTGGACTCTTCTCTGCACCTGGGTCCAACCTCACCACGTTTTACACACAGGCCAATGTTCAGACTCTAGCTAAGGGTCAGGGTAGGGGTCGGGGCAGCATCTACTGGTCAGATGGCACTCTGGCTAGGGGTCAAGATGTCAAAATGAATGGAAGGGTTTAGGATTACGATTTTGAGCTGTGTTTTGATTATGCTTTTGAGCCACAAAATTACCCTGTGAAATCCCAGGGATTCTCATAAGATTAGGTTAGGTTCACTTCAGGATGTAATCCACCAAATGGATTCTAAACTCTAAGTTCAATACACTTCATATCTCCACATAGTAGGCTTAAATCCAATTTACTGGGGTTACCTCAGCAGAGATAGATCTGCCTTACAGAGAGATTAACACCAATTTTGTTAGAAGCTAGCCTCCAGGATTACCACAGATATAACACAGATAATATTACAGTGAAGTGAAACATATGGGATGCATCTCAAATGGCACCCTATTCACTATGTAGGGTGCCATTGCAACATGGGCCCAGGTATAACATAGAACACAATATAGGGAATAGGGACACAACCATGGACATATGGAGTAGATTAGAAGACAGTGAACAGCTTGAGGCTACATCTAGCTTGATAAGTCACAGATGTTCTCTGGTCTGATAACCAGTCTGCATACCAAATGGCATAATATTCCCTACATAGTGCACTACTTTTGACCAGAGCCCTATTGGTCCTGGTCAAATGTAGTGCACTATATAGGAAATAGGGTGCCATTTGGGACATAGCCCCAGTCATCTGATAGACCTCAAGGCGTTTGGCTAACCAACTGATTTCCAGTCAGTTTGAGGTTTCACTGGGCTTATGTTTAATGGTTAATGGTGCAGTGAACAGTGCACCATCCCGGCGCCTGATTTGAGAAATGATTGATTCAAATGGCCGCTAATATCCATCTAAATATTACCACAGCCGTTCAATCTGACTCTGTGTTAAATGAAATTACATTAGGATTGTTTAGCTTTGAGAAAAATGGAAGATGAATTGCAATGGAAATGATTTGAGAGAGTTAATGAATAATTTATGGAGGGATGGATGGAAGGATGGAATCGGTTCTGTACTGCTGGAGAAGTTAAAGACAACCCTCTGCTTTTCTCCCTAGTTCTGGGATGTGTGTGATGCTTGTGGGAGTGTGTGTATGTGTGTATGTGTATGTATATGTGTGTGTGTGTGTGTGTGCTCCCGCACGTGCGTGCGGGGCTGCGATGCGGATTTTGTGATTTCTCTGTAATTGGCCAGACCCATCATCTTTATTTAAGAGGCCCAGTGGGAGTCCTTCGTAACGTTTCTCTCTCCCCTCTCTTTCTGTCACACCCTCTCTTTCCCCTCTAAAAATAATGTCTCTTCCCCCATTTCTCTTTGTAATATGGCGCTGTACTGGCTGTAACTCTCAGAGCGGAGATTTCTCTGACAGGCAGCCTTATGACAAGAAGACTATAGGGGTCTGTGACAGGCAGCCTTATGACAAGAAGACTATAGGGATCAGTGACAGGCAGCCTTATGACAAGAAGACTATAGGGGTCTGTGACAGGCAGCCTTATGACAGGAAGACTATAGGGATCAGTGACAGGCAGCCTTATGACAAGAAGACTATAGGCGTCTGTGACAGGCAGCCTTATGACAGGAAGACTATAGGGATCAGTGACAGGCAGCCTTATGACAAGAAGACTATAGGGGTCTGTGACAGGCAGCCTTATGACAGGAAGACTATCTGTCTGTGACAGACAACCTTATGACAGGAAGACTATAGGGATCAGTGACAGGCAGCCTTATGACAGGAAGACTATAGGGATCAGTGACAGGCAGCCTTATGACAGGAAGGCTATAGAGATAAGTGACAGGCAGCCTTATGACAGGAAGACTATAGGGGTCAGTGTGTGTATGTGTGTGTGTGTGAGTCCGCATTAGAGGTCGACCTAATATTTGAAGCTGTTATTGACCACCACCAGGCTCTCGTGGATAGAGGGAGAGGGCAGTGTGTGTGTGTTCATGTGCGCACATGAGTGTATGTGTAATAAAAGTGAGGGATGGAGGTACAACCTATTTCATCATCAACTACTCACTAGATACATGATATCGGTACAGGTTATCCTAACACAGATAATATACCCCTGAGACCAGCATTAGCCTGATGCATGTACAACTAATGCATGTACAACTTAGGCTAATGCATGTACAACTAACCTTGGTACCTAGATTCTACATGTTGAATCGTCACTGTTCGTCTACACCCAGCAGGTAATCTACTGCACACGGCCGACATTCACTCTAGTGTGTTTCCTCTCTTACAACTACAACTTATCAGTATGCAGTTTAATATCCCAGTAAGAACAGAGCCTCCCTGTTAAAGGATTAAACCATCTAGATTGGCTAACCTGCCAAATCACACACCCCTCCAGGAGAACCCTGCTGGCAGGATTGGTGGGTTCCCTGCGGGACGGTTGAGCTAACATAGGCTAATGCGATTAGCATGAGGTTGTAAGTAACATTTCCCAGGACATAGACATATCTGATATTGGCAGAAAGCTTCAATTCTTGTTAATCTAACTGCACTGTCTAATTTACAGTAGCTATTACAGTGAAACAATACCATGCTATTGTTTGAGGAAAGTGCACAGTTTTGAACATGAAACGTTATTAATAAACAAATTAGGCACATTTGGGCAGTCTTGATACAACATTTTGTACAGAAATGCAATGGTTCATTGGATGAGGGTAAAACTTTGCACATACACTGATGCCATCTAGTGGCCAATATCTAAATTGCACCTGGGCTGGAATAATACATTATGGCCTTTCTCTTGCATTTCAAATATGATGGTACAAATGTTTTTTTAAATGGTTGTTTTTTCTTTGTATTATCTTTTACCAGATATATTCTCCTACATTCCTTTCACATTTCCCCAAACGTCAAAGTGTTTCCTTTCAAATGGTACCAAGAATATGCATATCCTTGCATCAGGGCCTGAGCTACAGGAAGTTAGATTTGGGTATGTCATTTTAGGCAAACATTTTTTTTAAAAGGGTCCAATCCTTAAGGGGTTCAACAATCTCCTTTTCAGGGAGGTCACCTGTGATATACAAGTCAGTATTAGACGTCCATCCATGTCTGAGAACGTCAGGAGATGACGTGGAAACTGGTCACTAGGGGCAACAGTGAGCGCTGTTACATTCAAGTAGGCTTTGGTTTTGATGTGGCATTGTGGATGTGGATGGGCATTAGCATCTGCCTGTGGTTCCAAAGGTTGCATGTTTGAATCCAGCAATACATTTTTAAAAAACATTTTTTTTTAGCCTATCCCAAAACTTAACCATTCTGAGTTAATAACTGACCTTAAGAATTCTGAGTTAATGCCGTAACTTAACCTAGGAACGATACAGAGAAGTAAGCAAACAATTCAAAATTTGACGTTTGGAACAACTTAAAAATTTGACTGAGAAACATGGATGAACGTCTAATTCTGACTTGAGACTGTGAGAGCTTGTTGCTCCTTTTATCATACACTTTATTTCACTCTCTCCTTTTCTCTCTCCTGCACACTAACGCATGCATGCACACGAACACATGTATGCACACACGGACACACACTCGCACACACACACATGTATGCTTTGTTTCTATAATGACTAACCGGTGTTGACATTTAAAGTCCTTCGTACCAATTACTGCTCACAATCATCCTCATTAGATCAGTTATGTTTCAGTTAGAGGTATTAAAACAAATAGGGCTCCCATTACAGCAAACCACTAACCATCTGTGTATAATTATGGAACAGAAATTATGGCTTTGGTTTTTATTACTCATATGTGAAGAGGAGAAATGTGGAAGAGATGTAGAGGAGAGATGTAGAGGAAAGAGGAGAGGTAAAGAGAGGTAGAGGAAAGTAGAGGGGAGGAAGAGGAGAGGTAAAGAGAGGTAGAGGGAAGGAAGAGTAGAGGTAAAGAGGGGTAGAGGAAAGGTAGAGGGGAGGAAGAGGAGAGGTAAAGAGAGGTAGAGGAAAGGTAGAGGGGAGGAAGAGGAGAGGTAAAGAGAGGTAGAGGAAAGATAGTAGAGAGGTAGAGGAGAGGTAAAGAGAGGTAGAGGAAAGGTAGAGGGGAGGAAGAGGAGAGGTAAAGAGAGGTAGAGGAAGGGTAGAGGGGAGGGAGAGGAGAGGTAAAGAGAGGTAGAGGAAAGGTAGAGGGAAGGAAGAGGAGAGGTAAAGAGAGGTAGATGAAAGGTAGAGGGGAGGAAGAGGAGAGGTAAAGAGAGGTAGAGAAAAGGTAGAGGGAAGGAAGAGGAGAGGTAAAGAGAGGTAGAGGAAAGGTAGAGGGGAGGAAGAGGAGAGATAAAGAGAGGTAGAGGAAAGGTAGAGGGAAGGAAGAGGAGAGGTAAAGAGAGGTAGATGAAAGGTAGAGGGGAGGAAGAGGAGAGGTAAAGAGAGGTAGAGGAAAGGTAGAGGGAAGGAAGAGGAGAGGTAAAGAGAGGTAGATGAAAGATAGTAGAGAGGTAGAGGAGAGGTAAAGAGAGGTAGAGGGGAGGAAGAGGAGAGGTAAAGAGAGGTAGAGGAAGGGTAGAGGGGAGGGAGAGGAGAGGTAAAGAGGGGTAGAGGAAAGGTAGAGGGAAGGAAGAGGAGAGGTAAAGAGAGGTAGAGGAAAGGTAGAGGGGAGGAAGATTAGAGGTAAAGAGAGGTAGAGGAAAGCTAGAGGGGGGGAAGATGAGAGGTAAAGAGAGGTAGAGGAAATGTAGAGGGGAGGTAAAGAGAGGTAGAGGAAAGGTAGATGGGAGGAAGAGGAGAGATAAAGAGAGGTAGAGGAAAGGTAGAGGGAAGGAAGAGGAGAGGTAAAGAGAGGTAGATGAAAGGTAGAGGGGAGGAAGAGGAGAGGTAAAGAGAGGTAGAGGAAAGGTAGAGGGAAGGAAGAGGAGAGGTAAAGAGAGGTAGAGGAAAGGTAGAGGGGAGGAAGAGGAGAGGTAAAGAGAGGTAGAGGAAAGGTAGAGGGGAGGAAGAGGAGATGTAAAGATGGGTAGAGGAAAGGTAGAGGGGAGGAAGAGGAGAGGTAAAGGGAGGTAGGGGAAAGGTAGAGGGGAGGAAGAGGAGAGGTAAAGCGAGGTAGAGGAAAGATAGTGGAGAGGTAGAGGAGAGGAATATGAGAGATGTAGAGGAGAGACAATGGAGGGGTAGAGGAGAGGTAGAGAAGAGGTGTAGAGGAGAGGTGGAGAAGAGCGGAAGAGAAAAGACAGAGGAGAGATAGAGGTAGAGGAGAGGCATATGAGAGATGTAGAAGAGCGGTAAAGGAGAGGGAGAGGTGTAGAGAAGAGATAGTGGAAAGATAGAGGAGAGAGGTAGAGGGTTGAGGCAGAGGAGAGGCAGAGGAGAGAGGTAGATGGTTGAGTTAGAGGAGAGGTAGAGGAGAAGAAGAGAAGAGGTAGAGCAGTGGTAGAGGAGAGAGGTAGAAGAGAGAGGTAAAGGAGAGGTAGAAGAGAGGGGTAGAGGAGAGATATAGGAAAGGTAGAGTATAGAGGTAGAGGTAGAGGGGAGAGGTAGAGGAGAGATAGAGGAGGGGTAGAGAGGAGAGATAGAGGAGAGGTAGAGAAGAGAGGTAGAGGGGAGATATAGGAGAAATAGAGGAGAGGTAGAGGAGACAGGTAGATGGTTGAGGGAGAGATAGAGAAGAGAGGTAGAAATAGAGGTAGAGGAGAGGGGTAGATGGTTGAGGTAGAGGCAAGGTAGAGAAGAGAGGTAGAAATAGAGGAGAGGTAGAGGAGAGAGGTAGATGGTTGAGGTAGAGAAGAGAGGTAGAGGAGAGGAAGAGAAGAGGTAGAGGAGAGAGGTAGAAGAGAGAGGTAGAGGAGAGAGGTAGATGGTTGAGGTAGAGAAGAGAGGTAGAGCAGAGGAAGAGAAGAGGTAGAGAAGAGAGGTAGAGCAGAGGAAGAGAAGAGGTAAAGGAGAGGTAGAGGAGAGAGGTAGAAGAGAGAGGTAAAGGAGAGGTAGAGGTGAGGTGTAAAGGACATGTGGAGGACAGCGGTAGATGAGCGGTAGAGGAGAGATATAGAGGAGAGATGTAGAGGAGAGATGTAGAGGAGAGATGTAGAGGAGAAAGGGTGAGGTGTAAAGGATGTGTAGAGAACAGCGGTAGATGAGCGGTAGAGGAGAGGTAGAGGAGACCATGCATACACACTGTTTCTTGAGGTTGAAGTATTGCATTGCAAGAAGGCAAAAGTAGCCTAGTAGCCTTGTGCAAATGGGGAATATACTGTACGACTTTTTCATAACAAAATTAACTGATAGGTAAAATATATTAACAAGATGCAATCATTGGCTGTTGAGAAAAAATCTATTTATTTCATCTTTGCATTGTAAAATAATTAGAAATCTATTTCGGATTATTTATTTCATTTCCATGATCATTGCAGAATAAATTCCTCACCTGTTTTGACTCATTTCATACTCATGAAATAGCCTTTAGGCCTACAATAAGTTATTAAAGGCTACCATTCGTCCTTTACACTATTTATAATATTGCTACTGTGCAAGAAACCATTTGGCTGTACCGTTTACACCTTCTGTAGAGACCATCCACTTAGCAAGACTTAACAAAATATTGATATAAAAAATGAATATTAACATGTGTGGTCGTAACATGATTTTGTGACATACGGTCACATGATATTGTTGTGGTATCAAGTGTCCACCACTTAAATATATGGCTCATGCACTGTACATGTGCACCTCACTTATGTATGGGATACTATGTGATAAGTGCATGTGTAACAGTATATAAAGTATGCTAATGTAAAAATAATTTAAAGTAGTTTGTGGTATCTGTACATTACTTTAATATTTATATTTTTGGCAACTTTTACTTCACTACATTCGTAAAGAAAATAATGTACTTTTTACTCCATACATTTTCCTTGACAACCAAAAGTATTTGCTACATTTTGACAGAAAAATTGTCCAATTCAAACACTTATCAAGAGAACATCCCTGGTCATCCATACTGCCTCTGTATGAGGGCACAGGGCGATACCCAGATGCAGGCACGGGAGGCAGATGGTTCGAGTCACTGATATTTATTAGAATCCAAGGGACAGGTAAGAGAACGGTCATGGACAAGCAAAAGATCATAAGGTCAGAGTCCAAGAGGTACAGAGTGGCAGCCAGGCTCACGATCAGAGCAGGCAGTATGGTCAGACAAGCGGGTTCAGAGTCAAGGCAGGCAAGGGTCAAAACTGGGAGGACTAGCAAAAACCAGAGAAAAGTTGAAAAGCAGGAGCACGGCATAACACGATGGTTGACTTGACAAAAGAAGACAAACTGGCACAGACAAACATAGGTATAAATACCCAGGGGAAGATGGGTGACACCTGGAGGGGGTGGAGACAAGCACAAGGACAGGTGAAACAGATCAGGGTGTGACACTCTGATCTGGTAGACTCACTAAACATAAATGCTTCAATAGTAAATTATGTCTGAGTGTTGGAGTGTGCCCCTGCCTATCCATCAATAAAAAAAAATACAATTGTGCTGTCTGGTTTGCTTAATATAAGGAAGTTTAAATTGTTTATATTTTTACTTTTACTTTTGATACTTAAGTACATTGTACCCCTGGCTATTTGTCTTAAATACAATTGTGCTGTCTGGTATAAGGAATTTGAAATGATTTATACTTTTACTCAAGTATGACAATTTAGTACTTTTTCCACCACTGGATGTGGCTGGGGGTATAGGTGGGGTTAGCATTTCTTTCATATGATCCATCAATTTAGACAAGTGTGTCTGTGTGAGTGTCATCTATTTTTATCTGAACACTTTCTGTTTACCTGGAATTTCTCCTTATTGTAGGCTACTACCACTTTTAGTCTTTAGCACATGGCCTCATGTGAATCCTTAAAGAGATGGGTGGGGCTGCCTTAGTGTGTGAACAATGCTGAATGGGTGTAGACAAAGGAGAGCTCTCTAGTAGGTACCAAAACATTCAAAGGCCCTTTTCTCAAAAGTGAGTTTACAAGTGTATCAACTTTCAAAGTATTACTTTCCTGTTGTTCCTTAAAAATGCAGTGTTATGATATACCATTTTGTAGCTCTGAATCTCTACTTTTATCCAATGTATAAAAAAAATGAAACTCAAATGTTGCTACATAAGACTGAATCGAGGTGGTGAGTCACACTAAATGGGACACCAGGTCTTACAGGTCAGTTAAATCAAGTGCCTGCCACTCCAGGACTAGGGTTGCCTACCCCTGACAAGGGCTTATTCACTTGGGGCTAATCACAGGAAGGAAAAATTCGAAACCAAAACCACATCAGTAGCCTAGCTACAGTTATTTCTTGTGATTGCATTTTGAAAAGTTGAACAAAAATAAAGATTCTTTCTCTTCCTCCCCTTCTTTCCATCTTGGCTACTCAAAACGCACAGGGAGAGCAGGGGCCAGGCAAGTATCAGGATGTTACTGTTTGGCCAAATCATGGTTTAGCTGCTCCCAAAATAGACCGTTTTGAGTTAATAGGGGAGGGTTGTGTTTTTTTGTTGGGCACAAGGGAGAGTGGTGTATATATTCCCTGCTTTACATTCACTCTTCTGCTCGTATTTTCCATATAAACAATGGCTTGACTGACTTTTGATATTACTCTAATGAAGTTCAGAAACGTGTAGTGTGGCTATTATTAGGCTTTAGCAACTGCAGGTCTATGATATGAAGGCAGTGCGCCCCTGACAGTTGAATTTGAGGTGATGAAGACTGTTTCAGGCCTAACAGAGTTACTGCTATAATCTAACAACATAATGTTTATCTTAATACAAAATATTCTGATTAAAAATTAACAAATTAGCCTCTTCTGTACCGCAGATGTAGTAGCCATCTGACAAAGAAATGTATGTCGGTGTCATAGCATGCCACCAGCATATCTCTATTTCTCTGTATCTCTCTGGGGTTAGGCCTATGCTTCTCTTCCTTTATATATGCACTACATGACAAATTATGTGGACACCTGCTCATAGAACATCTGATTCCAAAATCATGGGCATTAATATGGAGTTGGTCTCTCCTTTGCTGCTAATACAGCCTCCACTCTCCTGGGAAGGCTTTCCACTAGATGTTGCAACATTGCTGTGGGGACTTGCTTCCATTCAGCCACAAGAGCATTAGTAAGGTCGGGCACTGATGTTGGGCGATTAGGCCTGGCTCACTGTCAGCGTTCATCCCAAAGGTGTTTGATGGGGTTAACGTCAGGGCTCTCTGTGCAGGCCAGTCAAGTTCTTCCACACCGATCTCTTAAACCATTTTTGTATAGAACTTGATTTGTGCACGGGGCATTGGGGCAAGTAGTGTTCTCCTGGAATCCGCCAAACCCAGATTCATCTGTTGGACTGCCAGATGGTGAAGCGTGATTCATCACTCTAGAGAACGCATTTCCACTGCTCAAGAGTCCAATGGCGGCAAGCTGTACACTACTCCAGCCAAGGCTTGGCATTGCGCATGGGGATCTTAGGCTTGTGTGCAGCTGCTCGGCCATGGAAACCCTTTTTATGAAGCCTCCAACGAACAGTTCTTGTGCTGATGTTGCTTCCAGAGGCAGTTTAGAACTCCCTAGTGAGTGTTGCAACCGTGGACAGATGATTATTAAGCTTTACGTGCTTCAGCACTCAGCGGTCCCATTCTGTGAGCTTGTGTGGCCTACTACTGCCAATCTGTGTCTATGGAAATTGCATGGCTGTGTGCTCGATTCTATGCACCTGTCAGCAACGGGTGTGGCGGAAATAGACAAATACACAAATTTGAAGAAGTGTCCACATACTTTTGTATATATGGTGTATATATATTCAATATTTATTTTAATATTTATATCATACAGTGGACACCTAAGCCTATAGGCCTATGCATGCAATGCCCTGACACATTTAGTGCTTAAATCTCTGACAGCTGAACCTTGAAGTGGACAATCATTATTTTAGGAATGTGGCCTAAAAACAAATAAAAAGTAGGCTATAAAGTTTTTGTCACGCCTGGGCATTCTATGTCTGGTGTTCTATGTTGTCCTTGTTTTGTATTTCTGTGTGTTTGGTGTTGTTTTTAAAGAGGGGGACTATGTATACCACTGATCTGGGCTGATAGGTGGAGAGGGGTGCTACAGAGTCAAGCAGAAAGAGAGAGAGAGAGAATCTCAGTCAGACATAAATAATGGTCTTCCAAAAAAGGTCCAGTTGCCAGGATCACAAATACAAATTCCATCTAGACACCATTGTTCTAGAGCATGCAAAATCGATACATAACTCGGCCTACACATCAGTGCCACAGGTAACTTCCACAGAGCTGTGAACGATCTGAGAGACACGGCAAGAAGGGCCTTCTATGCCATCAAAGGGAACATAACGTTTGACATACCAATTAGGAGCTGGCAAAAAAAATATTTGAATTAGTTATAGAGCCCATTGCCCTTTATGGTTGTGAGGTCTGGGCTCCACTCACCAACCAAGAATTCACAAAATGGAACAAAAACCAAATTGAGACTAAGCATGCAGAATTCTGCAAAAATATCCTCAGTGTACAATGTAAAACACCAAATTGTAACGGTTCTCCTCCTCCTCTACAACCGAAGAGGAGGAGTAGTGATTGAACCAAGGCGCAGCGGGTTGTGAATATATAATTTATTGAAAGAAAAGACGAAAACACGAACTTCACTATAAACTAACAAAACAACAAACGGAGTAGACAGACCTGGACGACGAACTTACATTAACACGAAGAACGAACGAACAGGGAAAATAGACTACACAAAATGACGATGTACAAAACAAACCGAACAGTCCCGTATGGTGCGACAAACACTGACACAGGAGACAACCACCCACAACGAACACTGTGAAACAACCTACCTAAATATGACTCTCAATTAGAGGAAAACGCCAAACACCTGCCTCTAATTAAGAGCCATACCAGGCAACCCTTAAACCAACATAGAAACAGAAAACATAGAATGCCCACCCAAACTCACGTCCTGTCCAACTAACACATACAACAAACTAACAGAAATAGGTCAGGAACGTGACATAACCCCCCCCCCCCCCCCCCCTTAAGGTGCGAACTCCGGGCGCACCAGCACAAAGTCTAGGGGAGGGTCTGGGTGGGCATCTCACCACGGTGGTGGCTCAGGCTCAGGGCGAGCTCCCCACCCCACCATAGTCAATCCCAGCTTACATCTCCCCCTACAAATGACCACCCTCATATTACACCCACTTAATCTTTTGGGTAACATCGAGACAAGGGGCAGCACCAGGATAGAGGGATAGCTCAGGACAGAGGGATAGCTCAGGACAGAGGGATAGCTCAGGATAGAGAGGTAGCTCAGGATAGAAAGGCAGCTCAGGATAGAGGGGCAACTCCGGACTGAAAGGCAGCTCCGGACAGAGAGACAGACTGAGGGGCAGTTCTGGATAAATAGCCGCTCTGGGCTGAGGGACAGCTCATGACTGGCTGACGGCTCTGGACGCTCATGGCTGGCTGACGTCTCTGGACGCTCATGGCTGGCTGACGGCTCTGGACGCTCATGGCTGGCAAACGGCTCTGGACGCTCATGGCTGGCTGACGGCTCTGGACGCTCATGGCTGGCTGACGGCTCTGGACGCTCATGGCTCACTGACGGCTCTGGCAGATCCTGTCTGGTTGGCGGCTCTGGCAGATCCTGTCTGGTTGGCGGCTCTGGCAGATCCTGTCTGGTTGGCGGCTCTGGCAGATCCTGTCTGGTTGGTGGCCCTGGCAGATCCTGTCTGGTTGGCGGCCCTGGCAGATCCTGTCTGGTTGGCGGCTCTGGCAGATCCTGTCTGGTTGACGGCTCTGGCAGCTCGGGACAGACGGGCGGCTCTAATGGCTCGGGACAGACGGATGGCTCAGACGGCGCTGGGGAGACGGATGGCTCAGACGGCGCTGGGGAGACGGATGGCTCAGATGGCGCTGCGGAGACGGATGGCTCAGATGGCGCCGCGGAGACGGATGGCTCAGATGGCGCCGCGGAGACGGATGGCTCAGATGGCGCTGCGGAGACGGATGGCTCAGACTGATCCTGTCTGGCGGTAGGCTCTGTAGGCTCATGGCAGACGGACAGTTCAGGCGCCGTTGGGCAGACGGCAAACTCTGGCCGGCTGAGACGCACTGTAGGCCTGGCGCGTGGTGCCGGAACTGGAGGCACCGGACTGGAGACACGCACTTCAAGCCTAGTGCGGGGAGCAGGGACAGGGCACACTGGACTCTCAAAGCGTACTATATGCCTGGTGCGTGGTACCGGCACTGGTGGCACCGGGCTGAGTGCACGCACATCAGGACGAGTACGGGGAGAAGGAACAGTGTGTACAGGGCTCTGGAGACGCACAGGTGGCTTAGTGCGTGGTGCCGGAACTGGAGGCACCGGACTGGAGACACGCACCATAGAGAGAGTGCGTGGAGGAGGAACAGGGCTCTGGAAACGCACTGGAAGCCTGGTGCGTGGTGTAGGCACTGGTGGTACTGGGCTGGGGCGGGGAGGTAGCGCCGGAAATACCGGACCGCGCAGGCGCATTGGCTCCCTTGAGCACTGAGCCTGCCCAACCTTACCTGGCTGAATGCTCCCCGTCGCCCGACCAGTGCGGGGAGGTGGAATAACCCGCACCGGGCTATGTAGGCGAACCGGGGACACCATGCGTAAGGCTGGTGCCATGTAAGCCGGCCCAAGGAGACGTACTGGTGGCCAGATATGTAGAGCCGGCTTCATGGCGCTTGGCTCAATGCTCCATCTAGCCCTACCAGTGCGGGGAGGTGGAATAACCCGCACTGGGCTATGCACACGTACAGGAGACACCGTGCGCTCTACTGCGTAACACGGTGTCTGCCCGTACTCCCGCTCTTCACGGTTAGCCTGGGAAGTGGGCGCAGGTCTCCTACCTGCCCTTGGCCCACTACCTCTTAGCCACCCCCCCCCCAAGAAATGTTTGGGTAGTACTCACGGGCTTTTCGGGCTTCCGTGCTAGACGCGTCCCCTCATAACGCCGGTTCCCTTCTCCGGTTGCCTCTGCTCTCCTCAGTGCCTCCAGCTGTTCCCATGGGAGGCGATCCCTTCCAGCCAGGATCTCCTCCCATGTGTAGCAACCTTTACCGTCCAAAACATCCTCCCATGTCCATTCCTCCTTCTTACGCTGTCCCTTCCTCCGATTACACAGCTGCTTGGTTCTGGTTATTTGGTGGGTGGTTCTGTAACGGTTCTCCTCCTCCTCTACAACCGAAGAGGAGGAGTAGTGATTGAACCAAGGCGCAGCGGGTTGTGAATACATGATTTATTGGAAGAAAAGACGAAAACACGAACTTCACTATAAACTAACAAAACAACAAACGGAGTAGACAGACCTTGACGACGAACTTACATTAACACGAAGAACGCACGAACAGGGATAATAGACTACACAAAATGACGATGTACAAAACAAACCGAACAGTCCCGTATGGTGCGACAAACACTGACACAGCAGACAACCACCCACAACAAACACTGTGAAACAACCTACCTAAATATGACTCTCAATTAGAGGAAAACGCCAAACATCTGCCTCTAATTAAGAGCCATATCAGGCAACCCTTAAACCAACATAGAAACAGAACACATAGAATGCCCACCCAAACTCACGTCCTGACCAACTAACACATACAACAAACTAACAGAAATAGGTCAGGAACGTGACACAAATAATGCATGCAGAGAACAATTAAGTCGATAACTGCTATTTATCAAAATCCAGAAAAGAGACATGCAATTCTACAACCACCTAAAAGGAAGCGATTCCCAAACCTTCCAAAAACAAAGCCATCACCTACAGAGAGATGAACCTGGAGAAGAGTCCCCTAAGCAAGCTGGTCCTGGGGATCTGTTCACAAACACAAACAGACCCCACAGAAACCCAGGACAGCAACACAATTAGACCCAACCAAATCATGAGAAAACAAAAAGATAATTACTTGACACATTGGAAAGAATAAAAAAAAAACTGAGCAAACTAGAATGCAAACTATTTGGCCCTAAACAGAGAGTACACATTGGTAGAATACCTGACCACTGCCACTGACCCAAACTTAAGGAAAGCTTTGAATATGTACAGACTCCGTGAGTATAGCCTTGCTATTGAGAAATGTCACCGTAGACAGACCTGGCTTTCAAGAGAAGACCGGCTATGTGCACACTGCCCACAAAATGAGGTGGAAACTGAGCTATACTTCCCAACCTCCTGCCAAATGTATGACCATATTAGAGACACATTTTTCCCTCAGATTACATCCACAAATAATTTGAAAACAAATCATATTTTGGGTGAAATACCACAGTGTGCAATCAAAGCAGTAAGATTTGTGACAAGAAAAATTCAGCCAGTGAGTTTTTGTCACTTTAAATATTTGCACATCGTACACTGCATATAGACATAATATGACATTTGAGATGTCTCTATCATTTTGGAACTTGTGAATATAATATTTACTGTTCACTTTTTTTTGTTTATTTCACTTTTGTTTATCCATTTCACTTGCATAAACATATGTTTCCCATGCCAATAAAGCTCCTTGAATTGAATTGAATTGAGAGAGAGAGTGAGACAGTCTGATCTGAGAGAGTCTTTGAAAGAGAGGGGGAGGGTGTCCTGAATCTATTATTGGGGATTGACTGAGGGCGGTATAGTGAGGTGTACCCCTCTCCTGTGTGTTGTGGTTATGATCGTGGTTATGAGGCTAACAGCTGGGTTGTTATGATAACCATGTGGCGGATCGGCAACATGTTTCCGTGGTCACGGGTAGACGGGCGCAGGGCTGCCGTTACGACCCTGACTCCCTGAGAGGTTGGCACTCCTCAACGACAGAAAATTTAAATTCAAAAGTGTGTGTGTGTGTGTGTGTGTGTGTGTGTGTGTGTGTGTGTGTGTGTGTGTGTGTGTGTGTGTGTGTGTGTGTGTGTGTGTGTGTGTGTGTGTGTGTGTGTATTAGCTAAACCTGTTCAATTTACCAGTAGTAGGTAAACATTTTGTGGCCCAGAAAGAAAGGTAGATGTTGTGAGTCTGGTTGTGTAGGCTACAGTAATGTGTTATTAATTATGTTTTATTAGTTAGCTAGGGTTTGGTGTAGATGCAGCAGAGATGCTGTAATTCAAAGTACTATTGTCCTTACTGTAAAACATTACAGCATCCCTGTACATTTACGCTAGGGATGCTGTAATATGTTTTACAGTAAGGTAAGAAAAACAGTACTGTAAAATATATTACGTACTCTCTGCTTTAAAGCAAAATTACATTATTACATTCTTCCAAGACGGCGTAGCAGTGTAGACGTCTTTGTCCTGTCGTGTCCCGTGTCCCTTGTATATATCTTTTTACATCTTTTTCTTCGCATATCTTTTAAAAATACTTTCTTAAACCTCAACTTCTAAATACTCTCCTGCAACCCGCCTCACCCAATGTGGCGTGGATCTGCTTTTTTCTAAAGTATTTCTATTTACTTCTGATCTGGAATCCATCTACTGAAGATAGCCAGCTAACTGCCTACCAGCTATCAGTTAGCAAACCATTGCTAGCGGTCATCAGCTAACCTTTAGCTCGGAAAGCTCTCGCTAGTTCGAACAACGTGACTAAAACCAAAGCATAACGGACCTATTTCTCTCCAAATCCCCGGATTCCTACCGCAAACTCTGAACATTTTCATCTGGATCTTCGCAACTAGCTAACCACAATCCCGGGTGACCATTCCTGGCTAGCGTTTCCATCCCGGAGCAGGCACCGGAGCAGGCACCAATTAGCCTGAAGCTAATTGGCTAGGGCTCCTGTGCTACCACTGAAGCCCACTCCTGGGCTACAAGACCCGGACCCATTTACTGCCGGTACGGAGCACGGAACCCCGCCTATCCTCTACGACTGGAATACCGACATAATCTGCCCGGGGACTCCAACAGGCCCCTCAGGCGTGACGCCCGCTGAAGGCCCATTCTGCTAACCTACTAGGCCTGTTAGCTACCTAGAGCTACCTGGAACCCTACTAATTCCACGACTGGTCTATCGACGTCACCGCACGAAGAGGCAAAAACAGACTTCCCCCCCATCGCGACGTCCCCCAAAGGCTAACTTGCCTGCCCCGGTCTGCTAACTGCTAGCTTATCTTGCAGCTAGCGCAGCCAGGAAGCTAGCACCAGTTAGCAAACACAATTCTACAATTCACAACCTCTCTTTCGCCATCGCTATCCGGCTTGGATTCTCTGTCGACACGACCACGTCTGGTTTGCAGACGTGCCCTCAACCGGTGCCCTCAACAGGCCTCCGTCTGAGCAGACCCCCTCCGTCTGAGCAGACCACCCCCCCGGGCTACTAACTTTAAACGCGTGCTAGCTTAGTGGAGGCCTCACTACTCCATCTACGGCTGCCCCCTGGACACTATGATCACTTGGCTACATAGCTGATGCCTGCTTGACTGTCCATTAATTCACGGTACTCCATTCTGTTTATTTGGGTTTTATCTGTCGGCTCTGTGCCTTAACTCAGGATCTGTGTGTAGTTAATCCGACCCTCTCTGCCCAGTCGTCGCCATTTTTACCTTCTGTTGCTGTGTTAGCTGACTAGCTGCTGTTATCTCACCTGCTGTTTTAGCTAGCTCTCCCAATCATGACCTGCAATCACTTTATGCCTTATTGTATGTCTCTCTCAAATATCAATATGCCTTGCATACTGTTGTTCAGGCTAGTTATCATTGTTTTGGTTTGCAATGGACCCCGTAGTTCCACTCTCCGTACCTCTGATACCTCCTTTGTCCCACCCCCCACACATGCGGTGACCTCACCCATTGAGACCAGCATGTCCAGAGATACAACCTCTCTTATCATCACCCAGTGCCTGGGCTTGCCTCCGCTGTACCCGTGCCCCACCATACCCTGGTCTGCACATTATGCCCAGAATCTATTCTACCACGCCCATAAATCTGCTCCTTTTATTCCTTGTCCCCAACGCTCTAGGCGACCAGTTTTGATAGCCTTTAGCCGCACCCTCATCCTACTACTACTCTGTTCCTCGGGTGATGTGGAGGTAAACCCAGGCCCTGCATGTCCCCAGTCACCCTCATTTGTTGACTTCTGTGATCGAAAAAGCCTTGGCCTCATGCATGTCAACATCAGAAGCCTCCTCCCTAAGTTTGCCTTACTCACCGCTTTAGCACACTCTGCCAACCCTGATGTCCTTGCCGTGTCTGAATCCTGGCTTAGGAAGGCCACCAAAAACTCTGAGATTTCCATACCCAACTATAACACTTTCCGTCAAGATAGAACTGCCAAAGGGGGAGGAGTTGCAATCTACTGCAGAGATAGCCTGCAAAGTTCTGTCATACTTTCCAAGTCTATGCCCAAACAGTTCGAACTTCTAATTTTAAAAATTAATCTCTCCAGAAATAAGTCTCTCACTGTTGCCGCCTGCTACCGACCCCCCTCAGCTCCCAGCTGTGCCCTGGACACCATCTGTGAATTGATCGCTCCCCATCTAGCTTCAGAGTTTGTTCTGTTAGGTGACCTAAACTGGGATATGCTTAACACCCCGGCAGTCCTACAATCTAAGCTTGATGCCCTCAATCTCACACAAATCATCAAGGAACCCACCAGGTACAACCCTAAATCCGTAAACATGGGCACCCTAATAGACATTATCCTGACCAACTTGCCCTCCAAATACACCTCTGCTGTCTTCAATCAAGATCTCAGCGATCACTGCCTCATTGCCTGTATCCGCCACGGGTCCACGGTCAAACGACCACCCCTCATCACTGTCAAATGCTCCCTGAAACACTTCTGCGAGCAGGCCTTTCTAATCGACCTGGCCCGGGTACCCTGGAAGGATATTGACCTCATCCCGTCAGTTGAGGATGCCTGGTCATTCTTTAAAAGTTACTTCCTCACCATATTAGACAAGCATGCTCCGTTCAAAAAATGCAGAACCAAGAACAGATATAGCCCTTGGTTCACTCCAGACCTGACTGCCCTCGACCAGCACAAAAACATCCTGTGGCGAACTGCAATAGCATCGAATAGCCCCCATGATATGCAACTGTTCAGGGAAGTCAGGAACCAATACACGCAGTCAGTCAGGAAAGCAAAGGCCAGCTTTTTCAAGCAGAAATTTGCATCCTGTAGCTCTAACTCCAAAAAGTTCTGGGATACTGTAAAGTCCATGGAAAACAAGAGCACCTCCTCCCAGCTGCCCACTGCACTGAGGCTAGATAACACGGTCACCACTGATAAGTCCGTGATAATCGAAAACTTCAACAAACATTTCTCAATGGCTGGCCATGCCTTCCACCTGGCGACTCCAACCTTGGCCAACAGCCCCGCCCCCCCCCGCTGCTACTCGCCCAAGCCTCCCCAGCTTCTCCTTTACCCATATCCAGATAGCAGATGTTCTGAAAGAGCTGGAAAACCTGGACCCATACAAATCAGCTGGGCTTGACAATCTGGACCCCCTATTTCTGAAACTGTCCGCCGCCATTGTCGCACCCCCTATTACCAGCCTGTTCAACCTCTCCTTTGTATCATCTGAGATCCCCAAGGATTGGAAAGCTGCCGCTGTCATCCCCCTCTTCAAAGGGGGAGACACCCTGGACCCAAACTGTTACAGACCTATATCCATCCTGCCCTGCCTAGCTAAGGTCTTCGAAAGCCAAGTCAACAAACAGATCACTGACCATCTCGAATCCCACCGTACCTTCTCCGCTGTGCAATCCGGTTTCCGAGCCGGTCACGGGTGCACCTCAGCCACGCTCAAGGTACTAAACGATGTCATAACCGCCATCGATAAAAGACATTACTGTGCAGCCGTCTTCATCGACCTGGCCAAGGCTTTCGACTCTGTCAATCACCATATTCTTATCGGCAGACTCAATAGCCTCGGTTTTTCTAATGACTGCCTTGCCTGGTTCACCAACTACTTTGCAGACAGAGTTCAGTGTGTCAAATCGGAGGGCATGTTGTCCGGTCCTCTGGCAGTCTCTATGGGGGTACCACAGGGTTCAATTCTCGGGCCGACTCTTTTCTCTGTATACATCAATGATGTTGCTCTTGCTGCGGGCGATTCCCTGATCCACCTCTACGCAGACGACACCATTCTGTATACTTCCGGCCCTTCCCTGGACACTGTGCTATCTAACCTCCAAACGAGCTTCAATGCCATACAACACTCCTTCCGTGGCCTCCAACTGCTCTTAAACGCTAGTAAAACCAAATGCATGCTTTTCAACCGCTCGCTGCCTGCACCCGCACGCCCGACTAGCATCACCACCCTGGACGGTTCCGACCTAGAATATGTGGACATCTATAAGTACCTAGGTGTGTGGCTAGACTGCAAACTCTCCTTCCGGACTCATATCAAACATCTCCAATCCAAAATCAAATCTAGAGTCGGCTTTCTATTCCGGAACAAAGCCTCCTTCACTCACGCCGCCAAACTTACCCTAGTAAAACTGACTATCCTACCGATCCTCGACTTCGGCGATGTCATCTACAAAATAGCTTCCAATACTCTACTCAGCAAACTGGATGCAGTTTATCACAGTGCCATCCGTTTTGTTACTAAAGCACCTTATACGACCCACCACTGCGACCTGTATGCCCTAGTCGGCTGGCCCTCGCTACATGTTCGTCGTCAGACCCACTGGCTCCAGGTCATCTACAAGGCTATGCTAGGTAAAGTGCCGCCTTATCTCAGTTCACTGGTCACGATGGCTACACCCACCCGTAGCACGCACTCCAGCAGGTGTATCTCACTGATCATCCCTAAAGCCAAAACCTCATTTGGACGCCTTTCCTTCCAGTTCTCTGCTGCCAGCGACTGGAACGAATTGCAAAAATCTCTGAAGTTGGAGACTTTTATCTCCCTCAACAACTTTAAAAATCTGCTATCCGAGCAGCTAACCGATCGCTGCAGCTGTACATAGTCCATCTGTAAACTACCCACCCAATTTACCTACCTCACCCCCATACTGCTTTTATTTATTTACTTTTCTGCTCTTTTGCACACCAGTATCTCTTCTTGCACATGATCGTCTGATGATTTATCACTCCAGTGTTAATCTGCTAAATTGTAATTATTCGATTTATTGCCTACCTCATGCCTTTTGCACACATTGTATATAGATTCTCTTTTTTCTACCATGTTATTGACTTGTCTATTGTTTACTCCATGTGTAACTCTGTGTTGTTGTCTGTTCACACTGCTATGCTTTATCTTGGCCAGGTCGCAGTTGCAAATGAGAACTTGTTCTCAACTAGCCTACCTGGTTAAATAAAGGTGAAATAATAAAATAAATAAAAATTAAGCTGGCAACTCCTGGTGCCAGTATATTGCTGTTTTATTTAGATGGAAAAGTTTAAATGTGTAGGTGACATTAAAATGTGAAAATACACATGTGAAAGTGCAGCTGACATGAGTCTGTCATGGTTGCTCATGGTCATGTGATGAGGTACACCCGCCTGCGACTTCAAAATTAGTTTTGGCCCTCTTGGTTGAATGGTCAAGATATTGGAGGCAGGTAGCCTAGTGGTTAAGAGCATTGGGCCAGTAACCGAAAGGTTTGAAAAATCTGCTTTTCTGCCCTTGAGCAAGGCAGTTAACCCCTAACAACAACTGCTCCCCGGGGGTTGATTAATATGGCTGCAAGCCCACAATATGACAACAGCCAGCTCAAGTGCAGGGCGCGAAATTCAAAATATATTTTTTAGAAATATTTAACTTTCACACATTAACAAGTCCAATACAGCAAATGAAAGATACACATCTTGTGAATCCAGTCAACATGTCCGATTTTTAAAATGTTTTACAGCGAAAGCAGCACATATATTTATGTTAGCTCACCACCAAATACAAAAAAGGACAGACATTTTTCACAGCACAGGTAGCATGCACAAAGCCAACCTCACTAACCAAGAACCAACCAAACTAACCAAGAAACAACTTCATCAGATGACAGTCTTATAACATGTTATACAATAAATCTATGTTTTGTTCGAAAAATGTGCATATTTGAGGTATAAATCAGTTTTACATTGCAGCTACCATCACAGCTACCGTCAGAAATAGAACCGAAGCAGCCGGAGTAATTACAGATACCAACGTCAAATACCTAAATACTCATCATAAAACATTTCTGAAAAATCGATGGTGTACAGCAAATTAAAGACAAACATCTTGTGAATCCAGCCAATATTTCCGATTTTTTAAGTGTTTTACAGCGAAAACACAATATAGCATTATATTAGCTTACTACAATAGCCTACCACACTACCGCATTCATTCATCAAGGCACGTTAGCGATAGCAATAGGCACGTTAGCGATAGGGAATAAACCAGCAAAAGATATTAATTTTCACTAACCTTCATAAACCTTCATCAGATGACAGTCCTTTAACATCAGGTTATACATACACTTATGTTTTGTTCAAAATTGTGCATATTTAGAGCTGAAATCAGTGGTTATACATTGTGCTAACGTAGCATATTTTTCCCAGAATGTGCGGATATTTTTATGACACTCCAACTATTCTGACGAAATAACTATTCATAAACGTTACTAGAAAATACATGTTGTATAGGAAATGATAGATACACTAGTTCTTAATGCAATCGCCGTGTTAGAATTCTAAAAATAACTTCATTACGACATCCAGCTTAGGTATAGCGAAAGAGTACCCAAAATCTGGGCACAAACGACTAGTACAACACGTTCGACAGATATATGAAATAGCATCATAAAATGGGTCCTACTTTTGATGATCTTTCATCAGAATGTTGTACAAGGGGTCCTTTGTCGGGAACAATCGTTGTTTGGATTTAGAATGCCCTCTTCTCCAGTCAATTAGCACGGAAAGCTAGCAAAGTAGCGCAACACTCTCCTTCCTGAACAAAGGGACACAACGCAACACGCCTAACATCCCGAATAAATTTCAATAATCTAAGAAAACTATATTGAAAAAACATACTTTACGATGATATTGTCACATGTATCAAATAAAATCAAAGCCGGAGATATTAGTCGTCCATAACGACAGCTTATCAGAAGGCAAAACCAGGTCCCTTCACGCGCGCTCCAGAAAACAGGAAACTGGTGACACGTCATGCCGAGAGCTTTTATTCGACCCCAAATCAAGTTATACACTCCATTTCTTCTCTCACTGTCTGTCGACATCTAGTGGAAGACGTATGAAGTGCATCTATAAATATCAAGGACATTAATAGGCAGGCCCTAGAACAGAGCATCGATTTCAGATTTTCCACTTCCTGTCAGGAAGTTTGCTGCAAAAGGAGTTCTGTTTTACTCACAGATATAATTCAAACGGTTTTAGAAACTAGAGAGTGTTTTCTATCCAATAGTAATAATAATATGCATATTGTACGAGCAAGAATTGAGTACTAGGACGTTTAAATTGGGCACGATTTTCCCCCAAAGTGAAAACAGCGCCCTCTGTCCTCAACAGGTTAATCAATGTTCTCCAAACGTCAAATTTCAAACATGCTCCAAATGTCAAATTTCAAAGTTAAGGGTTAAGTTTAGGCACTCATTCCAAATGGTTAGGGTAAGGGTTAAGGTTTGGGGTAGGGTTAAAACCAAAAATTTAAAACAGTGTCAACAACTGGGATTGAACACACAACCTTCTGATCCAGAGTCATGGAATTACAACCATCCTCCACCCACAACGCTGTAGTAAACCCCAAAGCTACTTGATGTGAATAGCACTCACTGTTGCCCAAAATGGCCAATTATGAAGGCATTTCTCGACGTCCTCAGGACATGGATAGACATCCAATTTCCACGATCTCCCTGGACAATGGCCTGATGATTTTTCATGAGCACATCATCACGTTGTCTATGTTTGTGTGTGTGTGTATGTGTGATGAAGGAATGTATGTATCTGTACGACGGTGTGTGTGATTGTGTGTCCTTTTATGTATGATAAAGCTCCTCTTTGTACTACTCTGCAGTCATCAGTAAAATAACACAAATAGTTTTGTCATGCTCGAAGTTCATTTCAAGAGCTGATCAGATATTCTGCTACTGTTTGAGAATTGTTTCCATAATAACTTTGAGAAAATAAATCTACAGCCAGCTGAGGCTTTCAGTACATCACTTTAATATAATGAATCATGCAATAATTCACACGTTTCTCTTATAGACAATAACACACAGGCAAGTACGCATGCACACGCACACAACAGGGCCCCTTCAGTCCAAATAATGTTAATTCTGTATATAAGCACCCTGGGCTTTTTCCCACAGTTTGGTCTGCTCCTCTGTTGAAACCACTGATTGTTAATGATGGACATAATACATGAAACACAATCTTATGAATGATAATTTTGAAGACAGTCCAACACAGGTGCATGAAAGTTAACACACACTGGGCATATACACTCACTATGGATCCAGACAATTCAAACCCTGCTGAAATCAATCAATGAACAAAACCATACATTCCTGCCATCTTTATACTATGACTATTGGTAACCACGGTTTCAGGCTGACTGTGCTTTAGACAGACCATTGAGCAACATTGAACCAGTTCGTGGAAGAGAAGTTAACTGCAAGGAAAGAATACTACACGATAATAGCTTTAAATCATAATGTGAGATGTGTGTTTGTGACACAAAAGACACAGAGACAGACAGCTAGACATACACACTGCCATTACGTAAGAGTAAGATGTGTTCGTGACACAGGGGAAACATGAAGACATGCACACACAGAACAAGAGGTTTAGAGACACAGACACACTGCTAGAGAAGGTGTCTTTAACAGTAGGCGAGGAGGAAGGAGGGAGGGATGCAGGGAGGGAAGGAGGGAGCGAAGGGGGAAAGGAGGGAAGGGGGTGGTGGGACTGGTGTCATCTCTGCTGAGAGAGAGGGATTTCACAGAGCAGATGTTATTCTTCCTGACAAAAAGAAAAGTAGACATCCCTCCATCCCGTTAGCTCTGTTTGTGACTGTTCTGTCCGCCTGTTCTCCGGTATGTGTCATGCATAATTTAACAATGAGACAATAATCTAAAGACAGACAGGGTGAGTGAGTGAGTGAGTGAGTGAGTGAGTGAGTGAGTGAGTGAGTGAGTGAGTGAGTGAGTGAGTGAGTGAGTGAGTGAGTGAGTGAGTGAGTGAGTGAGTGAGTGAGTGAGAGAGAGAGAGAGAGAGAGAGAGAGAGAGAGAGCTTCACCATCTGGCAGTCCGATGGACGAATCTGGGTTTGGCGGATGACGGGAGAACGCTACCTGCCCCATTGCATAGTGCCAACTGTAAAGTTTGGTGGAGGAGGAATAATGGTCAGGGGCTGTTTTTCACCGTTCGGGCCAGGCCCCTTAGTTCTAGTGAAGGGAAATCTTAAAGCTGCAGCATACAATGACATTCTAGACGATTCTGTTCTTCAATCTTTGTGGCAATAGTTTGGGGAAAGCCCTTTCCTGTTTCAGCGTGACAATACCCCTGTGCACAAATCGAGGTCCATATAGAAATGGTTTGCCGAGATCGGTGTGGAAGAACTTGACTAGCCTGCAGAGAACCGTAACCTCAACCCCATCAAACACCTTTGGGATGAATTGGAACGCAGACTGTGTGCCAAGCCTAATCGTCTGTCACGCCCTGACCTTAGAGAGCCTTTTTTATGTCTCTTTTTGGTTTGGTCAGGGTGTGATTTGGGTGGGCATTCTATGTCCTTTACTTCTATGATTTTGTTTGTATGTTTTTTATTTTGTATGTTTTGGCCGGGTATGGTTCTCAATCAGGGACAGCTGTCAATCGTTGTCTCTGTTTGGGAATCAGACTTAGGCAGCCCTTTTTCCCACCTGTCATTGTGGGTAGTTATCTTTGTTAGTGGCACTATAGCCCTCGGAAGCTTCACGGTTGTTTATTTTGTTTCTTGTTTTGTTGGCGACATTTTAAAATAAAATAAAATGTACGCTCACCACGCTGCACTTTGGTCCAGTTCTTTCGACAGCCGTGACACCGTCCAACATCAGCGCCCGACCTCATTAATGCTCTTGTGGCTGAATGGAAGCAAGTCCCTGCAGCAATGTTCCAAAATCTAGAGGAATGCTTTCCAGAAAAGTGGAGGCTGTTATAGTAGTAAAGCTGGGACCAACTCCATATTAATGCCCATGATTTTGGAATGAGATGTTGGACGAGTAGGTGTCCACATATTTTTGGTCATATAGTGTATATCTTGAAAACTTGATTGCTGAAATGCAAAACATTTTGGGACTATATCAACAATAGACCCATGAAAAAAATAGCAAAATATCGTTTTTGGTTGGAGTTTTCCTTTGAAGGATATTCTTATTCTGCGGTGCTGGTGGTTGTGTTCAGTGGTGGTTAGTAGAGTGGTCAAGTCAGACTGGGGATGAGATTGTTAGTAGAGAACCCACTGAGAGTAGTGAGCTTAGGTTGAAGAGAAAGAGAGAGGGAGACATTAAGAGAGAGATAAATAGAGAGAGGAAAACTGAGAGAGAATGTGCTTCGTCCAACAAGAGAAAATGAGAGATTCTCAGAAGGTGAGTGTGCTGAGTCTCTAACTAGAAAAGTTTTTTGGAGAGATTCTCCCAGCTGGTAAGAGGGAGGGCTATGGGACAGAATATTCTCTCTCCTCTCTTCTTTCCACCCATTCACTCTCAATCTATCATTTTGGAGAGGTACAGCCAGCCGGTGAGAGGGAGGGAGGACTGTGAGAGCATATTCCCTATTCACTCTAAATCTATTCTCAAATGTTGTTCTCTCTCGTTTTCCCCTCTCTGCTAGTGCTGCGCTGGTGGTATTGAGTGTAGAGGGCTATATCACTCTGACAGAAAACATAGAAAGAATCCATACATCTCTGCCGCCCACTGTCCACACACACACACACACACACACACACACACACACACACACACACACACACACACACACACACACACACACACACACACACACACACACACACACACACACACACACACACACACACACACACACACACACACACACACACACACACACACACACACACACACACACACACTCCCACACACACGAACAGCCATTATACAGAATGCATGGAATGCACACACACACACACACACACACACACACACACACACACACACACACACACACACACACACATTAGCACACACATGCATGCACACACACAAGCACACAAACACACACAATAAATAGCAGCCAGACTAAAAACAGACACACACAAACGTACGGGAAAAAAGCATATTGCAGCAGTGCACACTGTTCAAAAAGAGAGGATACTCACAAACATGGACACCAACACTCTCCCATCACTTCACTACATAGGAATGACGTTGGCATATTCCTGAAACTGTTTGTATGCTTGTGTGCACGGATGTGCGTGAGTGTGTGTGTGTTTGTACAACGGTGGGTATCATATCAACGGCATTCCTATTAGAACGGAATACACACACAAATCTGAATGATTTCCCAGCAGGCACTGGGGGAGGTAATGAGTTTTTAATTGTTTTGGTGGCTTCTGATGACAGATGTACACACACACACACACACACACACCACACACACACGTACACAGACGCACACGCACACACACACACACCACCACATACACACGTACACACACCACACACACAGCCACACAGTTTATTAATGACGGATTAAAAGATCTGTTCACATTGTGACAACGCCTCTGGATTTGTTCTTTGTTTTTAATAAACATTCCTCTTCAGTTTCAAAGCCAATAGAGGAACTCATTTTTCTAAAGTTTTTTATTTTGCTTTGGTCTTTCATCCTGTTATCTTTTTCTTCTTCCCTGTTAATCATTTCGTGATCATGAACTCATCCTTTAATTATCATATTCATCAAAGATATCTTTGTCACTACATGACATTTTGATTAGATGATGTATATTTAGAATGCCTTCCCCTGTGTTTCAGTGAATGTCTGTGTGTGTTTTCCTGCGTGCATTAGTGAGTGTGAGTGACTTACTGAGTGAGTGTGACCAGTGACCATGTGATACACACAGTTTAGTATGTGATCAGAGACTGTAAAGAGATACACAGTGCAGTATGTGATCAGAGACTGTAAAGAGATACACAGTGCAGTATGTGATCAGAGGCTGTAAAGAGATACACAGTGCAGTATGTGATCAGAGACTGTAAAGAGATACACAGTGCAGTATGTGATCAGAGACTGTAAAGAGATACACAGTGCAGTATGTGATCAGAGACTGTAAAGAGATACACAGTGCAGTATGTGATCAGAGACTGTACTGAGATACACAGTGCAGTATGTGATCAGAGACTGTAAAGAGATACACAGTGCAGTATGTGATCAGAGACTGTAAAGAGATACACAGTGCAGTATGTGATCAGAGACTGTACTGAGATACACAGTGCAGTATGTGATCAGAGACTGTAAAGAGATACACAGTGCAGTATGTGATCAGAGACTGTACTGAGATACACAGTGCAGTATGTGATCAGAGACTGTACTGAGATACACAGTGCAGTATGTGATCAGAGACTGTAAAGGGATACACAGTGCAGTATGTGATCAGAGACTGTACTGAGATACACAGTGCAGTATGTGATCAGAGACTGTACTGAGATACACAGTGCAGTATGTGATCAGAGACTGTAAAGAGATACACAGTGCAGTATGTGATCAGAGACTGTAAAGAGATACACAGTGCAGTATGTGATCAGAGACTGTACTGAGATACACAGTGCAGTATGTGATCAGAGACTGTAAAGAGATACACAGTGCAGTATGTGATCAGAGACTGTAAAGAGATACACAGTGCAGTATGTGATCAGAGACTGTACTGAGATACACAGTGCAGTATGTTATCAAATCAAAATCAAATCACATTTTATTGGTCACATACATATGGTTAGCAGATGTTAATGCTAGTGTAGCGAAATGCTTGTGCTTCTAGTTATCTAGCAAGTAATCTAACAATTGCACAACAACTACCTAATACACACAAATTTAAAGGATGGAAAAATAATATGTACATATAAATATATTGATGAGCGATGGCCGAGCGGCATAGGCAAGGTGCAATAGATGGTATAAGGTACAGTATATACATATCAGATGTTGCACTGAGATACACAGTGTGATGTGCAACATAGGCACTAGTACTACTGTACTAACACTGTAGGAAATCATTTACATAAAGTTTGAGCTGTGGCTTGAGGCAGAGTTTGTCAGCATGCATGTGTGACAGTGGGATGTGGGATGCACAGCGTCTTTGTGAACGTGTGTTTGCGTTTGTGTGCATGATGAAGGAGCGCGTGTGTGTGCAGGCACGTGCAGAGACAGGGGTCTATCTGTGCCCGAGCACCTGCCCCTTTTCCCTTCCACTCTCCAAGTGCCCTTTTGGGTGGTGGTATAACTACATATATATATACGCATTTTTAAATAACGTTTTTGTCGCTGTTATTCTGAACCCACTGCCCCAGGTCATTGTGTTTCAATCAAGATCGCCATCCCCCATCCAAACCCCGTCTGTTGGTCTGCCTCGTATAGAGCTTACGTGCACCCGGTTTGCCTTTTTCCAAATCTGCCCTGCATGGAGATTGCAAGCAGCTGGTATCCAAACATTCATGGCTTGAAATGCGGTCACCGGTCAAGTGTGTGTAGCAAGCTACCTAGTTTAAACATGAACATTACTGCCACAGCAGCATACCATTTGATTAATACTAGATAATACGATTTACATCATCGTGAATATTCGGTCTGGTTGGCTACAGACAGCAGCATTTCAGAATGATTTCCTTAGGATCATTGGCTATGATCATAGTATCATAGCCAAGGGAACGGTGTTGAAGGTGCTTCAGTATCTGTGATAAATTGAAATAAGTTTGCCAAATATATAGAATTACTGCTGTCTGTTGAAAAATAAATGAAATAATTCAGAATAGCCTACTACACCATGAGTAGGCATACAATTTAGCCACAGAGGATCAATAGCTTCTTAAAACAATTTGCCTAGCTGTGGATTGTGTGTAGCCCAATAACAAGGCATAGCCTACCATCTGGAACAATTGCAAGAAACAGGTTGGAAAGCAAATGGCTCCTGCTGAAAAGAGAAGACTAATCTGCTGTAGGCTACCAAAATATTTTAATCAACTTCCAAATCGGCCTATTGAGTGAAAATTGTTTTACAAGGTAAAACAAGAGAGAGGTAGGCTTTTGGCTGAAGCGCATCGGCGGTTTGAGTGAGTTGTGCATCATTGGGTGAGTCAGTGAAACTGGAAACCTCTTTTAGGACTATAAATTCCTGCTCATACTGTATAATATGTTTCTCTCAACACAACGAGGTCCAGGCTATTGATGGATTCAAGATGAGGTTGTTTTTATTGGTGTCAGATTCTCAGTTTGTCAGGGTCAAAGTAGCCTGTCATTTCAATCATTTGTGGGGTATTAAAAAAGATCATGTCAAAGTCTACATTCATGTAAAATGACGTAGAATTTCATGAATTGCTTTCCGGTACTTCTGCGCTGTAACGCTCGTCGTTAGGAGAAAGAGAGGAGGACCAAACTGCAGCGTGGTGAGTATTCATATTCCTTTTAATGAAAACCGAAATACTCGAACAAAACAACAAAATAACGATAAACGAGAATAAACCGAAACGAAACAGTCCTGTCTGGTGAACTACACAAAGACACAGGAAACAAACACCCACAAACCAAAAGTGAAACCCAGGCTACCTAAGTATGATTCTCAATCAGGGACAACGATTGACAGCTGCCTCTGATTGAGAATCATACCAGGCCGAACACAAAACCCCAACATAGAAAAACACACAGAATGCCCACCCCTGACCATACTAAATAAAGACAAAACAAAGGAAATAAAGGTCAGAACGTGACATGCGCTCCCCCCTCTGGCGCTCACTTTTTGTTCCGGCTCATCACGATTTACAAATCTAAGCAATGAACATATGTAGTCTAGACTCTAGCTAACCACCATATACTAAAATATTCACACAAGCCATTAGCCAGCCAGCCATATATCATGAGTTAGAAGATGATGAATATTAGGAGATATTATGAAGTTATTATTTAAGAGCATTAAAGATAAATTACAATCAGTAAAAAAATTATCAAGCTAGCTAACTAGCAGATTTACATCAATCATCAACATCAATGATCATCTTATAGCCTACCCTCTTATCCCAATGTTAGTTAAGTCTTCAGGGGGCACTTTCACTAGCTTGCTTACAAGTTGTGATGCGTGAGTGTGTGGTTGCAGATATAAACAGGCCTATGCTAACAAATGTACACATTTCATCTACAGAGGCATCTAGTATGTTATGAATTTCGAGATAAGAATTATGATTTATAAAAAAAAATAATCAGGGTAGGAGCCCTTTTTCATTTTGAGCACCTGCACAGCCCTGTGTGTGTGTGTGATTCCATAGACTTTGATCAGCCCAGGCAAAGGCAGAGACAGGCTGACAGAGGCTTAGCATCAGTGTTGCTGTTGTCATGTCTCAGTGCTGCTGTTGTCATGTCTCTGCTCATCTCTCTGCTAGAGAAAACAAGACAACAGCAGTCACAAACCACACAGCTAAGTGACACCCACCATACCAGGTCTGTGATTGTGTGTTTGTGGGAGGCGAGGGGAGGGCAAATTGACAGTCATTCCGAATGACACACACTCCCAGGTGCATATCTTTGTGGAAGTGTGAATGAGTTCTTGTTCGTATTTTGTGTGTGTGTGTGTGTGTGTGTGTGTGTGTGTGTGTGTGTGTGTGTGTGTGTGTGTGTGTGTGTGTGTGTGTGTGTGTGTGTGTGTGTGTGTGTGTGTGTGTGTGTGTGTGTGTGTGTGTGTGTGTGTGTGTGTGTGTGTGTGTGTGTGTGTGTGTGTGAGAGAGAGAGAGGTTGAGAGGTTGAGCGCGCTAGACCTAAGTGACATTCCCACTAGGCTTTTCAGCTTTGTTTTTGAACCACATCGTGCATCACATCACTGACAGCAGAGGAGGGGGGATTTGCTTTGGATTTTCCTTGTTTTGGTCCGACACTCAGGCATCATTTGCATAAAGCAGTCTAACCCCTGCCTGGCTATTGGTTACCAGTATCTCTCTCTCTCTCTCTCTCTCTCTCTCAGCAACAGGAACAGGGACAATAAATGTGTACAATTTGCAACACTTGCTCCCCCTGTAAACCTTCAACTTAAAATCTCTATACACTCCACAGTGCCTCCTCTGCTCCTGACACTAAGTGCTGGAGTTGGCCAGAAATACCATACAATCTTTCCTGACTTATTGAACATAACTCTCTCTTCTCTCTTCTCTCTTCTCTCCTCTCTCCTTTTTCAAAGATATTTCAGAAATATATTGAAGTTATGAATTCAATTCAATTGTTATGAATTGTTCCCGCTCTCCTCCATCTCTCTTCATCTCTTCTTCTCTCTCTTTCCCTCTCTCCCCCTCATATCTCTCTTCCTATGTCTCTCTCACTCTCTCTCTGTCTCTGAGATGGAAATGAGCGAGGGATGCTCTTGGGTGATTGTGATAAAAAGGATGAGTGGAGGGGCAGAATGCAGCACAGAGGAGCGGAGGGATCAAGGTACAGGAACAGGGCCAATAGATTTGTACAATTCGCTCCCCTTGTAAACCTTCCACTTGAAATATCCATACACTCCACGGTTCCCCCTCTCCTCCTGAGACTAAGGGCTAAAGAAATACCATACAATCTTTTCTATGACTTATTGAGCTCATCTCCTCGGCTCCCTTCTCTTCCCTTTTCTCCTCTCTTCTCTCCTTTATCCTTTCTCAAAGATCGTTCAGATATATCTTAAAGTTCAATTCCATCTGTGGCTCAGACATATGCGAGACAGGATCATATTTTTTTTACAGTGCAAACAGACTTGCAATGCTATATGAATTGGTGCACATTTAAAAATCAGGGGTAAATAATAAAAAAAACTATTTTGGGGTCTGTGTCAGTCTCAGTCACTGCTCCCTGCGTGTATGACCTCAGTAGAAGGACCTCTGGTTGTAGAGCTAATGGCAGATCTGAGCATCTAGCTCTGAGGCAGAGGATCACTGGTCGTTCAGTTCAAGGGTTAGTTGGTTTCTCATTACTAAGTCTCTTGATACTTAGTACTTAACTCAGTACTTAAATTAGGTTAGTACATGATTCCATATGTGTTAATTCATTGTTTTGATGTCTTCACTATTATTCTGCAATGTAGAAATAGTAAAAATTAAGAAGAAAAAATAGGTGTGTCTAAACTTTTGACTGGTACTGTATATTTATAGTGAGAGTAAGTGACAGTGTCTTAGCTGCATTTCAGGAGACATGAGACACCTTCTCAGTGGTCCTGTTAACCCAACAAGCTCTCACTGTCTCACATCAGAATTAGACGTTCATACGTTTTTCAAACGTCAAAGTTCAAAGTTGTTCCAAACATCAAATGTTTTAGTGTTTAAGGTTAAGTTCAGGCATTAACTCTGCATTTTGAAGGTTAGGGTTAAGGTTTGGGATAGGCTTAAAACAAAATTCTCAAAAACAACTTTCGATCGCTGGATTTGAACATGCAATCTTTAGCACCAGAGGCCAATGTCCATCCCCGTCCACAATGCCCTAGTAAAACAAAAACTGAATTGAAGGTAACTGCGCTCACTGTTGCCTCTAGTGGTCAGTTTTAACGTCATCTCCTGACATCCTCAGACGTGGACTTAACATCAAATACTGACTTGTATCACATGTGACCTGGCTGTGCTAACCAACATGTCCCCCAGTCAGAGTATACACACACACAGACACACACAGATACCGTAGCATCCAACGCTTTGCTCCTCATCAATAATGATGCTGTGCTTCGTTGTCACTGACTCAACCCTGTGGTCTTGTCCCAAAGAAAAGTACTTGTTCGTGTAATCTCACTATGCCGTTTATTGACGTTTCTCTCATTCCCTCGCTCCTGTTCCCCTGTCCTTCCTCTCTTACCAGGAAGGGATCTCGTTACATAATGTATTGCAGAGTAAAACTCTAAACTCTACCAGAGTAATTGAAAGTGAAGAATGGATTTCATATTGACTGCAGACTCCATGTGAAATATCGTACCAGTTCTAATGCCATTTTTAAAAATAATTCATAGTAGAATGATTGTGTGAACCTTGTTTTTGATTAACCTCCTTTAAATGTTCACACCCAATGGAACAAACATGTTCTTCGATGTATGCCCATACTTAAAAATTTAGTCATTTGTTTTCTAAACTCTACCTATACCCACAGCAGAGCATGTGTGTGTGTGTGTGTATGTTTGTATGCTTCTTCTGTGTCTAGTCGGCACACATGCACATCCTCTAATCCACCACAATAAAAGGCAGATTTTGATATACGAGCTCGTCTGTGTAACTTGGGGATTGAGGCAGAAATTGCTTCGCCACTTCAATGTGAAATTCAATTAGAGTGTGTTCCAGCGATTTGCCCCTTTAATTTATTCTCTGTTCCCAGAAAGAAAGGCTGTTTCTCTCGCTGTGTGTCCATAAAGACACATCTGACTGCCAGACTGCCTCACATTAACCAGGTAAAGACCTGCTGTAACAGCCTGTAGCAGGTGAAGAGTCTATCTAATAGCCTGTTACAGCATCATTTACCAATCCCCTGCTGTGGAAAGGCTGTTTTTAACCATAAGTGTTCTCTACCTCCTTACTGGGCCTTCTTCTCTTCCTTCACTTCATACTTCCTCTTTAACTCCACCTTCCCTTCCTCCATTCCTCTCCTACCTCCCTCTATACATCCGACTTGAGGTGTCTGTGTGTTTGTGTGTGCAGAAGTCCTCACAAGGATAGTAAAACAAGGAAAATTGGAAAAATGTGGGGACATTTCACCGGTCCGCACAAGAAAAAAGGCTATTATAGGCTAAGGGGTTAGGGTTAGGGTTACAATTGAGGTTAGGGGTTAGGTTAAGGGTTAGGGTTAGGGGTTAGGGGTTAGGATTTTGAATGGGAATCAATTGTTTGGTCCCCACAAGTATAGTAAAACAAACATGTGCGTGTTTCAGTTATTTTTAAGTTTTGAAACAACTAATTGACTGAGGTCAGTTCAATAATTTGAATTCCATTTCTTTCAGTTTTTTTGTGAGCTCAATGCACACATTGCACAGTTTCTCTAGAGATAAATCAGATCCAGCCAGTGCAATGTAGTAAGGTGTTGTATTTTCTAACAGGCCAATATTCTACATGGTTTAACCAAAGACCGTACAGTATGAACTGCTTCTCCAATAGAAATCCCAGATCACACTTGTAGGCGATGTCATGGTGGCGTTGGCTAGCTAAACTCACGTGCAGAAACAGGTCATCGGGTCTAACGGTCATCTCATGTTGTTTTTGATGACAATGAAAACGTGTCAGTTTGACACTTTCGTGAGGTTGGAATAATAACATGTTCAACTACTTAAGACATTGACTTGAATCTAGGTTGGGCACTTAGATTTAGAGAAAATTAACTAACTAAAGAAGACTTTTTCACTTCTCTCATTGACTTCTCAAACCCCAAACCCGCCTGGTCTGCTTGGTCTGTTTCACAAGCATTTCCGGAAGTCTGTTGCGCCTCTGATAAGTAGTAATGGGCAGTGTAACGGCTGTCGTCCTCCTCTTCTGACGAGGAGAAGCGAGAAGGATCGGAGGACTAATATGCAGCGTGGTAAGTGTCCATAATGTTTATTTTAAGACATAAACTGAACATTACAAAATACAAAACAATAAACGTGAAACGAACGAAACCGAAACAGTACCGTGTGGCAAAAAACACTCACACGGGAACAAACACCCACAAACCAAAAGTGAAACCCAGGCTACCTAAGTATGATTCTCAATCAGGGACAACGATTGACAGCTGCCTCTGATTGAGAACCATACCAGGCCGAACTCAAAACCCAAACATAGAAAAACACACATAGACTGCCCACCCCAACTCACGCCCTGACCATACTAAATAAAGACAAAACAAAGGAAATAAAGGTCAGAACGTGACAGGCAGTCACTATCATCATGGGACGTTTATGAATTGTTTTATTCTTTGTTCTTACAGCATTCAACCCACATAATGCATAGTGCAGTTAATGTCATAAAACACTATCAAAATCGAAAATTGTGATTATTATTTTATAATTGAACTATGGGCCAGTAACCAAAAGGTCACTGGTTCAAATCCCTGAGCCGACTAGGTGAAAAATCTGCCAATGTGCTCTGAGCAAGGCACTTAACCCTAATTGCTCCTGTAAGTCACTCTGGATAAGACCATCTGCTAAATTACTAAAATGTACAGTGAAATGTGAAATGTGTAAGTGTTGATGGGTTAGGTCCAAAAAGGTCACAGTTCTTTTGGTTCTTCTGTATAGTTCTCTGACAGCTAATAGAAGTACACTTTGGTTTACATGGAGATTCTCAAGTAATGTGTCATAGTGATCTGATTTTCACTAGAGCAGAGCAGGTTAGAAGCCAAAGTGATGGTAAGTGATGACAATTGCCTGTGTGTGTGTCAGTTTCTGTTTTTGTGTATGTGTGCGTGCGTTTGAGTGTGTATACAGAGCTCTACCTCTCATTATAAATTAGATTGAGCTGTCATCAGTCAAGGCGTTTATTAGCTGTGTGATTCAAGTTGCTTTGAGGGGAAGGAAATATATAATATAATTGGACATTAGTGTCATTTCACTGTCCCATGTTGCACATATATTAGGTTATGAATTATGAAGGGCATGCTAACATTTGGAAATGCCAATCATTATATTTAATAACGTCGCCCCGTGTCTCAATCAGTTGAGGAGTCAAGGTCGTTACTCTATATTTGCGTCCCAAATGTACTAGTAGTGCACTATATAGGGAATAGAGTGCCATTTGGGACAAAGTCCATGGCTCTCACAGATGAAGAAATATTTAACCCCCGTGGTAATAGATTATTTATAATCAAGCAGGAAGAGACTCAAACGCTGCCTTCCTGCTACTTTGGTATACTGTATATAGGGTAAGAGAAACACACAAACACCAGCATAGGCTGGCACAGACACACGCACACACACACACACACACACACACACACACACACACACACACACACACACACACACACACACACACACACACACACACACACACACACAAATACTTGTGTAGCTGTGTGCTGTATTGGCTGGATTTAGAGAGTGAAAGTAAAGCCCCTTCTCTCTCCAGGCTCTGTTTCATGCTGCTAAGACCCTCCACCATATTAGCATATTTAAAGCTGTCTTCATAGGCAATGGTTGTTACCATATGCATGCATTTTAATATTTTGTTTGTTTAATTGCTTCAGGTTTCTCTTGGGGAGAAGGAAGAAGGGAGTACACAGGGGGATGAGAGGAAGAGGTAGGGGAGCAAGTGTAGGAGGGGAAGGATGAGAGGGAGACATAAGGGGAAGAGTGGAGGAGGAGGAAGGGGAATGAGAAGAGGTAGTAAGCAGTGGTGTAAAGTACTTAAGTACAAAATGCTTTAAAGTACTACTTAAATAATTTTGGGGGGGTATTTGTACTTTACTATTCATATTTTTGACAACTTTTAATTTTACTCCACTACATTCCTAAAGAAAATAATGTACTTTTTACTCCTTACATTGTCCCTGACACCCAAAAGTACTTGTTACATTTTGAATGCTTAGCAGGAAAGGAAATTGTCTAATTCACGCACTTATCAAGAGAACATCCTTACTGCCTCTGATCTGGCAGACTCACTAAACACAAATGCTTCATTTGTAAATGATGTGTTGTGTTGAAGTGTGCCCCTGGCTATACGTAAATTTAAAAATCAAGAAAATCTTCATGTAAGGAATTTGAAATTATTTATACTTTTACTTTTACTTTTGATTCTTAAGTATATTTTAATGGTTACATTTACTTTTGATACTTAAGTATATTTAAAACCAAAAACTTTTAGACTTTTACACAAGTAGTATTTTACTGGGTGACTCACTTTTACTTGAGTCATTTTCTTTTAAGGTATCTTTACTTTTACTCAAGTATGACAATTGGGTGCTTTTTCCACCACTGGTAGTGAGGAGGGGGAAGAGGGGATGAGAGATGAGAATTCTCGGAGTGCTGGAATTCCACGGTAGTTGATCTCATTTTGGAGAGGACGGAAGTTACACACTGAGAGGAGGTTCAAAGACAAATCTAGCATGAGACGCATACACATACACACAAATCCCTCTGTGTGCGTGTGCATGTGCATGTATGTGTGTGTACAGATATGACTGCGGTGAGATTCCTGTGAAGTAAAACTCATTTGCATAAGTTTGAGGCAAAACACGGAGATGCCTGGCGAATCAGCCGCCAGTCTGAGGCTGAACGACCAATCATCCTTCAGAAGCTCTAAGGGTGTTGCCCTACAGGCATCCCAGAACCCCAGACCGACTTCATTTTACAGGTTTATGTTTCTGGTTTCTCCTCTCTCAGCTGGTCTTAATCGACATTTAAATGACTAAAACCATATCGAAACTGTGTATAAATGTGAATGGACCTACATTGTTAGTCTTTTCACTCTGCCCAGCTTGCTAACAGTCATCAAAACGAAAGCTAGACAGTCAGGGAGCATCGGAAATTCAAAAGAATAGATAGAGGCCAATTTTAAGGTTAGGGTTAGGGTTTTTGACAGCAAGGAAATATAATACATTTTAAGTGCGGCTCTCCTGACCTTGGTAAAGACCGAATGGCCTGTGGGGAAAAATGAATTTGAGACCCCTGGTCTATATATTCAACGGCTTATGGTCTAGGCCCAGAGCTGCCAGCCCAGGTAAAAGCCCATGACACGCAGATCAAGCTCTCTTCCATTACATGGTGAAGGCCTACTGCATTAATTAACTTTCCTATCTGGCTTATCTTTGCCTCTCTAATTCTCTCCTCCATCCATATGCAGCCACTTACAGACCTCCTTCTGTTCCCCTACTTTACTGCTCCACCCCCCACCTCTCTTAAGAGAGAACCCAGGTAGCTCAACAAATCACTACTTGGTCAAAGCACCCCACTTGGAAAATAACACTGTCTCGAGTGTGTGTGCGTGTGTGTGTTTGACACGCATGCTTGTGAGTGTGTGTACTTGTGTGTGTGTGTGCGTGCATGCGTGTGTGTGTGTGTGTGTGTGTGTGTGTGTGTGTGTGTGTGTGTGTGTGTGTGTGTGTGTGTGTGTGTGTGTGTGTGTGTGTGTGTGTGTGTGTGTGTGTGTGTGTGTGTGTGTGTGTGCGTGCGTGCGTGCGTGCGTGCGTGCGTGCGTGTGTGTACATGGTCACGCCTCTCAGTAAATAACTTTTCAGACACCCACCGGAATATCGCTGAGTTCCCCACCGCCAGGTACACCACTTGTCCCTCTAGTCAAAGCGGCTAGTGCAGGGCTGCCCAACCCTTTTCCTGGGGTTGGGCTGTCCTGTAGGTTTTCAGTCCAACCCTAATTAAGCAGTTAGGATTCAGCTAGTTAAGGTCTTGTTGAGCAGCTAATTAGTAGAATCAGGTGTGTTAAATTAGGGTTGGACTGAAAACCCACAGGACGGTAGCTCTCCAGGAAGAGGGTTGGGCAGCCCTGGACTAGTGCCTTCACACATGAAGGCAACAGCCGCCGGTGACCGTAGTAGCGAAAAGCAAACATTATTGGTGTGTGAAAAGGGAATCGCTATAACACCATAAGCGTGCATACAAAATGCAATTACATAAAACAAAAATTATTAATGCACAAATAGATTAGAAAATAATTATTTTATTGTTAAACGTGACTCTGTACACTGATGATGTTAGCCAGGTAGCTAGCTAGAGGAAGTTAGCTGGTCCTGCTGTTGGTTGTAAGTGCTGACGTATCACCACTCAGGCTACGTTTTCCATTGTGATTGGTCAACAACGACAGCACTGCTTGAAAAATATAGCATAATCCTATTTTCTCTGCCTCGGCTGAGCAGCTTCCATGGGCATGAGCACCGCCAACCGCTCCGCCTGGAGCGAATTTCACCCCCAGCCTAGGATTCATTGAAAATGAATGGGCCACCCAGTCCACTGCGCGCTGTCTGTGAGTGCTTTAAGGCAGGCATTACACTAAGCTCAGGAGAGTGTAAGAGCGTGTTATTAGATTTTCAGCCATCCAACTTTAAAATCAGACTTTAATCTAATCCCTGTGCACTGTGGTTATGGATGCGTGAGTTCACACTGATAGAACAGAGAACGGGTAACTTACAAGCAGTGGCCAATTTATTAGGTATACCCATCTATTACCGGGTCGTACGCCCCTGTACCCATAAAGAGATGCACCTGGTCAGCAACAATGTTCAGATACGCTGTGGCGTTCAAACATTGCTCAACTGGTATCAAGGGACCTAACGTGTGCCATAAAAACATTCCCACACCATTACACACCTGCCACCAGCCTGTACTGTTGACACCAGGCAGGTTGGGGCCATGGACTCATGCTGCTTATGCCAAATCTTGACTCTGCCATCAGCATGACGCAACAGGAACCAGGATCCATAGGAGCAAACAAGGCTTTTCAACTCCTCAATTGTCCAGTGATGGTTATCATGTGCCCACTGGAGCCGCTTCTTCTTGTTTTTAGCTGATAGGAGTGGAACCCATCTGTGACAAGGGCTGACGAGTTGTGCGTTCCGAGGTGCTGTTCTGCACACTACTGTTGTACTGCTCCGCTATTTGCCTGTTTGTGGCCCGCATGTTAGCTTGCACCATAATTGCCATTCTCCTTCGAACTCTCTAATCAAGGAGCTGTGTTTTCCCACAGGACGGCTGCTGAATAGATGTTTTTTGTTTGTCGCAACATTCTCAGTAAAACCTAGACACTGTTGTGCGTGAAAATCCCAGCCGTTTCTGAGGTACTGGAACCGGTGCGCCTGGCACCAATATTCATACCACACTTAACGTCGTTTAGGTCCCTCGTTTGGCCCAGTCTAAAGTTCAATTGAACAGTAACTAAATGCCTTGATGCCTGTCTGCCTGCTTTATATAGCAAGCCACTGTCTGTGCGAGAGAACCATTTTCGTGAACGGAGTGGTGTACAGCACTCAGTGGCCAGTGGCTGATCTAACTACACACCAGTAATATTACCTTAAATCCAACACTTTGATAATCACAGTAATCTGGAGGAAAGGGAGAGTGTTAGTATTTGGGGAAAAGATGGAGAAGGAAGGTAAGGAGTTTAGGCTTCGACTTGGGGAAACAGGGATTTGACTTAAAGAGATGCTCTGGTACTTTTGTACACTTTTTAGCCAGTAGTTGTGAAAGTAGCGCTTACAAGCCAAAAGTGGTCCCCGAAAATGGTGTGTCACATTTATGCACCACCTCATTGCTCTCTCTCTCTCGCTCTGCTGTGTGTGCATCTTACTAGCTGTCACTCAAATGGTGAGGAGCTCATTGGTTGAACTGAAAATGCTAGGGGGCTAGCCCATGTGGGAATTTTTTGGGAAAAAATGGCACAGCACAGCATCCAGAAAACAGTTGATTTCAAACTAGGGATTTCATGGCTAATTAAGGTAAGACGGTAAACTCTGCTCATAGATTATGCATGTATGAACTACACATTAACACATCGATGTCACGCCCTGACCATAGATTGCTTTGTATGTTTCTATGTTTTGTTTGGTCAGGGTGTGATGTGGGTGGGCATTCTATGTTGTATGTCTAGGTTGTCTGTTTCTATGTGTTTGGCTTAGTATGGTTCTCAATCAGAGGCAGGTGTCAGTCGTTGTCTCTGATTGGGAGCCATATTAAGGTATCCTGTTTTTCATTGTGTTTTGTGGGTGATTATTTTCTGTTCAGTGTTTTTTGTATTTAACCGTTCAGGACTGTTTCGTTTCGTTCTTGTTATTTTGTTTTGTGTTCAAGATAATAAATTATCAATATGGACACTTACCACGCTGCGCATTGGTCCTCCTCTTCTTATTCCAACGACGAGCGTTACAGAATCACCCACCACAACCGGACCAAGCAGCGTGGTACCCAGGAGCAGCGGGTTCAAGACTCCTAGACTTGGGAGGAGATCTTGGATGGCAAGGGACCCTGGGTACAGCCGGGAGAATATCGCCGCCCCAAGGCAGAGCTGGAGGCAGCGAAAGCCGAGAGGCGGCGTTATGAGGAGGCTGCAAGGCAGCGCGGCTGGAAGCCCGAGAGGCAGCCCCAAAAATCTCTTGGGGGGGGGCACACGGGGGAGTGTGGCTAAATCAAGTAGGAGACCTGAGCCAACTCCCCGTGCTTACCGTGGAGAGAAGTGGACCAGGCACCGTGTTATGCCGTGAGGCGCACGGTGTCCCCGGTGCGCAGGCATAGCCCGGTGCGTTATATAGCAGCGCCTCGTATCGGCCGGGCTAGAGTGGGCATCGAGCCAGGTGCTATGATGCCGGCTCAGCGCATCTGGTCTCCAGTGCGTCTCCTCGGCCCGGGGTATAGGGCACCAGCCCTATGCACGGTGTCCCCGGGTCGCCAGCACAGCCCGGTGCGGTCTGTTCCACCTCGCCACACTGGCCGGGCTACGGGGAGTATCCAGCCAGGGAAGGTTGTGCAGGCTCGGTGCTCGAGACCTTCAGTACGCCTCCACGGTCCGGTCTATCCGGTTCCTCCTCCACGTACCAGGCCTCCGGTGGCAGCCCCACAAACCAGGCTGTCTCTCCGTCTCCTTCCTCCAGGTGCTCCCGTCTGTCCAGCGCTGTCAGAGTCTCCCTCCTGTCCAGTGCCGCCTGAGCCGCCCTCCTGTCCAGCGCCGCCTGAGCCGCCCTCCTGTCCAGCGCCGCCTGAGCCGCCCGTCTGTCCTGAGCCGCATGAGCCGCTCGTCTGTCCTGAGCCTCCCGTCAGTCAGGAGCCGCCTGAGCCGCCCGTCAGTCAGGAGCCGCCTGAGTCGCCCGTCAGTCAGGAGCCGCCTGAGTTGCCCGTCAGTCAGGAGCTGCCAGAGTCTCCCTCCAGTCCGGAGCTGCCCCTCAGTCCGGAGCTGCCCCTCAGTCCAGAGGCGCCCCTCAGTCCAGAAGCGCCCCTCAGTCCAGAAGCGCCCCTCAGTCCAGTGGTGCCCTTTATTAGGGTCCCCAGTCCAAGGTCGGCGGCGAGGGTCGCCGCTCCAAAGACGCCACTTAAGGGGGCTAAGACTATGGTGGAGTGGGGTCGACGTCCCGCGCCAGAGCCGCCACCGCGGACAGATGCCCACCCAGACCCTCCCCTATAAGTTCAGGTTTTAAAAAGTACTTATTAAACCTCCAAGAAGTATTTAAACCAAAGTTCCAGAGCATGTCTTTAAATGCTGGCAGTGGTGTTTCTGTGTTTAAAATCACTTTGAGATAAACAGTTTTTTCTCATACTGAGTGTTGCAGCATTGGCCTTCACAGTGGCAATCCTGAGGGTGTGAGTGTCTGTGTGTATGTGTGTGAAAAGTTTAATATCTTGGAATCTTGGAATCTTGGACTACTGAAAAAATATACCCAATGTTTTGGAGGGGATTTTCCCTTTAAGTACCGAGCCACAGGCCAGAACATAACACAAGCATTATGTCCTCCTTATTCATTCATACCCGCACTGCTCTGAGTAATCCATCACACACACACACGCACACACACACACACACACACACACACACACACACACACACACACACACACACACACACACACACACACACACACACACACACACACACACACACACACACACACACACACACACACACACACACACACCTGTTCCAGAATAGCTCTGCTAGTGTTAATTAGGTGTCCGCAGCCTGCAGCTGCCCAGAGCAGAGCGATGATATCGTTGTCACCACAGTGAGATGACACACAGTACCCAGGGACCTGTATCTGCGACTGCTTGTGTGTTTGTGTGTGTGTGCACATGTGTGTGCGTGTGTGTCTGTGTGCGTAACAACACAGAGTTATGGATCCTACTGAATAGCAGCTATTAGCGCAGTGTCATTCTCAGATAGAGCCTTATTAGATCCCCAAACTGTTCATTAATATTGACTGATAAGATACACCAGCCATTTGCTTGGAAAAAGCAAGACAACACTTCATGAATAATCTTCTCCAGACATCACATTGTTAACTCAATTGGCCCAATAATATTGAAGGAACGCTGTCAGCGGGAAAGAGGGATAGAGAGGTGGAGGAATAGAAGAACGAGGGTGTGTCAGATTGGAGCATGGAAATTAGAGAGATGGTGTGAGGAGGGAGCAGAATGAATAGAATGAGAGTAGAGTGACAGAGTGAGAGAGAGGAGAGGAGAGCGAGAGAGAGAAAGAAAGACAGAGAGAGAGCGAGAGCGAGAGCGAGAGAGAGAGAGAGAGAAAGAGAGAGAGAGAGAGAGAGAAACACTCAGAGTCAGGAGGGAGTCAGAGAAAGGAAGAAGTGAGGGGAATTATTCCCCCCATACTGTGCTGGCCTTGAGTCTGACTCAGCCTCAGCGCCCCTCGGGCTGTTTGAAGCCAGATCAGATAACATGGAGAAGAGAATTAACACAGAGAAGTTCCACTTCTCACAGACTTTACTGTAGCTTTATAGGGTGAATACAGAACACTGTGGTGAAACAGAGGAGAGGAGAGGAGAGAGAGAGAGAGAGAGAGGATGGTGGCAGCCAGAGTAGATATGAAAGCGTCCAAGGAGACCAGGTTCTGTGAGCTAGAAACTGTCTATCTTTTGGTGTGTGCTTATGTGGGTGTCCGCGTGTACCTGCATGTGTGCGTTCGAGTGTGCATGCATACGTGTGTGCGTGTGTAAGTGAGTGTGTAAAAGAGAGTAAGAGACATAGAGAGAAAAGGTAGAGTTGGGAACCATTTCATTCTGTGACAGCGGTGTCCAGGAAACCTACTCTCTGATTGGCACCACAATATAAAACAGTTATTTTTTAACAACACACTTTCTCACATATTGGCTCAGTGTGTGGGAGAGACAAAGACAGAGAGAGGAGAAAGGTTTTTCCTCCATGCCTGCCGGTCTGTTCTGATGCTGTGCTGGGCAGGTCTATATTGCGCAGCAGGGCTTTGGCTGTAATTTCCTGCCCTGATTCCGGATGGAGATTTCATTTTGATCGACTCTTTGTGTGTGTGTGTGTGTGTGTGTGTGTGTATGTGTGTGTGTGTGTGTGTGTGTGTGTGTGTGTGTGTGTGTGTGTGTGTGTGTGTGTGTGTGTGTGTGTGTGTGTGTGTGTGTGTGTGTGTGTGTGTGTGTGTGTGTGTGTGTCAGATGGGGGTTTATTTCCAGTCATACATAACATCAGGGTTGGTGAGTAACGGATTACAAAATAGCTTTAACTGTTATCCGTTAAATTACCAGCAAAAATATTGTAATCAGATTACAGTTACTTTTGAATACACTAGATAATTACTACTAGGATTTTTTTTTTATTCAGAAAGGATGCTTGGGAAAAAAACAACAACTTTATTTTCTCTCAATGACATTCAAATCAGCATGGAAAAAAGGCTTAAGTTTAAGTTTGTTCTGCATGAGCGAGTCAGACCACAAGTCACAGACCATTATGATGACACACCAAATGTCAGTGATGGATCGTGGGAGAAGAGCAGGAATAGGCTTTTGTAGGCTACAGTCCAAGCTATGTCTTCTAATGCTGTCGGCATCCAAAGATTATCCAACTTGTATAAATGCTTGGAGGTAAGGATGACAGCAGTGGTGTAGCCTACGGGTGATACGGATATCACTTATTGAATCTACATAGTACATTGATGTGAATCACACTGCTGCTCTCTCATTTAGCTACTTGTATCTTACGGATTGTGGTTGTTGTAGATGGCTGTTCACAAATGTACAATATATGTGTGTTTTAACCCAATAATGGTTGAATTAAAGAAGTATAAGCTGCCTATCAATCATTGTTTTTGAGATCAATGGACAGACATTGAAAAATACTCTTGCAACAGCTGCATAGTGCGTATCCCAGCCTATGGAATAAAAGTTTGAAAAATAAAAGTTCCTCCCTTCTAAACTCTAAACTGGTATTGTGCTTCATACTGTAAAAAACAAGTTCAATTTAAGAAGACCACGAGTGGGGCTTTTATTGCTCAATCTAATTTGTGCTGATAAAAGAAATATACATTTTTTCCCCCAATGGGCCTGATGGACACATGTTCAAACTCACACATTTTTGATAGACTTAAAGGGGGAATCTGTAGTTGCTACATCCATTTTCTGATTCATAAATGAATTATGTATACCCATTGATTCTTGAAGAATATAACTTATAAATGCCCCATGAGCTTAGTTCAACTGTCACACCCCATGAGAACCCAACATATAAGCTTGTTTTTCGTCAATGTTTGTAAATATTGTAAATGTAAACAAACTCTGTACAGCCTGAAAATATGGTTAAAACAATACTTTTGATATCACAAGTGGTATGTTTATTAATCTGAGAGTGGTTAAATTTCTCCAGGCCCATCCCTCAGCTTTTTACCTGTGGATTTGCCCTTTAAAAAGCTGCAAATTATCAAGATATTAAAGTGTCACCAACAAAAACACAAACAATAGGCCTATAGCAAATGCAGCATATGGCATTAATTTTCACATGCAAATTGCACTTTTCAGTAGTGCTCTAAGCATGCCATTTCATGAGAGCAGCATTTATTTTTCAACTCGAAATAATGAGCCCAATCAGTCCTCCATGACAACCAAATCATAAACAACAGAGTAGGCTAATAAGTCCATAGTTTTTGGGTTATGCTCTGGCAAAAATAATTGGGCTAATCTATCTTTCCATATTTCAAAGACCTATTCTTGAAGATCAAGGGGTATTAAAGTAATTTGGAATGACTGGAAATATGACAGACTTTGGTTTTGAATGTAAAGATATATCCTAATCATATTATTATCTGTAGTAGAAAGCAATGGGTTAAAAGAACCCCACATAACCAACCCATAAAATAATTGCAACATCCATTTATGGCCAGCTATGTAAATTCTAACATTGGTTCATCCTGCAATAGATGTCATCATTGTTGTATTCTTCTAATCCCTTTTAAGGGGAAAGTAATATAAAACTAACTGGAAGTAATCTGATTACGTTACTGAGTTTGAGTAATCTGAAAGTTATGTTACAGATTATCATTTTGGACAGGTAACTAGTAACTGTAACGGATTACATTTAGAAAGTAACCTACCCAACCGTGCATATTATTCCGCTGAAGTAGTGTGTGTGTCCCTTGGGAGAAGGCCTTTGATATGAGCCTGGTTGTCCTTGAGAGAACCAGAAGAGACAGTCCATCTCCATGGACCAGGGACATTGTACTTCGCTGAACCCATTTGGGAGAAACATGAAGAAATGAATAAATCAGACTTAATACGAAACCATTTCTCCCTCTGTCTTTTCTCTCTTTTTCTCACACACACACACACACACACACACACATGCACTCACTTGCGCAGACAAACACACACACAAGAAACAAACAGTCCAGAGATCCCTGTTAATTTCCAGTGATACGTTCTGACATGCCCTATGATAGTGATTCATGCCCTGTGATAGTGATTCATGCCCTGTGATAGTGATTCATGCCCTGGGATAGTGATTCATACCCTGTGATAGTGATTCATGCCCTGTGATAGTGATTGGTTAGGCCGTTGTTGTAAATAAGAATTTACAACAACACTGTGCGTGTGTGTCTACAGTATATGTCTATGACATTGTGTGTGTGTGTGTGTGTGCGCATGCGTGCGTGCGTGTGTGCATGCATGCGTGGATGGGGATGCATAACTCAAGCTAATTAACAGTCTTGTTTCCCTGTTCCCTCTAACAGATTCCCCAGGGAGATCGTTCAAGATTGACTTCAAAATTGGACGTCTATCCATGTCCTGAGGACTTCAGGAAATGCCTTCATAACCGGCCACTAGGGGCAACAGTGAGCACTATTACCATCAATAAATAATAATTATTATTATTATTTATTCAACTTCTATTTCACTTTTCACTGCATAAATTACCAAAAACTGATTTAAACAGGAACAAGAATCAAATAAAACAAACAAGAATCAAATAAAACAGCTACATGACAGAGTAGGTCTCGGCTACGATTTTTGGCAAGCGCTGAAAGTTTTGTTGTTTCAAGCCTACAGCAAATGGAGTCAAGAGGGATCCACATGGCTTGAGCAGAGGGAGGAGGTAGTCAATGGCGGAGATGAGGAGGTCCTCTGGAGGCAACATAGTTCACTCTCCGTTCAAGGCTTGTCACCGGCGCCTCGCCGTCCCCGCCATCTGACTGTGGATCTTTGTAGCTGTTGACGCCTTATGCCGGTCTTGTAGAATGCGATTATGTTTTTGAGCTCTCCACTTGGAAGGAGGCTTGGGTTTTGGGTTTGGAGGATGGGTGTCTCATGACTCTGGATCAGAATGTTGTAAACACCCAGTCGTGGACACTGTTTTTATTTCATTTTTTTTGTATCCCAAACCTTAGCCCTTATCTTAACCATTTAGAATGAGTGCCTAAACTTAACCCTTAGCTTCGAAATTTTATGTTTGAAGAAATGGAATGCCACAGAGCAGCAGGAGCGACAAAAACAATTGACATTTGGAGAATGTGGATAAACATCTAATTCTGCAGTGAGACCGTGAGAGCTTGTTGGATTCCCAGTCCACACATCAGCCTTTCCCCCAGTACAGTGAGCAGTCTTTGAGTGAGAAAGAAAAAGAAAAAGGGAGAAAGAAAGAAAAAGAGAAACAGAGAAAGCAAGCGAGTGAGTGACAGAGAGCATTGCATGCTGTTGATCATATTGAACTGTATATTGGGCTTTATCATTCAACTAAGGTATGGTGTAGTAGTGTCAAGCCAAACTATTGATATGTATTATAAAACTATGGTGTTGGTTTGTAGTATTAGACCATACTATTGGGCTTTAATATTACAGCTGAATGATTTACCTTTTCATGAGTGAGTTCTAAATATCTCTAACGGTCGCCCCAGCGGCAGTTTTTTTATGCACCTGCACCAAAAAGTGATTGTTACGCAACAGGATAGTTAACACATGCTACCCTCAAACCAAGACACAATGTCTGCTAATTATCTACAGACTATGTTTCAACTTGTCAATTTCTCATTATTTTTTAACAAGTTTTATTTTCAAACAACAGTTTGAATAAGAGGTGTGTTCCGCCTCCTCATTAATTTACATGGAAGTAGTCCATTTCACTGTTGCAGACAATCTCTTTGATGAGAGCCCAAGCACTTCCCTAATGTTTACGCAGATCAAGACTGCATAGTATGCAGACATTTGCGCAGTCTTGCACAAACATTTTCCCCCTGGCACATTTTCTGGCTGACGCTCGCATTGCCATCATTGTTGTTTTCCTTACAAATAATAACTTTGGACATGTGTGCGTTCCTATTAAAGTACAGTGCTTTCAGAAAGTATTCAAACCCCTTGACTTGTTCCACATTTTGTTATGTTACAGCTTTATTGTAAAATTGATTAAATCGTTTTTTCCCTCCTCATCAATCTACACACAATACCCCATAAGGACAAAGCAAAAACATTTTATTTATTTAGACATTTTTGCAAATTTATAAAAAATATAAAACAGAAAAATCTCAATTACATAAGTATTCAGACACTTTACTCAGTACTTTGTTGAAGCACCTTTGGCAGCGATTACAGCTTTGAATCTTCTTGGGTATGACGCTACAAGCTTGGCACACCTGTATTTGGGGAGATTCTCCCATTCTTCTCTGCATATCCTCTCAAGCTCATTCAGGTTGGATGGGGAGCGTTGCTGCACATCTATTTTCAGATCTCTCCAGAGATGTTCGATTGGTTTCAAGTCCGAGCTCTGGCTGTGCCACTCAAGGACATTCAGATTCTTGAACCGAAGCCACTTCTGCGTTGTCTTGGTTGTGTGTTTTGGGTCATCGTCCTGTTGGAAGGTGAACCTTTGGTCTGGAACATTTTCATCAAGGATCTCTCTATACTTTGCTCTGTTTATCTTTGCCTGGATCCTGACTAGTCTCCCAGTCCCTGCCGCTGAAAAACATCCCCACAGCATGATGCTGCCTCCACCATGCTTCACCATAGGGATCGTGCCAGGTTTCCTACAGACATGACGCTTGGCCTTTAGGACAAAGAGTTCAATCTTGGTTTCGTCAGAGCAGAGAATCTTGTTTCTCATGGTCTGAGAGTCTTTAGGTAATTTTTGGTAAACTCCAAGCGGGCTGTTATGTGCCTTTTACTGAGGAGTGACTTCCGTCTGGCCACTCTACCATGAAGGCATGATTGAGTTGTCCTTGTTTCCAGAGAGGATGGTTGTCCTTGTTTCCAGAGAGGAACTCTAGGGCTCTATCAGAATAACCATTGGGTTCTCGGTCACCTCCCTGACCAAGGTTCTTCTACCCCGATTCCTCAGTTTGGCCAGGTGTCCAGCTCTAGGAAGAGAGACCTTCTTAGGGACCTTCAATGCGGCAGAGAGTTTTTGGTACCCTTCCCCAGATCTGTGCCTCAACACAATCCTGTCTTGGAGCTCTACGGATAATTCTTTCAACCTCATGGCTTGGTTTTTGCTCTGACATGCACTGTCAACTGTGGGACCTTATATAGACAGGTGTGTGCCTTTCCAAATAATTTCCAATCAATTTAATAACTTTTAAAGTTTCATACAAATGATCATGGAGTCTACCAACAAACAGCTGGACAACCTGACTAAAGATGTACAAGACATTAAAACAAGCCTTCAGTTCACACAGGACGATGTGGATGTATTGAAGACCACACAGGATACACTTCCCAGAAAATGTTCCTCTATGCCGAATGAAATCTCCACAGTCAGGGAGGGCCTCCAGAACATGTCTGGGAAGGCTGATTACCTGAATGGACATTCGAGGAGAAATAATCCTGTAATAGATGGTATCCAGGAGAGCCAAAGTGAGACATGGGCTGAATCAGAGGACAAAGTTCGAAAGCCGTTTGGATCCACAGGTTGAGCTGGAATGTGCTCACCGGTCTGGAAAATCAGGGGGCACTGATGGTGCCAATGGAACCAGACCTAGGCCAATTTTTGTGAAATTTCTCAGGTTCAAGGATAAGCTTGCAGTCCTTGAAAAAGCCAAATGCCTTAATGCTACATCTTCATCAATGAGGATTTCTCTGATGCAGTCCGTCATAGATGAAAGGAACTAATACCAGCTATGAAGGCTGCAAGAGAAAGAGGTGACATAGAATACCTGAGGTATGACAAACTGATTGTTCACCCTCCTTCCCAAGGAGTTAGGAGGAGCAACAGACACAAGTAATTCCAGCCCCCCCCCCCCCCCCCCACACACACACTGACTGGGTATCTTTTTCTCAGTTTCCAACTGCTGATTCATGTTTGGACATATAAATACTGTAAATCTACCAAAGAAAGGTATGTTAATTGCTCACTTGAATATATGCAGTTTAAGGAACAAGATTCATGAAATATGCTGTCTAGTGCAGTCAAACAATATTCATGTATTGGCAATATCAGAGACTCACTTGGACTTATTTTGAGGATGCTGAGATCTCTATACATGGATACAATTTGTCCAGGAGGGACAGAAATAGATATGGGGGTGGAGTTGCAGTGTCACGTTCCTGACCTGTTTCTGTTAGTTTTTTATGTGGTAGTTGGTCAGGACGTGAGTTTGGGTGGGCAGTCTATGTTTTCTGTTTCTATGTTTGTTTAAGGGTTGCCTGGTATGGCTCTCAATTAGAGGCAGGTGTTTGGCGTTTCCTCTAATTGAGAGTCATATTAAGGTAGGTGTTTTCACACTGTTTGTTGTGGGTGGTTGTCTCCTGTGTCTGTGTATGTCGTTGCGCCACACGGGACTGTTTTCGGTTTGTTTGTATGTTCGTTCTTTTATGTAGTCAGTTTTCCCTGTTCATGCGTTCTTCGTGTTTCATGTAAGTTCGTCGTCCAGGTCTGTCTACATCGTTTATTTGTTTTGTAATTATCCAAGTGTATTTCGTTTCGTCTTCGTCTTGTAAAATAAATCATCATGTCATATCACAACGCTGCGTTTTGGTCAAATCCCTGCTCCTCCTCTTCGGATGAAGAGGAGGAGGAAAGCCGTTACATGCAGTTTACATGCAGAGTCTTATTCCAGCAAAATAACATAAGGACTTAATGTTGAATGGATTAGAGGCACTATGGGTACAGGTGCATTTACCACATTTGAAACCTATAGTAGTTGGTTGCTGCTATAGGCCACCTAGTGCTGATGTGAAATATCTTGATGTAATTAGCGAAATGTTGGATAAGGTATCTGATGAAAATAGGGAAAAATATTTTTGGGGAGATATGAATATTGATATTTTTTACACCAACTGTCCAATGAGAAAGAAACGTATTTCTGTTGCCAATGTATGTAACCTGACTCAAGTTATGACATTACCAACCAGTACATTCACTAATAGGTCACATCATCAACTTGTATCGATCACATGTTTACTAACATGGCTGAACATTGTTCTAAAGCTGTGTCAGTGGCGCTTGTAGTGACCTTAAAACCTGTTAAGGCTAGGGGGTGCTGTTGTCACTATTTATGGAAATCGTGTAATTTTTGAAACGGCTTCCTACAAAATTCTTGATCTTCCAATATGCATATTATTATTATTATTGGATAGAAAACAGTCTATAGTTTCTATAGGCGTTGAAATTTTGTCTCTAAGTGGAACAGAACTCATTCTACAGCAATTTCCCTGACATGGAGTCAGATTTCAGAAATTTTGGCCCCTGTTCTGGAGTCAGTTTTAAGGCCACTGTTATTCCTATGAGTATACGGACACTGCTTACGTCTTCCCCTGGATGCCTTTACGTGATGACGATTTGAATGGTGTCGATTGCGCAATCACAGGCACTATAAATGCAAAAACCCTGTAGGCAGGAACTCTTTTCTTGGTGCGTCATGCGCGCGGTAGCCACCGACCCGCACTTGTTCCAAGCATTAGTGTAGGGAGTAATATTTCTCCGGTCATGTTTCTACTCGTTATAGGAGTTAAAAACATCATAAGGTAGTTAATTTAAAGCGTTTTATAGCAATTTATATCCGTTTAGTGCGATTTTGGGACATTTATTTCTGAGACACTGTGAATCTCTGGGCACGCTTCCAGTTCATGCCGAACGCAGTTGGCATTTCCACATGGCAAGAGGACGCTTTCCACCAAAAGACGATTAGACCCAAGAAAGGATCCTTTGCCCAAGATTCTGATGGAAGAACAGCTCAAAGTAGGAACAATTTATTATGATAAATCGTGTTTCTGTCGAAAAATGTTAGTGGCTTAGGACGCCATTTTTTTTGACTTAGCTTCGCTTGGCGCAAACTGTATTGAAAAGTAAGGATAATTTAAAAAATGTAATTCCGCGATTGTATTAAGAATTAAATTGTCTATCAATCGCTGTCCACCCTATATTTTTTAGTCACGTTTATGAGTATTTATGTATACGACTAGATCACTGTCTAATATGGCGCACGAACATTTTCTGACCAGCTGGGCTACTTTTCTCATTGTCTAACCATGATTTTGGTGGCTAAATATGCACATTTTCGAACAAACTGTATATGTATGTTGTAATGTGATGTTACAGGAGTGTCATCTGAAGAATTCTGAGAAGGTTAGTGAAAAAATTTATATATTTTGGCGATGTTTACGTTATCGCTCTCTTTGGCTAGAATCAATGCTGGGGTAATGTTTGCACATGTGCTATGCTAATATAACGATTTATTGTGTTTTCGCTGTAAGACACTTAGAAAATCTGAAATATTGTCTGTATTCACAGGATCTGTGTCTTTCGATTAGTGTATGCTGTGTATTTTTACGAAATGTTTGATGATTAGTAGTTAGGTAAACACGTTGCTCATTGTAATTATTCTAGTCCATTTGTGACGGTGGGTGCAATTGTAAACTATGCCATCTACCTGAAATATGCACATTTTTCTAACAAAACCTATCCTATACCATAAATATGTTATCAGACTGTCATCTGATGAGTTTTTTTCTTGGTTAGGGGCTATCAATATCTTAGTTTAGCCGAATTGGTGATAGCTACTGTTGTTGGTGGACAAAGTAAAGATGGTGGATTATGCTAATGTGTTTTTAGCTAATAGATTTACATCTTTACATATTGTGTCTTCCCTGTAAAACATTTTAAAAATCGGACATGTTGGCTGTATTCACAAGATCAGTGTCTTTCATTAGCTGTATTGGACTTTAATGTGTGAAAGTTAAATATTTAAAAAAAACAAAAAAAATTGAATTTCGCGGCTCTGCCTTTTCAGTGGGGGTGGGGGGGGGGTGCCGCTAGCGGAACGTGTGTCCTTGAAAGGTTAACACTTCTTATGGCTGCAAGCCCGGTGTCGGTACACATATGACAACAGCCAGTCCAAGTGCGGGGCGCGAAATTCAAAAGATATTTTTTAGAAATATTTAACTTTCACACATTAACAAGTCCAATACAGCAAATGAAAGATAAATATCTTGTGAATCCAGCCAACATGTCAGATTTTTTAAATGTTTTACAGCGAAAACACCACATATATTTATGTTAGCTCACCACCAAATACAAAAAAGCACAGACATTTTTCACAGCACAGGTAGCTTGCACAAAACCAACCAAACTATCCAAGAACCAACCAAACTAACCAAGAAACAACTTCATCAGATGACAGTCTTATAACATGTTATACAATAAATCTATGTTTTGTTCGAAAAATTTGCATATTTGAGGAATAAATCATAGTTTTACATTGCAGCTACAATCGGAAATAGCACCGAAGCAGCTAGAACAATTACAGAGACCAAATTGAAATACCTAAATACTCATCATAAAACATTTATGAAAATACATGGTGTACAGCAAATGAAAGACAAACATCTTGTGAATCCAGCCAATATTTCCAATTCTTTAAGTGTTTTACAGCGAAAACACAATATAGCCTTATATTAGCTTACTACAATAGCCAACCACACAACTACATTGATTCAAGGCAACAGTAGCGAAAGCGACAAAACCAGCAAAATATATTAATTATTTCACGAACCTTCATAAACTTCATCAGATGACAGTCCTATAACATCATATTACACAATACATATATGGTTTGTTCGAAAATGTGCATATTTAGAGCTGAAATCCGTGATTATACATTGTGAAAACGTAGCAAATATTTTCCAGAATCTCCTGATATATTTCTGACACACCTATTCTGACCAAATAACTCATCATAAACGTTACTAAAAAATACTTGTTGTACAGCAAATGATAGATACACTAGTTCTTAATGCAATCACCGTGTTAGATTTCTAAAAATAACTTTAGTACGACATGCAGCTTACGTTATAGCGAGACAGCGCCAAAAATCAAGGCGGAAAACACAACAACACATTTTCGTCAGAAATAGGAAATAACATCATAAATGGGTCCTACTTTTGTTGAGCTTCCATCAGAATCTTGCACAAGGGGTCCTTCATCCAGAACAATCGTTGTTTGGTTTGAGAATGTCCTTTTTCCCTCTCGAATTAGCAAGCAAAACTTGCCAAGTGGCGCGAAGCTGTCCATCGTGAACAAACGCAGAGAACGGAATACGCCAAAACTTCCGAAAAAATTTCAATAATCTGATTAAACTATATTGAAAAAACATACTTTACGATGATATTGTCACATTTATCAAATAAAATCAAAGCCGGAGATATTAGCCGTCTGTAACAAAAGCTATTCAGAAGCCAATGCTGATGTACTTCCTGCGCCTTCCTGAACAAAGGAATTTGGGGTCATGTCATGCCAAGCTCTCTCTTTTGACCATCGAAATAGCTATACACTCCATTTCACCTCTCACAGCCTATTGACATCTAGTGGAAGGCGTATGAAGTGCATGTATACTAATAGATTTCAAGCAAATGATTAGGGAGGCCCTGGAACAGAGCCTCGATTTCAGATTTCTCACTTTCTGACAGGAAGTTTGCTGCAAAATGAGTTCTGTTTTACTCACAGATATAATTCAAACGGTTTTAGAAACTTGAGTGTTTTCTATCTATCTATTATAGTAATAATAATATGCATATTGTACGAGCAAGAATTGAGTACGAGGCCGTTTGAAATGGACACCTTTCATCCAAGCTACTCAATACTGCCCCTGCAGCCATAAAAAGATAACTTGGTTGCACTTACTAGGAACTAAAATACCAAAGGTTGGCCCTAAGGTAATCTACCGAAGGTCCTATAGAGGGTTAATAAGAATGTGCAATAGTTAGAAGTGTATAGTAAGGATGATCCTGAAATGTCACTAAGTTTGTTTATTCAATTATTTATGAGTATAGCTGATAAGCACGCCCCTTTAAAGAAAATGCACTGTGAGGTTAAACGGTGCCCCATGGATTGATGATGAGCTGAGAAATGTAATGATTCAACGTTATGATGCCAAAAAAGCAGCAGATAAATCTGGAACTCTGCTTGATAAGCAAATTATTGTAATTTAAGAAATCTAGTGACCAAGATTAACAAAGTAAAGAAGAAGGGATTCTATCAGCACAACATTGATTAAATAAAGGGTGATGGGAAAAAATTGTGGAGAACATTGAACGCTATTATTGGTAGGAATTCGAACATGTCCGGCTCTTTTGTTGAATCAGAGGGTGTATTTATTACAAAACCACACTACATCGCAAACTACTTCAATTCAAATTTTACAGGCAAAGTGGACAGGTTGAGGAATGCTATGATTCCAACTGATGGCTCCATGTCATATACCCTTATTAAAGATTGTAGGAGAGGCAATGCATGTTCACATTTCACCAAGTAGAAAGGGAAGAGGTAGAAAGAATGCTGTTGTCTCTTTCTGATGACACGTCACCTAGTACAAATCATCTTGATTCTCGAAATTGCTTAGAGTTATAGCTAACCAAATATCTATCCCAATCTCTCATATTTTTAATAAGTGCTTGATGTATGGGGTGTGCCCAGAAGTCTGGAAAGAGTCAACGGTTATTCCACTACCTAAGAATGAAAAATCTGCGTTCACTGATCCTAATAGTAGTCTATAACCTTGCTGCCTGTGTTAACCTGTTGGGGATGGGGGCGCTGTTTAGACTATTTATGCTAATTTGGGTAATTTTTGAAACGGCTTCCCACAAAATCCTTGATCGTACAATATGCATATTATTATTATTATTGGATAGAAAACAGTCTATAGTTTCTATAGGAGTTGAAATTTTGTCTCTAAGTGGAACAGAGCCCATTCTACAGCAATTTCCCTGACATGGATTCAGATTTCAGAAATGTTGGCCACTGTTCTGAAGTCAGTTAAAACGGCACTGATATTGCTATGACTATACGGACACTTTTTACGTCTTCCCCTGGATGCCTTTACGTGATGACGATTCCAATGGGGTCGATTGCGCGTTCACAGGCCCTACAAATGAAAAAACCCTGAAGCTAGTCATTCTTTTGGAGCTGCGTCATGCGCCTAGAGGACACCGGCCCGCTCCTGTTCCAAGCATTAGTGAAGGGGGTAATATTACTCGGGTCATGTTTCTACTCGTTATGGGAGTTAAAAACATCATAAGGTAGTTAATTTAAAGCGTTTTATAGCAATTTATATCCGTTTAGTGCGATTTTGGGACATTTATTTTTGCAACGATGTGAATAGTTGGGCACGCTTTTCAGTTCATCCCGAACGCAGTAGGCATTTCCACATGGCAAGAGGACAGCTTTCCACCAAAAGACGATTCCTCCCAAGAAAGGATCCTTTGCCCAAGATACTGATGGAAGAACAGCTCAAGGTAGGACATTTTTATTATGATAAATCGTGTTTCTGTCGAAACATTTTAGTGGCTTAGGACGCCATGTTTTTTGACGTAGCTTCGCTTGGCGCAAACTGTATTGAAAAGTAAGGATGAATTAAAAAATGTAATAACGCAATTGTATTAAGAATTAAATTGTCTATCAATCCCTGTCCACCCTATATTTTTTAGTCACGTTTATGAGTATTTATGTATAAGAGTAGATCACTGTCTAAGTGGCGCAAGGACATTTTCTGACCAACTGAGCTACATTTCACATTGTCTAACCATGATTTTGGGGGCTAAATATAAACATTTTCGATCAAACTGTATATGCATGTTGTAATGTAATGTTACAGGAGTGTCATCGGAAGAATTCTGAGAAGGTTAGTGAAAAAATTAATATCTTTTGGCGATGTTGACTTTTATCGCTCACTTTGGCTAGAATCAATGCTGGGCTGCTATGTGGTATGTGCTATGCTAATATAACGATTTATTGTGTTTTCGCTGTAAGACACTTAGAAAATCTGAAATATTGTCTGTATTCACAGGATCTGTGTCTTTCCATTCGTGTATGCTGTGTATTTTTACGAAATGTTTGATGATTAGTAAGTAGGTAAACACGTTGCTCTAAGTAGTTTTTCTATTCCATTTGTGACGGTGGGTGCAATTGTAACCTATGCCATCTACCTGAAATATGCACTTTTTTCTAACAAAACCTATCCCATACCATAAATATGTTATCAGACTGTCATCTAATGAGTTTTTTTGTTGGTTAGGGGCTATAAATATCTTAGTTTAGCCGAATTGGTGATGGCTACTGGTGTTGGTGGACAAATAAAAGATGGTGGATTATGCTAATGTGTTTTTAGGTAATAGATGTACATCTTTACATATTGTGTCTTCCCTGTAAAACATTTTAAAAATCGGAAATGTTGACTGGATTCACAAGATCTGTGTCTTTCATTAGCTGTATTGGACTTTAATGTGTGAAAGTTAAATATTTTAAAAAAATATTTTTTTTGAATTTCGCGGCACTGGTTTTTCAGTGGGGGGGGGGGGGGGGGGGGTGTGCCGCTAGCGCCACGCTGATCCTGTACAGGTTTAAGTAAATTATTGGAAAAAATTGTATCTGTACAAATCAAGGATTATTTCTCATGTAATGGTCTGATAACGGGTTTCCAGCACGCATACAAAGAAGGGCATTCTACGAGTACGGCCTTAGCACAAATGACAGATGATTGGTTAACCTTTCACGAGCCTCAACCCCCCCCCCCCCCCCCCCCCACACACTGATTAGCATCGCTAGCATAGCGTCACAATTAAATAGTAGCATCTAAATATCATTAAATCACAAGTCCAAGACACCTAATGAAAGATACAGATCTTGTGAATAAAGCCACCATTTCAGATTTTTAAAATGTTTTACAGGGATGACACAATATGTAAATCTATTAGCTAAACACGTTAGCAAAAGACACCATTTTTCTTTGTCCACCATTTTTTCTCAAGACCAGTAGCTATCACCAATTCGGCTAAACTAAGATATTGATAGCCACTAACCAAGAAAAAACCTCATCAGATGACAGTTTGATAATATATATATATGGTATAGGATAGGTTTTGTTAGAAAAATGTGCATATTTCAGGTATAAATCATAGTTTGCCATCGCAGCCACCATCAAAAATCTCACCAAAGCGACTAGAATTACTACAGAGAGCAACTTGTATTACCAATTTACTCATCATAAAACATTTCTTAAAAATACACAGCACATAGCAATGGAAAGACACAGATCTTGTGAATTCAGACAACATTTCAGATTTTCTAAGTGTTTTACGGCGAAAACACAATAAATCGTTATATTAGCATACCACATATGCAAACGTTACCCGAGTACTGATTCAAGCCAAAGACAGCGATATCGTTATCATCGCCAAAATATATAAATTTTTTCACTAACCTTCTCAGAATTCTTCAGATGACACTCCTGTGACATCATATTACAACATACATATAGAGTTTGTTCGAAAATGTGCATATTTAGCCACCAAAATCATGGTTAGACAATGACAAAAGTAGCCCAGCTGGTCAGAAAATGTCGTGCACCATATTAGACAGTGATCTAGTCTTATACATAAATACTCATAAACTTGACAAAAAAATATAGGGTGGACAGCGATTGATAGACAATTTCATTCTTAATACAATCGCGGAATTACATTTTTTAAATTATCCTTACTTTTCAATACAGGTTGCGCCAAGCAAAGCTACACCTAACAAAATGGCGGAACGTGCGTTTAACATTTTTCTACAGAACAACGATTTATCATCTTAAATATTTCTTACTATGAGGTGATCTTCAATCAGATTCTTGGGCAATGTATCCTTTCTTGGGTCTAATCTTCTTTTGGTCGAAAGATGCCCTCTGTCCGTCGAAATGCCCACTAACGTTCGACCGGGACCCCGAAACGTGCCCGGCTCTTCAAAGAGCATCACATAGAAATGCCTCAAAATTGCACTAAACGGATATAAATTGCTATAAAACGGTTTAAATGAACTACCTTATGATGCTGTTAACCCCTATAACGAGTAAAAATATGACCGGAGAAATATTACTGGCTAAACTAAAGCTTGGAAGGAGGCGAGTCCGATGTCCTTAGCGCGCCACGCGCAGGCAGCCAAAGAAAGTTACTTCTGGTATTTGGTGATTTATGGAGGCACTGATTGCGCAATCGACTCCATTCAAAGCGTCATCACGTACTGACACCCAGGGGAAGACGTAAGCAGTGTCTGTTTCTCCATAGCATTTACAGTGACCTTTAAACTGACTCCAGATCAGTGGCCAAGACGTTTGAAATCTGACTCCCTATCATGAAAAGTGCTGTAGATTGAGTTCTGTTTCACTCAGAGACAAAATTCCAACGGCTATAGAATCTAGAGAGTGTTTTCTATCCAATAATAACAATAATATGCATATTGTACGAGCAAGAATTGAGTACTAGGCAGTTTAATCTGTATAGCAAATTATGCTAATGCGAAACAGCACCCCCTATAGTTGCAAGAAGTTAAAGAGTATGGATGACAAGAAGTTAATGGGTGCAGTGTTGCCAGACTTCAGTGCTGCTTTTGATGTAATTGATCATGAACTGTTACTAGGTAAACTCAAATGTTATGGTTTTAAGACTGCAGCTCTATCCTGGATGGAAAGCTATCTATCCAGGAGAAGGCAAAAAGTGTTCTTTAATGGTAGCTTTTCAAACAGTAAAGATATACACTGAGGTGTCCTCAAGGAAGTTGCCTAGGCCCACTTTTCTACTCTAACTTTACTAATGATTTACCTTCAGTAATGAACAAAGCAAGAGTAGTAATGTATGCTGATGACTCTACAATGTATAGCGCAGCATCAGAATGTAATGAGCTAACAGATGTACTGAGTAGTGAACTAAGAATGGTGTCTGACTGGGTTGATATGAACAAATTCGTGTTGAACATTTCTAAAACTAAATGTATTGTATTTGGTTCAAGATATGTGCTTGCTGATGATCCCCAATTGAATTTGTCGATGAATAGAATGCATGTAGAGCAAGTGAAAAAAAAAACTACTAGGCATCATCTTGGACGCAGCTTTATCATGGTCAGAACACATAGATAATATTGTTATCAAGATGGATAAGGGAAATGCTGTTACAAGAAAATGTTCAGAATATGTAACATCTAACACTCTGAATCAGGTTATTCAATCCCTGGTCCTATCACACTTAGAGTCCTGTCCAGTTATATGGTCAATCCCTGGTCCCATCACACTTAGAGTCCTGTCCAGTTATATGGTCAATCCCTGGTCCTATCACACTTAGAGTCCTGTCCAGTTATATGGTCAATCCCTGGTCCTATCACACTTAGAGTACTGTCCAGTTATATGGTCAATCCCTGGTCCTATCACACTTAGGGTACTATCCAGTTATATGGTCAATCCCTGGTCCTATCACACTTAGAGTACTGTCCAGTTATATGGTCAATCCCTGGTCCTATCACACTTAGAGTACTGTCCAGTTACATGGTCAATCCCTGGTCCTATCACACTTAGAGTACTGTCCAGTTACATGGTCAATCCCTGGTCCTATCACACTTAGAGTACTGTCCAGTTACATGGTCATCTGCAGCAAAGAAAGATATAATAAAGCTAAACATGGCTCAAAACAGGGCTGCCAGATGAGCTCTTCATTGCTCTATCTGTATGAATATTATCCAAATGCATCAGAATCTCTCATGACTTCATGTTGAAAACAAATTACTATCCAGTCTTCTTATTTTCTTTAGTTAGTACATACTAGCAACACGAATAACCACCAAACCAGACAGGTAAATTCAGGGCATCTAAAACAACCCAAGCCAAGGACAAATCACCTTAAATTTTATATAGAGCTATATTTTATATAGTTTTTTATAGAGCCATAGCTGAATGGAACTCTTTACAAATCCATATTTCTCAGGCAAAAAGTAAATCCACCTTCAAGAAAATAAATTAAGAACATCTAATGCGATAGACCATATGACTGGATATGAAATAGAAAACATCAACAAAATGTTAAATGTGTTTCCTGTCAGATGTTTCAATTGTCTGTATTGTCTACTTGTTAAATGTTTGTAAAGTCTTAATTTGTAATTGTTTGTAGTGTATTACTAATTGGTGTTGGACCACAGAAAGATTAGCTAACGCTACAGTGTTAGCTAATTGGGATCCTAATAAAAATTCACAAATTCACCTGAGTTCAATTTTGAGTCTCATAGTAAAGCGTCTGAATATTTATGCAAATAAGGTATTTCAGTTCTTTTTATACATTTGCAAAAATGTTCCAAAAATCTGTTTCGCTTTGTCATTATGTGGTATTGTTTGTAGATTGCTGTTGAATTTTTTATTTATTTCATCAATTTTAGAATAAGGCTGCAAAGTTTCAAAATGTGGAAAAGGTCAATGGGTCTGAATACTTTCCTTATTTTTGGTATATCGTGTTGTCGTTTCTACTGTAGCATACAATATGTATGTATGTACGTATGCATTGCCTTTAGATTATTAAACTTGGGTCAAACGTTTTGGGTAGCCTTCCACAAGCTTCCATAAGTTGGGTGAATTTTGGCCCATTCCTCCTGACAAAGCTGGTGTAACTGAGTCAGGTTTGTAGGCCTCCTTGCTCACACACGCATTTTCTGTTCTGCCCACAATTTTTTTTATAGGATTGAGGTCAGTGCTTTGTGATGGCCACTCCAATACCTGGACTTTGTTGTCCTTAAGTAATTTTGCCACAACTTTAGAAGTATGCTTGGGGTCATTGTCCATTTGGAAGACCCATTTGCGACCAAGCTTTAACTTCCTGACTGATGTCTTGAGATGTTGCTTCGATATATCCACATGATTTTCCTGCCTCGTGCCATCTATTTTGTGAAGTGCACCAGTCCCTCCTGCAGCAAAGCACCCCCACAACATGATGCTGCCACCCCCATGCTTCACGGTTGGTGTTCTTCGGTTTGCAAGCCTCCCCCTTTTTCCTCCAAACATAACGGTCATTATGGCCAAACAGTTCTAAAAAGTACGATCTTTGTCCCCATGTCCAGTTGTAAACCGTAGTCTGGCTTTTTTTATGGCGGTTTTGGAGCAGTGGCTTCTTCCTTGCTTGGCGGCCATTCAGGTTATGTCGATATAGGACTTGTTTTACTGTGGATATAGATACTTTTGTACCTGTTTCCTCCAGCATCTTCACAAGGTCTTTTGCTGTTGTTCTGGGATTGATATCCAGTTTTCGCTCCAAAGTACGTTTATCTCTAGGAGACAGAACGCATCTCCTTCCTGAGCGATATGACGGCTGTGTGGTCCCATGGTGTTTATACTTGCGTACTGTTGTTTGTACAGATGGACGTGGTACCTTCAGGCGTTTGGAAATTGCTCCCAAGGATGAACCAGACTTCTGGAGGTCTACACTTTTTCAGAGGTTTTGGCTGATTTCTTTAGATTTTCCCATGATGTCAAGCAAAGAGGCACTGAGTTTGAAGGTAGGCCTTGAAATACAGCTACAGGTACACCTCCAATTGACTCAAATGATGTCAATTATTCTACCAGAAGCTTCTAAAGCCATGACATAATTTTCTGGAATTTTCCAAGCTGTTTAAAGGCACAGTCAACTTGGTGTATGTAAACTTCTGACCCACTGGAAATGTGATACAGTGAATTATAAGTTTAATAATCTGTCTGTAAACAATCGTTGGAAAAATGACTTGTGTCATGCACAAAGTAGATGTCCTAACTGACTTGCCAAAACTATAGTTTGTTAACAAGACATTTGCGGAGTGGTTGAAAAACAAGTTTTTCCTCCAAACATAATTTGGCATGAATCCAACCTAAGTGTAATTAACTTCTCTAGGATCGGGGGCAGCATTCGGAATTTTGGATGAAAAGCGTGCCCAAATTAAACTGCCTGCTACTCATGCCCAGAAGCTAAGATATTAGTGGATTTGGATAGAAAACACTCTGAAGTTCCTGAAACTGTTTGAATCATGTCTGTGACTATATCAGAACTTATTTGGCAGGCAAAACCCCGAGGACAAACCATTCCTATTTTTTTTTGGAGGTCACTCTCTTTTCAGTAAGTTTTCATTGGGAATCCAGATTTCTAAGGGACCTTCTTGATGTTCCTATCGCTTCCACTGGATGTCAACAGTCTTTAGAAATTGGTTGAGGTTTTTTCTTTGAGAAATGAAGAAGTAACCCTGTTCAGAATGAGGCTCGAGGGAAGTATACTCTTTGTTAGAGGCGCGTTACACAGAGGCTCGCTACACATTGTTTTCCTCCGGTATTGAACACAGATCATCCCGTCTTCAATTTTATCGATTATTTACGTTAAGAAATACCTAAAGTTGTGTTACAAAAGTAGTTTGAAATGTTTGGATAAAGCTTACAGGTAACTTTTGAGATATTTTGTAGTCACGTTGTGGAAGTTGGAACCGGTGTTTTTCTGGATCAAACGCGCCAAATAAATGGACATTTTGGATATATATCGACGGAATTAATCGAACAAAAGGACCATTTGTGATGTTTATGGGACATATTGGAGTGCCAACAGAAGAAGCTCGTCAAAGGAAATGCATGAATTATAACTTTATTTCTGCGTTTTGTGTCGCGCCTGCAGGGTTGAATATGATGGTCTGTGTTTGTTTGCTTGGGTGCTGTCCTCAGATAATAGCATAGTTGGCTTTCGCCGTAAAGCATTTTTGAAATCTGTCATGTTGGCTAGATTCACAACAAGTGTAGCTTTAATTTGGTATATTGAATGTGTGATTTTATCAAAGTTTTATATTAATTTATTTGAATTGGCGCTCTGCATGTGAATTGTCACTGGAGGTTGGCCATTTGGGACGCTAGCGTCCCACATAACCCAGAGAGGTTTAAACTTCTGACTTCAACTGTAGGTATGTATGTATGGATTATAATGTATTTACAGTTTTATTCACTTTTACAAGTACTGGTGACAAATCATGTATTCCGATTCTTGCATATATTGTAATAGACACATATGATGTGTGTAAAATACTTATTTGAAGGTTGTACTGATTATGATGAGCTAATGCTATTTGCCAGCTATGTGTGGCACCAGGTTTGTTGACATTATACAATGTATTCTGGGTGTCACGTAAACGTCTGTCAGATCAAAGATGTTATAACAACATGAGGTGAAGGGATTGTAAATGTTGAGTAAACTTTCAGAAGTGAATGAAGGGAATTGAATGATGGCCCCTTCAACATGCATATTTCAAACAGACAAAACTAATCTTGTCTCCTCTTCTTATCTTTGGTTGATGTGAAAAACATGGCGACGTGCACAAACTACCCATCGTCGGGTTACTTTCGATTTTCAGAAAGTGTTTTACTAAATTACTTCGATCAATTGTGAATTTTAAATTAATTTTAAAAATAATTTGCTATTAGCTAATTCATATGATGGTTTCTGTCAGCCGAGAGTTAGCTAAATATGACCGCTTGTGTTATGTCAATCTTTCCTACAACTCATGTGTCTACATGTTCCAGTTTGGATGAATGTGTTATGCTGTTGCTACTTCTGTGAATGTCTGAACATTGCATCCAAAAATAAACTGGTCACATTCAGAACATAACATTGTAAGGTCTGTTTTTGTGCGAAATGTTTCTGGAAAAAATTGTGTGGCCAGCTCAAACGCTGACTGTTGCGTCAATCAAAACAGGACGTTCTAAATAAACTTTCTAATTACACCGGTTTGAGAGTGCTCTGCAGGGACCACTGTAGAATGAACACACCCGTGTGTTGGTACGTGTCAAAGGGTAACTAATAATTCATCCACTTAAGTTTCCTTTCCAAGGCCACTCTCTCAACAAAATTCTCAAGGCACCTTCCACAGAGTGATAATGTTATACTACCTCTCTATCGCTCCTCTACCTCTCTCCTATACCTCACTCCTCTACTTCTCCTCTACCACTCTTCTACATCTCTTCTACCTTTCTTCAACATATCTCCTCTTCCACTCCTCTACATCTCCTCTACCACTCCTCTACATCTCCTCTACCACTCTTCTACATCTCCTCTTCCACTCTTCTACATCTCTTCAACATATCTCCTCTACCACTCCTCTGCATCTCCTCTACCACTCCTCTACATCTCCTCTACATCTCCTCTACCACTCTTCTACATCTCTTCAACATATCTCCTCTACCACTCCTCTACATCTCCTCTACCACTCCTCTACATCTCCTCTACCACTCCTCTACATCTCCTCTACCACTCTTCTACATCTCCTCTTCCACTCTTCAACATATCTCCTCTACCACTCCTCTACATCTCTTCAACATATCTCCTCTACCACTCTTCTACATCTCCTCTTCCACTCTTCAACATATCTCCTCTACCACTCCTCTACATCTCCTCTACCACTCTTCTACATCTCCTCTTCCACTCTTCTACATCTCCTCTTCCACTCTTCAACATATCTCCTCTACCACTCCTCTACATCTCCTCTACCACTCTTCTACATCTCCTCTTCCACTCTTCTACATCTCCTCTTCCACTCTTCAACATATCTCCTCTACCACTCCTCTACATCTCCTCTACCACTCTTCTACATCTCCTCTTCCACTCTTCAACATATCTCCTCTACCACTCCTCTACATCTCCTCTACCACTCTTCTACATCTCCTCTTCCACTCTTCTACATCTCCTCTTCCACTCTTCAACATATCTCCTCTACCACTCCTCTACATCTCCTCTACCACTCCTCTACATCTCCTCTACCACTCCTCTACATCTCCTCTACCACTCTTCTACATCTCCTCTTCCACTCTTCAACATATATCCTCTACCACTCCTCTACATCTCCTCTACCACTCTTCTACATCTCCTCTTCCACTCTTCTACATCTCCTCTTCCACTCTTCAACATATCTCCTCTACCACTCCTCTACATCTCCTCTACCACTCTTCTACATCTCCTCTTCCACTCTTCAACATATCTCCTCTACCACTCCTCTACATCTCCTCTACCACTCCTCTACATCTCCTCTACCACTCTTCTACATCTCCTCTTCCACTCTTCTACATCTCCTCTTCCACTCTTCAACATATCTCCTCTACCACTCCTCTACATCTCCTCTTCCACTCTTCTACATCTCCTCTTCCACTCTTCAACATATCTCCTCTACCACTCCTCTACATCTCCTCTTCCACTCTTCAACATATCTCCTCTACCACTCCTCTACATCTCCTCTACCACTCTTCTACATCTCCTCTTCCACTCCTCTACATCTTCTACCTTTCTTCAACATATCTCCTCTACCACTACTCTACACCTCTCCTCTACATCACTCCTCCACGTACGAATAGCCAATATGCAAAAGCCCATAGAGAAGTATTTCAAAGCCATAATTTCTGTTCCATAATTATACACAGATGGTTAGTGGTTTGCCGTAATGGGAGCCCTATTACTTCTAACTGAAACATAACTGATCTAATGAGGATGATTGTGCATCAACACAAGGAAGTCATTAGAGGAACAAAGCAGGTATGTGTGTTTGTGTGTGTAAGTGGCCATGGACGTGCAGATGTGTGCGTGTGTGTGTGTGTGTGTGTGTGTGTGTGTGTGTGTGTGTGTGTGTGTGTGTGTGTGTATTAATCCGTGTGATAATTAACTCAACACAGACACACATGATTGGATAATGAAATATTGGCTTATTTATGTGGAGTTGATAAGAGCCCCCATACCAGGACCTATTGTGTGTGGGTGTAGACCTGTTATAGAATACTTTGTGTGTGTGTGTGTGTGTGTGTGTGTGTGTGTGTGTGTGTGTGTGTGTGTGTGTGTGTGTGTGTATGGCGATGCATAAAAAACACTCAAGCTAATTAACAGTCCTGACTCCCTGTTCCCTCTAGCAGATTCCCACTCCACACATCAGCCTTCCCCAGCACAGTGAACAGTCTTAGAAAGAAAGAGAGAAGGAAAGAAAGAAAGAGAGTATTGCATGCAGTTGATTGTATTGCACTCATTCAACTATGGTATGGTGTAGTAGTGTCAAGCCATACTATTGTGATGTATTATTTAACTATGGTATTGGTTTGTAATATTGGACCCTCATATTGGCTTTTAATACTACAAGTTAACTGAATGATTTAGCTGATGAATCACCCACTTAACTTTTCTTTCCTTTCCAATGTGATGCATATCGTCAAGGCCACCGTCTCAACAAAACGCTCAAGGAACAGGAGGGTATAGCCACTCTGAGCGTGATGCGCAAGAGGAGAGGTGACAGGAGAAGACGTTATGTCCCTTACTAACCATCAGCTCCCTGTTAGGTAAGAGTCCTTTGGGCTGCAAATATCACTCGGCAAAAGTCTTCTATAACCTTTTCTTTTTATTGTTAGATGGTGATTTGTATTTTTCACGTTTGTTTGTGTTTGGAATGGCACCGTTAGTAAGGGAAATTATGCTGTCATAAAGCATTTAATGTAAGCGTTTGTAGGCAAATGTTTTATCTGTAGAATGACTAGGTCTATATTACCTCTAATATTCATTGATTGGACATTCCAAATTACCATAGCAATTATGCATCACAATAGCAATATTAAGTTTGCAACATGCAGCAATCTACAGTACAGTACACTCAAAACACCATCACTGTGTAGTGAAACCATGAAAAGTAGTGCACCTAAGTTGAGATCTGGTGTTTGGAGGGTGTTTGAATGTAAACCCAATGTAAGTGTTTTGATACACTGAATGTACAGTATTTAAGAACAGAATGGAAGTACTCTGACACACCCAAAGTGGCGCCGGAGAAGAAGGAAGACGTTTTACGTGTACCCAAACATTTTTTTTTTTTATTTTTTTTTGCGTTGTTTGTAACTTATTTATTTACTTATTTTGTACATAATGTTACCAATACTGTCTCTTATGACCGAAAATAACTTCTGGACATCATTACTGCGATTACTCACCACGGATTGGCAGAATCCTGCTAGCAAAAAGACCTACGCGCAAGATCAAACTACCAACGGGACAGCCAAAACTGTAATATCTTAAGCTTCAAGGAGTCGTGGCTGAAAGACGACACTATCAACATACAGCTGGCTGGTTAGAACAGCGGCGTCTGACAAGGGGCGGCTGACTATATATTTTTGTAAATAACAGCTGGTGCACGATATCTAATGATAAGCTGTAGACCACACTATATACCTAGAGAGTTTATCTGTTTTTTTCGTAGCTCTTTACATACCACCACAGTCAGAGGCTGGCACTAAGACAGCATTGAATAAGCTGTATTTCGCCATAAGCAAACCTGAAAACACTCACCCAGAGGTGACGCTCCTAGTAACCGGGGACTTTAATGCAGGAAAACTTAAATCCATTTTACCAAATTTCGATCAGCATGTTATATGTGCAACCAGAGAGAAAAAAAACTCTGAACCACCTTTACTCCAGACACAGAGACGCATACAAAGCTCTCACTCGCTCTCCATTTGGCAAATCTGACCATAATTCTATCCTCCTGATTCCTGCTTACAAGCAAAATTAAAGCAGGAAGCACCAGTGACTATATCAATAAAAAAGTGGTCAGATGACGCATGTGCTAAGCTGCAGAACTCTTTTGCTAGCAAAGACTGGAATATGTATTCCTCCGATGGCATTGAGGAGTACACCACATCAGTCATTAGCTAAATCAATAAGTGCATCGATGACGTCGTCCCCACAGTGACTGCATGGCCACCAACAAACTAACATGGTCCAAGCATAGCAAGACGGTCATGAAGAGGGCACGACAAATCCTATTCCCCCTCAGGAGACTGAAAAGATTTGGCATGGGTCCTCAGATCCTCTAAAGGTTCTACAGCTGCACCATCGAGAGCATTCTGACTGGTTGCATCACTGCCTGCTATGGCAACTGCTCGGCCTCCGACTGCAAGGCACTACAGAGGGTAGTGCCCAGTACATCACTGGGGCCAAGCTTCCTGCCATCCAGGACCCCTATACCAGGCGGTGTCAGAGGAAGGCCCTAAAAATGATCAAAGACTCCAGCCACCCTAGTCATAGACTGTTCTCTCTGCTACCGCACGGCAAGCGGTACTGGAGCGCCAAGTCTAGGTCCATGAGCCTTCTAAACAGCTTCAACCCCCAAGCCCTAATACTCCTGAACACCTAATCAAATGGCTACGCAGACTATTTGCATTGCCCCCCCCCCCTCCCCCTCTTTCACACTGCTGCTACTCTCTGTTGTTATCATCTATGCATAGTCACTTTAATAACTCTACCTACATGTACATATTACCTCAACTAACCAGTGCCCCTGCACAATGACTCTGTACCGGTACCCCCCTGTATATAGTCTCATTTTTGTTATTTTACTGCTGCTCTTTAATTACTTGCAACTTTAATTTCTTATACTTAGCCATATTTTTTTTAACTGCATTTTTGGTTAGGGGCTTGTAAGTAAGCATTTCACTGTAAGTTCTATACCTGTTATATTCGGCGCATGTGACTAATACAATTTGATTTGATTTGATTCTCAGTCTGAATATTGGTGTTTTTAAGAGGGCCTTGTGAAAACCATTGTTGGTGTTTCAATGCATGTAAAGGTAGCATTAAAACACAAAGTGTGTTTTGGCAAAGTGTGTTTTGGCAGACTGTGTCTCTCATACAATCAAATGGTTTTGAAATGCCAATGGTTTATAGATATTGATTGATAAGGATTTTCAGACAATATTTTAATGAACATTTTAACCTGTTGGGGATGGGGGCGCTGTTTAGACTATTTATGCTAATGTGGCTAATTTTTTAAACGGCTTCCCACAAAATCCTTGATCGTACAATATGCATATTATTATTATTATTGGATAGAAAACAGTCTATAGTTTCTATAGGAGTTGAAATTTTGTCTCTAAGTGGAACAGAGCCCATTCTACAGCAATTTCCCTGACATGGAGTCAGATTTGAGAAACGTTGGCCACTTTTCTGAAGTCATTTAAACGGGCACTGTCGTTGCTATGACTATACGGACACTTCTTACGTCTTCCCCTGGATGCCTTTACGTGATGACGATTCCAACGGGCTCGATTGCTCGTTCACAGGCACTACAAATGAAAAAAACCTTTAGCTAGCAAGTCTTTTCTTGCTGCGTAACGCGCGTGGAAGACACCGACCCTCTCCTGTTCCAAGCATTAGTTTAGCCTGTTATATTTCTCCGGTCATCTTTTCACTCGTTATAGGAGTTACAAACATCACAAAGTAGTTAATTTAAAGCGTTTTATAGCAATTTATATCCGTTTAGTGCGATTTTGGGACATTTATTTTTGCAACGATGTGAAAAGTTGGGAACGCTTTTCAGTTCATCCCGAACGTAGTTGACATTTCCACATGGCAAGAGGACAGCTTTCCACCAAAAGACGATTTCTCCCAAGAAAGGATCCTTTGCCCAAGATACTGATGGAAGAACAGCTCAAGGTAGGACATTTTTATTATGATAAATCGTGTTTCTGTCGAAACATTTTAGTGGCTTAGGACGCCATGTTTTTTGACGTAGCTTCGCTTGGCGCAAACTGTATTGAAAAGTAAGGATAAATTAAAAAATGTAATAACGCAATTGTATTAAGAATTAAATTGTCTATCAATCCCTGTCCACCCTATATTTTTTAGTCACGTTTATGAGTATTTATGTATAAGAGTAGATCACTGTCTAAGTGGCGCAAGGACAAATTCTGACCAGCTGAGTTACATTTCACATTGTCTAACCATGATTTTGGTGGCTAAATATAAACATTTTCGATCAAACTGTATATGCATGTTGTAATGTGATGTTACAGGAGTGTCATCGGAAGAATTCTGAGAAGGTTAGTGAAAAAATTAATATCTTTTGGCGATGTTGACTTTTATCGCTCACTTTGGCTAGAATCAATGCTGGGCTGCTAATTGCTATGTGCTAAGCTAATATAACGATTTATTGTGTTTTCCCTGTAAGACACTTAGAAAATCTGAAATATTGTCTGTATTCACAGGATCTGTGTCTTTCGATTCGTGTATGCTGTGTATTTTTACGAAATGTTTGATGATTAGTAGTTAGGTAAACACGTTGCTCATTGTAATTATTCTAGTCCATTTGTGATGGTGGGTGCAATTGTAAACTATGCCATATACCTGAAATATGCACTTTTTTCTAACAAAACCTATCCCATTCCATAAATATGTTATCAGACTGTCATCTAATGAGTTTTTTTGTTGGTTAGGGGCTATAAATATCTTAGTTTAGCCGAATTGGTGATGGCTACTGGTGTTGGTGGACAAATAAAAGATGGTGGAATATGCTAATGTGTTTTTAGGTAATAGATGTACATCTTTACATATTGTGTCTTCCCTGTAAAACATTTTAAAAATCGGAAATGTTGACTGGATTCATAAGATCTGTGTCTTTCATTAGCTGTATTGGACTTTAATGTGTGAAAGTTAAATATTTTAAAAAAATATTTTTTTTGAATTTCGCGGCACTGGTTTTTCAGTGGGGGGGGGGGGGGTGTGCCGCTAGCGCCACGCTGATCCTAGACAGGTTAAGGAACAGACTGGGAATTTAATACTTTTCATAGGGTAGACAATCACTCTAATTATCACTCAATCACTCTAATTATAGGCTACAGTTGCTAGGCTAATTGTACGATTATAAATTATGTTACAATAAAAATGTTTAGGGCGACGTAAGTTTATAGCAGGGTTAACATGAGGTGAAATGTTTAAAATGGATCTTCATATGGAAAAGTGGATGTGAACCCAGGTCTCCTGCTTGTCAAAACACTGCCTTAGTCCACTCAGCAAGCCTGCAGGAAGAAGCTGCGTTGCTGAACCACACTTGTTATTTTCAGCACATGGGGCCCGATTCAGGTTTGAGATAAGTTAATGGATTCCTTAAAACATGGACCTAAGTAAAAAAAAATATATACATTGAAAGTAGAGGCCTTCACGGGGCCAAAACGTTGGACCTGTTCCGAAATGGACTTGGTGCTTTTCCATCCGAACCCGATAAGACTACATTTATTGTTTTAATACAGACACCCGTTCGGAATGGATCCGAGGACAATTAGACCCATTCCATATAGACCTGGTCGGATCCAGACCCTGTCCGATCCGAGTGAGAGAAGCAGCAGAAAAGTCCATTTCTAAGCTACTTCACCACTTAACTTCTCTGGGATATGAGGGATGCTAACGTCCCACTTGGCCAAAAGCCAGTAAAAATACAGCGCGCCAAAATCAAATAAATTATTATAAAAATCTATCTTTCATGAAATCACACATGAAAGACACCAAATTAAAGCTACACACGTTGTGAATCCAGCCAACATGTCTGATTTCAAAAACGTTTTACGGCGAAAGCACACCAAACGATTATGTTAGGTCAGTACATATCCACAGAAAAACACAGCCATTTTCCCAGCCAAAGATAGGAGTCACAAAAAGCAGAAATAGAGATAAAATGAATCACTAACCTTTGATGATCTTCATCAGATGACACTCATAGGACATCATGTTACACAATAGATGTATGTTTCTTCGATAATGTGCATATTTATATCCACAAATCTCAGTTTACATTGGCGCCATGTTCAGAAATGCCTTCAAAATATCCGGAGAAATTGCAGAGAGCCACATCAAATAACAGAAATACTCATCATAAACTTTGATGAAAGATACATGTTTTACATAGAATTAAAGATACACTTGTTCTTAATGCAACCACTGTGTCAGATTTCAAAAAAACTTTACGGAAAAAGCAAACCATGCAATAATCTGAGACGGCGCTCAGATATAAACAACATTTCTCCGCCATGTTGGAGTCAACAGAAATACGAAATTACATCATAAATATTCCCTTACCTTTGATGATCTTCATCAGAATGCACTCCCAGGAATCCTAGTTCCACAATAAATTGTTGTTATGTTCGATAATGTCCAATAAATATGTCCAAGTAGCTACTTTTGCAAGCACGTTTAGTACACATGTCCAACTCGCGCAGGTCCAGGCGAAGCGGAGAATTCCTTTGTGTCTACAGAAGTAATGGAACGCAAGGCGATATCATGAGGAATGCGCATGACCAGGAACTGGCACTCTGCCAGACCACTGACTCAAACACCTCCCATCCGGCCCCACATCACAGTAGAGGCTTCATTCAACATTCTACAGACAGTTGACATCTATTGGAAGGCGTAGGAAGTGCAAACAGATCCATATCTTACTGGGATTTGAATAGGCGATGAGTTGAAAATCGACCAGCCTCAGAATTTTCACTTCTTGTTTGGATTTTTTCTCAGGTTTTTGCCTGCCATATGAGTTCTGTTATACTCACAGACATAATTCAAACAGTTTTAGACACTTCAGAGTGGTTTATATCCAAAAGGAATAATAATATGCATATATTAGCATCTGGGACAGAGTAGGAGGCAGTTCACTCTGGGCACGCTATTCATCGAAAGTGAAAATGCTGCCCCCTTTCCTAGATTAAGACATTGGGTCAAATCTAGGTTGATTTCGAGTAAATTAGATTTTGAGAAAATTATAAGAAGTTTTCACTTCTCTCATTGACTTCTCAAACCTAAAACACTATCAAGCGTTCCTGGAAGTCTCCCGATGGTGACCATCTTGGTTTAGAAACTCTGGTTGTATGTAGTGTTACAAAACACTTCATTTTTACAGTGGCGTATTACTGCCACTCAGAGTATATATATTTTTTATTACTATTATGAGACAAGATCACGTTATTATGAAATAATTCGTTATTATTAAAAAGATAATGATATAATGAGAAAGATAACTTTAAAATGACAATAAATATTATGTTATTATGAAATAATCCGGTTGCACATTATTAGGATAAATAACGTATTAATTTATTATGCTGAAACGTTGGCATAGGCTACTTGGCAAGCTTGACTTCCCCTCATGGACAGTTTGACATTTTGGCGGGTTTGCATGAGTTCATCAACTTTTAGTTTTTTCTCCTCGGTTTGAAGCATTGGGAAATATTCATGTCACTGAGCAATATAGATGGGGTTGTCATTAGTTTACCTAGATTACGGAAAAATCTGAGTTCTCTATGGCTCGACAGCAAATGTTTTAAATCTGACCGTGTTATTCCTTGTTGATCAACTGGGTGGACATGGGAAACTTCAAGGATACAAACTAATGCATTTTAAATGCATCCAAACAGATGAAAAACACAGTCAGGCATTTACTTCATATTCTAGACCCCCCATGGACTGCAAGTTTGAGGAAGTCTCTGGGATGGATATTAGCTAACAAATTACCTTAGCTACATTCACAGCCAAAAGGACATAGAGGAACAGCTTCAGTAAGTGTACTTTTTGTCTTATAATTTCACATTTGGAAGGTGTTGATAGAATTGTCACTGCTGCTCAAGCTAGCCTTTGTTCTCTTCATATCTCCACACAGCTGTGCCCTTGAAAGATAGGAAAAGAACAGGATGGACCAAAAACTGGTCACTCTCAGACGACCCTTTGTCTTTGGCCGCGTGACTAATTTACTCAGAAACAAGAGGAAAAACACTGGCTTCTTCTTAAATGAGAGAAACAGACAGTGGAAATGTACAGATTTAACGCACATACAGCACATGTGCACAACAAAGTTTGCAATTTTCCCCACCACAGTCCTCCCCTTTAACTTTTTATGGCTGCAGGGGCAGTATTGAGTAGCTCTGATAAAAGGTGCCCATTTCAAACGGTCTCGTACTCAATTATTGCTCGTACAATATGCATATTATTATTACTATTGGATAGAAAACACTCTCTAGTTTCTAAAACCGTTTGAATTATATCTGTGAGTCAAACAGAACTCATTTGGCACAAACTTCCTGACCAGGAAGTGGAAAGTCTGAAATCGATGCTCTGTTCTATTTCCTGCCTATACATGGGCATGATATGTATTAGTATATGTGCACTTCATACACCTTCCCCTGGATGTCAAGAGGTGGTGAGAGAAGAAATGTAGTGTTTATCTTGGTCTGAAGTGGAATACAAGCTCTTTGTATGACGTGTCCGCCCATTTCCTGTTTTCTGGAGAGCACGAAAGGGGACTTGGATTTGCCTTCTGTTTAGCTGCCGTTATAGGCGACTAATATCTCCGGCTTTGATTTTATTTGATACATGTCACCATATCATCGTAAAGTATGTTTTGTCAATATAGTTTCATCAGATTATTGAAACATTTTCGGGAGTTTTGCCGTGTTCCGTTCTCTTCCGTTTGTTGACATGGTGAGCTTTGAGCCACTTGGCAAGTGCGCTTGCTAATTCAAGAGGGAAAATGAATGTTTTAAATCCAAACAACGATTGTTCTTGACAAAGGACACCTTGTTCAACATTCTGATGGAAGATCACCAAAAGTAAGAAACATTTTATGATGCTATTTCATATATCTGTCGAACATGTGAACTAGTCGCCGTCGCCCAACTTTGGAGTACTCAGCTATACCGAAGCTGGATATCGTAATGAAGTTATTTTTTAGAATTCTAACACTGCAATTTCATTAAGAACTAATGGATCTATCATTTCCTATACAACATGTATTTTTTAGTTATGTTTATGAATAGCTATTTGGTCAGAATATGTGTGTCAGAAAACGTGTCAGAAAAATATCGTTGCAGTTTAGACGTTGTGGAAAGAGTAGCTAAGATAGCAACATGTATAACCACTGATTTCAGCTCTAAATATGCACATTTTCGAACAAAACATAAGTGTATGTATAACCTGATGTTATAGGACTGTCATCTTATAAAGAATATCAAGGTTAGTCAAAAATTATATATCCTTTGCTGGTTTGTTACGATCGCTAACTTTTACTTTTACTGCTGCTATTGTGGTAAGCTAATATAACGCTATATTGTGTTTTCGCTGTAAAACACTTAATAAATCGGAAATATTGGCTGGAATCACAAGATGCCTGTCTTCCATTTGCTGTACACTATATATTTTTCAGAAATGTTTTATGATGAGTAATTAGGTATTTGACGTTGGTGTCTGTAATTATTCTGTCTGCTTTCGGTGCAATTTCTGATTGTAGCTGCAATGTAAACTATGATTTATACCTGAAATATGCACATTTTTCGAACAAAACATAGATTTATTGTATAACATGTTATAAGACTGTCATCTGATGAAGTTGTTTGTTGGTTAGTTTGGTTGGTTCTTGGTTAGTTAGGTTGGCTTTGTGCATGCTACCTGTGCTGTGAAAAGTGTCTGTCCTTTTTTTGTATTTGGTGGTGAGCTAACATAAATATACGTGCTGTTTTCGCTGTAAAACTTTTTAAAAATCGGACATGTTGGCTGGATTCACAAGATGTGTACCTTTCATTTGCTGTATTGGACTTGTTAATGTGTGAAATTTAAATATTAAAAACATTTTTTTTTTGAATTTCGCGCCCTGCACTTGAGCTGGCTGTTGTCATAAGTGTACCGACGTCGGGCTTGCAGCCATAAGAAGTTTTTAAGAATAATCTCAACCTAATACAAAATTGCAAGTAAGCATTTAAGTAATATTTCATAATGTAAGCCAATTATGTCATAATCTAAGCAAAATTTCAGCCAAGCAAAATATAAAGCATTGTGGGAGAGGGCTTTCTTACACCAGTACATTATCTTTGTAAATGGCTTCTGCTGAGCCACTTTATTTCCTTCTTCACATTGTGCAAAACATTCTTAAATGAATCATTTAAATAGTTACAAATAATTTAAAAAGTTACAAGGAGTACACTCTTCGTCTGTACAAAGAGGACAATCATCACGTTGACACATGGATCTACGTCTTCTTATTAAACAATTGGGCGGCTATTGTTTGCTGGATCCCATCCTGATCCTGACGTTGGCTCGAGCTGGAGCGGCTGTTATTTAAGTTCCGCCATGCTATATACTTCAGTTGCATTGTGGCCACTTCTCCCAGAGCCCATATAACAGCTTCAATGAGAAGACTGACCATGAAAGCAACAAACATGACACGTATTAGGCGCATGTGACAAATAAAGTTTGATTTGATTTCAGTTCAGTCCTAGTCCTTCCATGGCCACTGGGGTCACCTATGTTGATTTATCAGCTGATACATCGTCACCTGGGATGTGGGACACCTTCTTGCATTGGCTGGCATGAACCTTCATAGATCTCTCTGCAACCTCCACCGTTGTCTGGGTAGTCAGGAGCACCTGGAATGGACCAGTCCAGCTCTGTTGGAGGCAAATATTTCTGCGAGTTCCTTGATGACCACCCAATAGCCTGGTTCACGTTTGTGGAGCTGACCTCCCTTTGGTTCAGGCAAAGCCACTTTTACCCTGGGAAAATAGACTTCAGAGCATTGTTAAAGGGAGCACAAAGCAAGGTAATTATCCATTCCAGCAGTGTACAGTGGCTTGCGAAAGTATTCACCCCCTTGGCATTTTTACTATTATGTTGCCTTACAACCTGGAATTAAAATAGATTTTTGGGAGGTTTGTATCATTTGATTTACACAACATGCCTACCACTTTGAAGATTAAAAATATTTTTATTTAGAAAAAAACTTGAGTGTGCATAACTATTCACCCCTCCCCCAAAGTCAATACTTTGTAGAGACACCTTTTGAAGCAATTACAGCTGCACGTCTTTTGGGGTATGTCTCTATAAGCTTGGTACATCTAGCCACTGGGATTTCTGCCCATTCTTCAAGGCAAAACTGCTCCAGCTCCTTCAAGTTGGATGGGTTCCGCTGGTGTACAGCAATCTTTAAGTCATACCACAGATTCTCAATTGGATTGAGTTCTGGGCTTTGATTAAGCCATTCCAAGACATTTAAATGTTTCCCCTTAAACCACTCGAGTGTTACTTTAGCAGTGTGCTTAGGGTCATTGTCCTGCTGGAAGATGAACCTCCCACCCAGTCTCAAATCTTTGGAAGAATGAAACAAGTTTCCCTCAAGAATTTTCCTGTATTTAGCACCATCCATCATTCCTTCAATTCTGACCAGTTTCCCAGTCCCTGCCGATGAAAACATCCCCACAGCATGATGCCGCCACTACCATGCTTCACTGTGGGGATGGTATTTTTTTGTTGCCTCTCTGATTAATGCCCTCCTTGCCTGGTCCGTGATTATTGGTGTGCGGCCCTCTCTTGGCAGGTTTGTTGTGGTGCCATATTCTTTCAATTTTTTAATAATGGATTTAATGGTGCTCCGTGGGATGTTCAAAGTTTCAGATATTGTTTTATAACCCAACCCTGATCTGTACTTCTCCACAACTTTGTCCCTGACCTGTTTGGAGAGCTCCTTGGTCTTCATGGTGCCGCTTGCTTGGTGGTGCCCCTTGCTTATTGGTGTTGCAGACTCTGGGGCCTTTCAGAACAAGTGTATATATACTGAGATCATGTGACAGATCATGTGACATTTAGATTGCACACAGGTGGACTTTATTTAACTAATTATGTGACTTCTGAAGGTAATTGCTTGCACCAGATCTTATTTACGGGCTTCATAGCAAAGGGGGTGAATACATATGCACGCACCAATTTTTCGTTTTACATTAAAAAAAAAAAAATTAACAAGTTTTTATTTTTTTATTTTACTTCACCAATTTGGACTATTTAGTGTATTTTTCCATTACATGAAATCCCCCAAAAAATCAATTTAAATTACAGGTTGTAATGCAACAAAATAGGAAAAACGCCAAAGGGGATGAATAGGCACTGTACTTGATGGGCATTCCACCTGTCCTTAAGAAATATGTGTTAAATAGTTCAAACAGTTCATCATTACGCTATTGTGTGCGTCGACACATTAATTAATGGTGTACCCCTCCTTATTTGTTTAGTTCTTTAATAGTGTATACATTTCTTAACAGCAGTCAACTCTTATGTCAATCCGTTAACTAATTCCAAGCCTTTTTGAAATAAAATTTGCTTAACTTAAATTCAATTCCAAAGATCAGTCAACTCAATTGTCACTACTTATTAAATTCAGTTCCGGAGAGTACAGGTATTCTTACAACCATTATTCCTCCCTTTTGACACATTGTCTCACTTCCCCAGTAAGAAACATCCTGTAGAGAAAACATGTTTAACAGAGACAGGAAGTGCAACAAACAAGTTTTCAACCAATTTAGAGTGTGAAATTGTCTTCCCAGATGAGGTTAGGACCCCACGTTGCTTCCAGAGTGTACCAAAGTCATGCAAAACCCCAAACGCATACCTGCTGTCAGTATAAATCGTAACAGCTTTATCCTTAGCCAAAATCCATGCTCAGCTTGGGCTGACAGATGTGGTGGTAATTTAGCACTCTCTAGGGAAGTGGCAGCCGTACCGCCAGTATCTACTAGAAAACTGATTGATTCACAATTGACAAACAGACGAACCATTGGCTCCTCAGGCTTGAAAATCTTCAAATGCAGTTCTAGGGTGTCAACTGTCTCTACCTCGCGTCAGTCCATATGTGGACTGTTTTACAATCTCCCCCTACTGCCTCCTGTTTGGTAAGTTTGCTTTGACATGTTCTGGCGAAATGTCCCTCCTGTCCACAGACATAGCAGGTCAAGCTATTACCTTTTGGTGTCTGAGGCATCAGACACACCCGTCCGTCAGCACTGCCTCCCCTTCCTCTTCTCCCTCTACCCTTTCCTATCTGTCCATCGTTTTGAGGTCCTCCCTGAGCCTGCCGCTGCTGGCCCTGTCCTTGATAGAAGGCCACCTGTGCAGCTTGTAACTTCACCCCCTCCTCTTCCATTCTCTGTTTCTTCTTATCTTCTTGAGACAGTTGCTGCCTCAGTGTGTTTACAGTGTTCAATGACTGTCTGTAGAGTAGTAGTTTCCCAGCCAATGCAGGTCGTCTTAACCTGTTTACCAAGGGCTGGCAAAAGTCCATTCATCAAGAGGCTGTTTTAATCATTGTAGGTGATGTGTAGAATGAGTTCCTTCTGCTCCGGGGCTGCCTCTGAGGAGTATGTTGGTCCCAAAAATCTAAAATTTGGACACATCAGACCAAAGGAAAGATTTATACCAGTCTAATGTCCAAAGCTGAAATAATGATGGACTGTTGTTTTTCTTTGCTTATTGGAGCTGTTCTTGACATAATATGGACTTTGTATTTTACCAAATGGGGCTATCTTCTGTATACCACCCCTAGCTTGTCCCAACACAACTGATTGGCTCAAATGCAATAAGAAGGAAAGAAATTCCACAAATTAACTTTTAACAAGGGACACCTGTTAACCTGTCTAGGCTGAGGGTGCCGCTAGCGGCACCCCCCCCCCACCCCCACTGAAAACGCAGAGCCGCGAAATTCAAAAAAAATATATTTTTTAAATATTTAACTTTCACACATTAAAGTCCAATACAGCTAATGAAAGACACAGATCTTGTGAATCCAGCCAACATGTCCGATTTTTAAAGTGTTTTACAGGGAAGACACAATATGTAAAGATGTAAATCTATTAGCTAAAAACACATTAGCATAATCCACCATCTTTTATTTGTCCACCAACACCAGTAGCTATCACCAATTCGGCTAAACTAAGATATTTATAGCCCCTAACCAAGAAAAAAACTCATCAGATGACAGTCTGATAACATATTTATGGTATGGGATAGGTTTTGTTAGAAAAATGTGCATATTTCAGGTAGATGGCATAGGTTACAATTGCACCCACCGTCACAAATGGACTAGAATAACTACATAGAGCAACGTGTTTACCTACTTACTAATCATCAAACATTTCGTAAAAATACACAGCATACACTAATCGAAAGACACAGATCCTGTGAATACAGACAATATTTCAGATTTTCTAAGTGTCTTACAGCGAAAACACAATAAATCGTTATATTAGCATAGCACATAGCACATAGCAGCCCAGCATTGATTCTAGCCAAAGTGAGCGATAACGTCAACATCGCCAAAATATATTAATTTTTTCACTAACCTTCTCAGAATTCTTCAGATGACACTCCTGTAACATAATATTACACAATCCATATAGAGTTTGATCGAAGATGTGCATATTTAGCCACCAAAATCATGGTTAGACAATGTGAAATGTAGCCCAGCTGGTGAGAAAATGTCCGTGCGCCATATTAGACAGTGATCTACTCTTATACATAAATACTCATAAACGTGACTAAAAAATATAGGGTGGACAGGGATTGATAGACAATTTAATTCTTAATACAATCGCGGAATTACATTTTTTAAATTATCCTTACTTTTCAATACAGTTTGCGCCAAGCGAAGCTACGTCAAAAAACATGGCGTCCTAAGCCACTAACATTTTTCGACAGAAACACGATTTATCATAATAAAAATGTCCTACTTTGAGCTGTTCTTCCATCAGTATCTTGGGCAAAGGATCCTTTCTTGGGTCTAATCGTCTTTTGGTGGAAAGCTGTCCTCTTGCCATGTGGAAATGCCAACTGCGTTCGGGATGAACTGGAAGCGTGCCCAGCGATTCACAGCGTTTCAGAAATAAATGTCCCAAAATCGCACTAAACGGATATAAATTGCTATAAAACGCTTTAAATTAACTACCTTATGATGTTTTTAACTCCTATAACGAGTAGAAACATGACCAGAGTAATATTACTCCCTCCACTAATGCTTGGAACAGGTGCGGGTCGGTGTCCTCCACGCGCATAACGCAGCAAGAAAAGAGTTCCTAGCTACAGGGTTTTTTAATTTGTAGTGCCTGTGAACGCGCAATCGACCCCATTCAAATCGTCATCACGTAAAGGCATCCAGGGGAAGACGTAAGCAGTGTCCGTATACTCATAGCAATAACTGTGGCCTTTTAACTGACTCCAGATCAGGGGCCAACATTTCTGAAATCTGACTCCATGTCAGGGAAATTGCTGTAGAATGGGTTCTGTTCCACTTAGAGACAAAATTTCAACTCCTATAGAAACTATAGACTGTTTTCTATCCAATAATAATAATAATATGCATATTGTACGATCAACAATTTTGTGGGAAGCCGTTTCAAAAATTACACGATTAGCATAAATAGTGACAACAGCGCCCCCAGCCTCAACAGGTTAATTGAAATGCATTCCAGGTGACTACCTCATGAAGCTGGTTGAAAGAATGCTAAGAGTGTGGAAAGCTGTCATCAAGGCAAAGGGTGGCTATTTGAAGAATCACAAATATTTAAAAAAATAAAATGATTTGTTTACACTTGTTTTGTTACTACATGATTCCCTATGTGTTATTTAATAGTTTAGATGTCTTCACTATTATTCTACATTGTAGAAAATAGTAAAAATAAAGTAAAAACCTGGAATGGACCACACCTTGAGGTGTGTCCAAACGTTTGACTGGTACTGTAATTACAATTACTTAGATACAGACACATTACAGAGATAGAGGTGAAAAAATTCTCAACCTCCAGATGAGTATGACTGGGGAGTTTAATTAAGTACAATTCTTACAAGCTTGTCTGGTTGGTAGCTTATTCTTTAGAAGTTTGAGGCTGCTGTTGAACCATAATGTGCTGGCATAATCAAAGTGAGACTGGACTAACGAGTCTTTAGGGTGTCCATACCTACACGTAGGTTTCAATCCAATTGGCGAGACTTTCCTGTGAGTATTCTAAAATCTTGATAAAACAATATGTGACTTCAGAGTTTCCTTTAGGAAAATTTGGCACCGGACAACATGACATGGAAGATTTTGATTTACTGGACATTTGAGAAATTGTACAGACATCCATATGCATTCAGATCCCACCTGTGGCAGCCAACACCATCAATAAACAAGGGATGTTGGTCAAATGAGCCACATTTACGTACCTAACCCTCTACAGTCTAGACCCTCTCTACCATCCAAACTTTGAGCCAGTGTTCGGTCTAGGCCAGTCTCCAAGGCTTCAGGTTTAAAGATAAATAAAGAGGGATAGAAGAGGGATATGATCCTTCGATCTGATCTTTAAAATGCCTCTTAACCACAGAGATTAAGATGGTGATCTCATCTGCCATCTCGGCTAATCTGATTAATATTTCAAGGTTCTACAGCTTTGTTGCCAAACTTTAAGAATTCATTTTCTGTAAGGTTTTCTGGGAGTTTTAACATTTTCCCCTCTCCACAAGTTCAAAGATGTCTACCTACTTGTGATTGATTTTCCTGGAATTTTGAGAACTTTCAGCTGTGGTCTAGGTTAGAGGATGGAGGTGTTGATCACATCAGTTCATGTCATACTTTGACATTTCTGTCATAGTCAAAATCAGACATCCAAGGAAATAGGATAGACATCAAATAATGCAGTTAGTTGATGAGTTAATGTTGGTCATCCATGTTGTTTAGAGGATATGGTCACTCTGCTGGAGGTACAAGGTCAAAGATGCCTACCAACATGTGGTTATTATGTCAATGAAGATTTCCTCAAGCTGTCTAGGTTAATGGATGGAAGGACACCGTCGTCCATGTTGATTAGGGGACATGGTCATTGAGTGTCCCTGCAGTTTCTGTAGGGAGGAGGGGGGAGGGGCGGAGACTATCTGTCAAACAGAACAGGACAACAGCAGCGTTATCAGAGGACACTCATTAGAGAACACAGGCTACTCAGCAGGACAGTCCTTAATACCTGACACACACACACACACACGGAAGCAGGTATGCACACACGCAAACAGACACACACATACTACTCATTCCCACCTGTGCTGTCCAGGAGACTTACCAAGCTGCTTACCAAGAGTCAGTATAAATCACCTCTTTGTTTGGATGGTGAAGCCCCCCCCCCCTCTCTTTCTTTTTTGGGTAGTAGTTCACTACAAAGGGAATAGGGTACCCTTTGGGACTCAAACCCCAGCTTCATTAGCTCATTGGCTCCTCTGGCTGCTGATCAATCATTCACGAATAATCCTCCTTTATTTGTTTATGTTATGTTCTTTTTAAAGAAGATTGTCCTAATTAAAAGTTTGATTCCCTGGTGAGTATAATAGATCATGTCCTTGCATCTCATTACGTTAAGGTTAAAGCCCTACTGCATCCGAAATAGCACCATATTCCCTATAGGGCCCTGATAAAAAAAAGTGGGGCACTATATAGGGAATAGGGTGCTAGGCTAAACTCTACAGCTAATCGACTAACAGAGGTAATTTAGTAATGGAGGCTACTGTGACGTTAGGAAACCTGAGCCTGTATATCCTTTCCTCCATTCTGGTGTCCTCTCACTCTCCTTCACTTTCTCTTTCTTTCCCATGGATTAGCCTCATTCATCTTCTCTGTTGCCCTGCGATAGACTGTCATCCTGTCCAGGGGGGTACTTGTTACTTGTACATCAAGCTGACTCATGCTACAGAAACAGTAGAATAGCCATTCTGGCTCAGACAAGGCTACTTACTTTCTTCTCGTTCTCCCTCTGTCTTCCTCATAGTCCTACAGTAGTAAACCCAGTGCTTATACAGCAGGGCTCTCCAACCCTGTTCTTGGAGAACTACTGCCTTGTGGGTTTCGCTCCAACTGTAATCTAGCACACCTGATTCTAATAACTAGCTGTTTGCTAAACTGAATCATGTTAGCTCTCCAGGAACATGGTTGGAGAGCCCTGCTATACAGCATCTAGCTGACTTTAATACCTTCTTTAACATAGGCCTCTATTCAAACTTCCACCTTGTCAATGTGTTCTGGAAATGTTTTTCCGCCTATTTTCTCAATACCTGTCTCAAAATATTATATGTTTTTCTCTGACTCATTGAGCAGGTGAGGTGTTGAATATATCAGTCTGAATTCAGAGCTTAAGAAAAATAACTACTTTGATTTGAAGTCAGTGAGTAGTTTGGCTTTTTGAATGAAAGAGACCAATTGATATAGCAGAAAGGAGAGTGATGGGAGGAAAAATATAGGTTTTGAATGTTCCTCTGCTCTGCCTGATGGAAATGCATTAGCTTCAAGTGCAGAGAGACTCAGAGAGAGAGACAGAGAGAGATAGAAAGGCATAGAGAAATAGAAGGTGGTGGGTGAGGCAAAGAGAGATTGGCAATAAAACACATTTAGAGTATTTTTCATTTTCAGAGGAAATTATCCCAAACTCACTTGTCCCTCCAGGCATCAAAACAACCACCCAGGAAACACAATGGAGTGTGTGTGTGTCTATCTGTGTGTGTGTGTTTTGTATTTGTGTTTTTGTTTGTGCTTGTATGTGTTTGGGTTTGTGTGTGTGTGTTTGTGTGTATGTTTGTTTGAGTGTGTGTGTGTGTGTGTGTGTGTGTGTGAGTGTGGGTGTGTGTGTTTGTGCTTATGTCTGCATGTGTTTGTGTGTGTGTTTGTGTTTTTGTTTGTACTTGTGTGTGCTTGTGGGGGCTTTTTCTAATAAATAGTCATGCTCCTCTTGTAGGCATGTTAAACTCAATAACAAAATTTTTGTTATCGAAGTTTGATATATAGTCTTTCCTGAGCTTTCAAATACCATTTAAACAGTTGAGATGGTAACCAGATGAGAAGGTAACCATTGTGTTATAAAAGATCAAATGTGAGAAAATAATATCGTCATCCTTTCGAATGCATTATTTTCTGTGTGAAATCACAAAGTCCATGTTGTGATTTTCATTCGATAATGAAAAGAGCAAGTGGAGTTTAACATATTACGAGCTGTCGTGTTTTCACTGAGATTATGTTATCAGCTGACAGAGACTGATAGTAACGCCTTGGCTTTATTCTTTCTGACACAGCATTTATCTTACGTTGACAGAGAAATGTGTCCTAAATGGCACCCTATTCCCTATAGGCCCTGGTGAAAAGTAGTGCACAGTATAGGGAATTGGGGGCCATTTGGCACACAACCATGGAGACAATGATTTATCTGAATGACAACTGTTTCATATTTTAATTTCTGTTTTATATTTGCAGATATGACTGACTATGGCTGACCCATGCCATAACAGAAATTGTCAAATGTTTATTGTTATGTCCACTAGTACAGTGATATGCCTTTATTGCTCTTTTCCAACAATGCAGTAGTAGTATAAAACATAAATAAAAAAGTAAAGTAGAACAAAAACACGAGAAATAGAAATAAGAAGAACAGGCCCCCCGAGTGCCACAGCAGTCTAAGGCACTCCATTGCAGGGCTTGAGGCGTCACTACAGACCCGGGTTCAATCCAAGGCTGTGTCGTAACCGGAAGTCCCATAGGGTAGCGCACAATTGACCCAGTGTCGTCCAGGTTGGAGGAGGGTTTGGCTGGGCTAGTAACGGCGCCGAAAGTGATGGCTGCCGTTTTACGGGCTCCTAACCAGCTGTGCTATTTTGTGTTTTTTCGCATTTTTTGTAACTTATTTTGTACATTGTCGTGTCGTTGACTATCATTAAATGTAAATAATGTATATTATCAAATCAATTCTCGATGTGTAATTTATTTACGCGATTAAACTAATCATGTAACTTTAATTAACTAGGAAGTTGGGGCACCACGGGAACATGTTGTTTACAGAGTTTCCATTTCCCAAATATAAAACTCTTCAGATATTTTCATATCTTATCAAAACAGTCGCTTATTAACTTCTTATGGCTGCAGGGGGCGTATTGAAAAACTGGAAAATATGTGCACATTTTCAAACGGCCTCTTAATCAATTTTTGCTCTTACAATATGCATATATGTACTACTATTGGATAGAAAACAGTCTCTAGTTTCTAAAAACGTTTGAATTATTTCTCTAAGTGGAACAGAAGTATTTTTACAGCCCATTTCCTATCCGGAATTGAGATTTCCAAACGCGAGGTCTCTCTTTAAGAGCTTGTCTATAAAAGGTCATGTCACTTAGGACTGTAAAAACACGTCATACGCCTTCCTCGGGGTGTCATGCGGAAGTGAGAGCAGAAAGGAGTTGAATATCTCGTCCAGGGACTGAACACAACATCTTGGAGTGAGACCTGCGCACCTAATTTTTTTTTCTGGTCACGAAGTAGAACATGGACTCGGCTCCTGCACGGCGCTCGTTAAAGGTGAGTATGATCTCTGGCTTCGATATTATTTGATACATGTCACAAAATCATCCTAAAGTATGTTCTTTCAGTATAGTTTAATTATATTATTGAAATTTATTCTGGACTTTAGACGTGATGCGACGCAAGAATTGTTTGAAGAAAGAGAGGTTAGCGCCGCACGGCCAGTGTGCTTGCTAATTCAAGAGGGAAATAGTTCTTTCTGGATCCCAAACAAAGACTGTACTGGACAATGGACCCCTTTACAACATTCTGATGGAATATCAACAAAGATAAGGACCCAATTTGGGATGCTTTTTCATATATCTGTCGAACTGTGCTATGCTACCTTTTGACTAGAATCAATGCTGCCGTGTGCTAGCTAATGTAGTAACCTAATATAACGATATATTGTGTTTTCGCTGTAAAACACTTCAAAAATCAGAAATATTGGCTCTATTCACACGATCTTTGTCTTTCATTAGCTATCCACCATATATTTTTCTGAAATGTTTTATGATGTATAATTAGTTGTTGACGTTGGTGTCTGTATTTTCTCTGGCTACTCCCGTGCGATTTCAGACTGTAGCTATGATGGGAGCAGTAATGTAAAACTGATTTATAACTAAAATATGCAAATTTTTTGAACAAAACATAGATTTATTGTGTAACATGTTATAGGACTGTCATCTGAGGTAGTTTTTTCTAGGTTATTTAGGTTGGTTCTAGGTTAGTTAGGTTGGCTTGTGCATGCTACTTGCATCCTACTTGTGCTGTGAAAAATGTCTGTCCTCTTTTTTATTTGGTGGTGAGCTAACATAAATATATGTGGTGTTTTCTCTGTAAAACATTAAAAAAATCGGACATGTTGGCTGGATTGACAAGATGTTTATCTTTCAAATGCTGTATTGGACTTGTTAATGTGTGAAAGTTAAATATAAAAAAAAAAAATAGATTTTGAATTTCGCGCCCTGCACTTGAAGTGGCTGTTGTCATATTGATCCCGACTGGGGGCTTGCAGCCCAAACAGGTGTTAATGAATTTTACCTCATCAGTCTCATTACTGAACGTCACAAACCCTTGGATATCTGCACGCACCTTAGCATAGAATCATGGATCAGTGATATACAAATTGGCTTAATTATTTATTTACTTACTAACTTAATCAATCACAGAATTGCATAAACACACACACAAATAATTCATACATTGGTTACTACATGATACAAAGAAAAAGTCCCTAGCGGACGAAACCGATACGACGGCTTGGTAGACAAAGGAAAGCGGGTGGGGACCAATCAAGAGCGGGAAACTCATAGAGGATAACTACACTCATAGAAATTGCTAATACTTTGAACATGAACAACCGCTCATTCGAAAATAAAATGTAATTTACATATTTACGAGTGTATGTTTCGGCTGTACCTCTCTAAGATCGCCGGTCCGTCTGCTGGATAGTCAGTCGACAGAAAGCCTCTGGTTTGTCTACCAGAGATCAAAGTCCTTTGTAGTTGTGTTGTTATAATGGATACTTCAGAGTACCATTCGGAAATGTTCCTAGAGCGGATGCGTTTACCAGACTACAATATTTATACAGATGCAGTCCGAATAATTGTTCTTTAGTTTGTAGATTTCTTTGCCATTTCAACGTGAGAATGATCACCACGTCCCCCTGTTCTTGACCTTTGGTAGAGTTGTAGTTCTTAATCTTAACCATTTCAACATGTAGCGTCAGCTCCATATTTTATAGTCTTCTGAACCATTCGAGACGTCCTGCTTACTGTGGGTCTCCTTGGCACCAAATGTAAATTTTGTCATGGGTGGTTTTATACTCTGTGGAAGAAGGTGGCGTTCAATGATGCTGATGTAAATGTCTGAACTCACGGGGGCGTGGCCACTGACTAGTTCAACTTTATATAAAATTCCATGCTCTCATTTAGAAGGCTAACATCACATTCTATCTTTTCACAAATAGTTTCATACGTAATCATATACGTTTCACAACTTTTAGCTGTAAACCCCATAATTGAGAAGTGTACAGAACCCGACACAGTAATGTGTGTTTCCTGTCTTTCATGAGATCACCACATGAAACACACTCGACATGACTGTCCCTTAAGTGTCACGGACCACTCCCACATTCTCAAAAATATAAATATTGTTTAGTTATTCAAACTTTTGATGTCCAAGTGTCTCTCTGTATCCAACAGTTTACATTCCAACCTCGAATACTACTGAGTATAGAGGCAGTGTATTTTACGACCGCCATAAAACACCCAACTTCCTGCTCTCCCCCTCTACAAGAGAGAGAACGCTGTAGAGCGGACCCACTGTAACCTGATCCTTCAGAACATCACAGGAGAGTTATGACAACATGCTGCTGCTACTGTCTCTTATGACCAAAAAGAGCTTCTGGATATCAGAGCAGCGATTCCTCACCTCGAACGGGACAAATCATTTTTCTTTGATGAGTCCGACGCAAAGGACATACTGTTTCTCCGAGACCAGGCCCAAATCCCAGTCATTTGCGTAAATACATGGTGCTGAGATCAGGGTGCCTTATTAGAATTCGCCGGTGAGTGGGTAACCCGCCTCTACCATCCATTCCACCATGCTTCTACACCTGCATTGCTTGCTGTTTGGGGTTTTAGGCTGGGTTTCTGTACAGCACTTTGTGACATCAGCTGATGTAAGAAGGGCTTTATAAATCAATTTGATTGATTGATTATTATTATTTTATTGTGTTAATTTTATTTAAATGTTTTACTTTAGTTTATTTTGTAAATATTTTCTTAACTATTTATGGAACTGCATTGTTGGTTAAGGGCTCGTAAGTAAGCATTTCACGGTGAGGTCTACACCTGTTTTATGCTGCGCATGTGACAAAGAAAATTTGATATGATTTGAAATCGTGTTTGATTTACTTGCGCTCTAGCTTCTCCTTGTGGCTGACCGGGCGCCTACAGGCTGACTACGGCCGTCAGTTGAACAGTGTTTCTTCCTACACATTGGTGCAGTTGGCTTCTGGGTTAAGCGGGCGGGTGTTAAGAAATGCGGTTTGGCGGGTCATGTTTCCGAGGACGCATGACTCGACCTTCACCTCTCCCGAGTAATGAGACAAGATACTAATTGGATCGCAATTGGATATAACGTAATTGGGGAGAAAAGGGGGGTAAAAAAACCTTTTTTAAAGAAGAAGAAGATGAAGAAGTACATGAGAAAGTAAATAAGCTATACATGCCTATACCTAGTTGTTATACAATCTGAGAAAAAGAGAGGAATAAATAGATAAAGGCAGGATATTTAAGGAATTATAGAGAGAGAGAGAGAGAGAGAGAGAGAGAGAGAGAGAGAGAGAGAGAGAGAGAGAGAGAGAGAGAGAGAGAGAGAGAGAGAGAGATGATTGATCATGTCTGTCTCTCCTGTTAATAGCCCACCCAGTAGCAGCTGTTATATATTTGACACCTAAATCACCATCACACACACACACACACACACACACACACACACACACACACACACACACACACACACACACACACACACACACACACAATTACAGTGAAATAATACCATGCTATTGTTTGAGGAAAGTCTGCAATTATGAACTTGAAAATGTATTAATAAACCAATTAGGCACATTTGGGCAGTCTTGATACAACATTTTGAACAGATATGCAATGGTTCGTTGGATCTGTCTAAAACTTTGCACATACAGAAATCTAAATTGCGCCTAGATTCCTAAGTCATATATTGGCCATTCTCTTGCATTTCAAAGATGATGGTATAAAACATATTAATAAATCATGTTTTTTTTCTTTGTATTATCTTTTACCAGATCTAATGTGTTATATTTATATAACAGTTATAGTTATATCCTACGTTAATTCCACATGTCCACAAACAAACTTCAAAGTGTTTTCTTTCAAATGGTATCAAGAATATGCATACCCTTGCTTCAGGTCCAGAGCTACAGGCAGTTAGATTTGGGTATGTCATTTTAGGCTAAAATTTAAAACAATTATCTGATCCTTAAGAGGTTTTAAGGGGGGAAAAAATCATAAATGAAATTAAATAAAACAAATTAAAATGAGGGAGTGGTGGCTGGCCTTAAATCCAATCGTGTCTACCCCCTCCAATACTTCCATCCCCTACCAGTGTCTCCTTTGGTCTCTCCCCTGTTTCTTCCTGCCTTCCCCTTTTTGCTCCCACACTCTCTACAGCTGCCTCCCCTTCTCTGTCACTTCTTTCCCCCCCCTTTTATCTGCCTTCCTTCCTCCCCCTGCCTCCTCCATCCCTCCTTCATAGTAAATAAAGAAATTAACGATGATAGTTATTTATCTTCATTCAGATAAAATATTTATGGATGCAGGAGAGTGCACTGTGACCTCATCACAAACTGGGAACTGGATATGTACAGTATACACATTATACAGTGCCTTCGGAAAGTATTCAGATCCATTGACTTTTCCACATTTTGTTACGTTACAGCCTTAAATCTAAAATAGATTAGATTAAAAAAACGCCCTCAGCAATCTACACACAATACCCCATAATGACAAAGGGAAAACAGGATTTTAGAAGTTTTTTCACATTCATAAAAAAAACAAATACCTCATTTACATAAGTATTCAGACCCTTTGCTATGAGTCTCAAAATTGAGCTCAGGTGCATCCTGTTTTCATTGATCATCCTTGAGATATTTCTACAACTTCATTCAAGTCCATCTGTGCTAAATTCAATAGATTTGACATGATTTGGAAAGGTACACACCTGTCTATATAAGGTCCTACAGTTGACAGTGCATGTCAGAGCAAAAACCAAGCCATGAGGTTGAAGGAATTGTCCGTAGAGCTCCGAGACAGGATTATGTCAAGGCACATTTCTGTAGGATGGAATGTCCTCAAGAACACAGTGGCCTCCATCATTCTTAAATGGAAGATGTTTAGAACCACCAAGAAGGACCTTGGTCAGCGAGGTGGCCAAGAACCTGATGGTCACTCTGACAGAGCTCCAGGGTTCCTCTGTGGAGATGGGAGAACCTTCCAGAAGGTCAACCATCTCCGCAGCAGTCCACCAATCAGACCTTTATGGTAGAGTGGCCAGACGGAAGCCACTCCTCAGTAAAAGGCACACGCTTGGAGTTTGCCAAAAGACACCTAAAGACTAAGACTAAGACCATGAGAAACAAGATTCTCTGGTCTGATGAAACCAAGATTGAACTCTTTGGCCTGAATACCAAGCAGGAAACCTGGCACCATCCTACGGTGATGCATGGTGGTGGCAGCATCGTACTGTGGGGATGTTTTTCAGTGGCAGTGACTGGAGACTAGTCAGGATTGAGGCAAAGATGAATGGAGCAAAGTACAGAGATATTCTCATTGAAACCTGCTCCAGAGCACTAAGGACCTCAGATTTGGGTTAAGGTTCACCTTCCAACAGGACAATGACCCTAAGCACACAGCCAAGACAACGCAGGAGTGGTTTCGGAACAAGTCTCTCAATGTCCTTGAGTGGCACAGCCAGAGCTCAGACTTGAACCCAATCGAACATCTCTGGAGAGACCTGAAAATAGCTGTGCAGCGATGCTCCCCATCCAACCTGAAAGAGCTTGAGAGGATCTGCAGAGAAGAATAGGAGAAACTCCCCAAATACAGGTGTGCCAAGCTTGATGCATCATACCCAAGAAGACTCGATGCTGTATCCACTGCCAAAGGTGCTTCAACAAAGTACTGAGTAAAGGGTCTGAATATTTATGCAAACGTAATATTTCAGTTTTTTATTTGTCATAAATTAGCAAAAATGTATAGAAAGCTGTTTTTTGCTTTGTCATTATGGGGTATTGTGTTTACATTTATGAGAAGAAAAAAACAATATAATCAATTTTAGAATAAGGCTGTAAAGTTACAAAATGTGGAAAAAGTCAAGGGGTCTGAATACTTTCCAAAGGCACTGTATATCAACAAGGGGTGAGACCCCTAAAGTCAAACAAGGAGAATCTCCAAAGAAAGCTATCATAGCAAACTGGGAACATTTCCAGAACATTAGCTAAGATTCCTATTAATTTCTAATTTCTAGCAGAAGGCCGAGAAAAGGTGATGTGGTGGATTGAGACTCAGTCGACGCAAAAAAAAACAACTGATATCTCTTCTTGCTGAAACTGATGTATTTTGATGGGGATTTTTTTTATTATGTTACTTAGATTGATGCACGGGTGCATAAATAGACTCTTAAGGATTTAATAATTTTTCTGTCCATAGCTATCCCCTGGTGGCACAGAGGGTTAATGATCTACAGTAGTGAAGGAACCAAACGTTTTAGAGACCAACTCCAAATGTGCAGCTTGTCACCATATTTTACTTGTTTCAGGAAACTAGGCATATGTCACACGTCACTACTTCACAGGAGAGGCATTTGGACATAAAAATTGTTTTTATCAAAATGCATTTTTGGGCAACAATGTCTTCTGGAACATGTGAACTTTCATGTAATTTAATTACAAACTTCTGTTCCATTCGTAAATACAAAAAAAACGTGTTCAATTATGAATCTAGTTGGTTTAGCCACGGAAAAACTTGACAGGAACCTTTCAGTTAGCCATGATTGGCTGAGATAATGAATGTGCTGGACATGAGTTTGGATTGGTCTGCCATGTACCATGCTCTGTCTAAAACGGGAGCTGCTCAGTATGTGTTGATAGTCCTTTCTACTGCGCAGTTTTTGAAAGATAACGCTAGCCATCGAGAACTACAAAAGTTTTGCTACTTTTCTCAACATTGATGCCCTGAATTTAGCATGCAGAATTTAGTTTATAGCATTTCCTTCACATGAATCATCAATTTAGATAAGTGTGTCAGGTAAGCGTCATCAAATTGAGTGTACGGATACACAAGGAAACACACTTCTTTCTGAAGGAAATGGCACTTCTCAAGCTTCACTTTCAACCCTGTCTCTTTCAGTCTGTTCAGAACTATCTCTATAAGGGCACAAGGCGAGACCCAGATGCAGACACGGGAGGCAGATGGTTTGAGTCTTTGATATTTAATAATCCAAAAGGGGTAGGCAAGAGAATGGTCGTGGACAGGCAAAAGGTCAAAACCAGTTCAGGTTTTGTCCAGGAGGTACAGTGTGGCAGGCAGGCTTGAGGTCAGGGCAGGCAGAATGGTCAGGAAGGCGGGTACAGAGTCTAGGAAACAGGCAAGTGTCAAAACTGGGAGGACTAGCAAAAGAGAATAGAAAAGGCAGGTGCACAGGAAAAACACACTAGTTGACTTGGATCATAAGGCAAACTGTCACAGACAGACAGAAAACACAGGTTTAAATACCCATGGGATAACGGGGAAGATGGGTGACACCTGGAGGGGGTGGAGACAAGCACAAGGACAGGTGAAACAGATCAGGGCGTGACAATCTCAAGTCTCTCCAAGTGGTCCTGGAATGTCGGAGAGAACACAACTATGTTATCTAAGTATACTAACAGTATCTGAAAGACTAGGTCACTCATAGAAACTTGCATGAATTGTTGAAACGTCGCAGGCCCATTACAAACCACCAAAATCAATTATAATCAAGACATGGGTGGAATAAATCATGTTTATCTTTAACAAATATATATTAAACAAGGTTTTCATCACTATTGATGTTAATTGCTTTGAACTGAAGGACAAATTTTACATTCAGTATTTTATGGAAATGATAAATGAGTCCCATTGAACACAAATTAAGGCCGGTTTACACACCACATGAGGGACAGAGTTTTACTGTGTGTGTGTTGCAAATGTATTTATTGCACTTGATGCATGTGTAATGTGTCTTCCTGTCTTCCTTGGGTCCACACACATCGCAGCACTTCATCTTGTTGCTACCGGGCTGCAATCTAGAATGATGAAAACACTTAGTTCAGGAATTTTACTAAAATCTCACTCACTCACATATATATTTACAGCAGGCCAATGTAGGAGAGTCAGACACCCACACATGCAACAACATCACTCACACTTTCTTCCGGTATTGGAGTTGTTGGTTCTGTGGGTCGGGCAGATGGGGCACCAGCATCCTCCTCTTGAATCCTTCTCACAATGGCTGCAGAAGCTGGGGTCCTTGGGATGTGTTGCCTCCTCTTGATTTGAGGTCTTACCAATGCCTTGCCAAGCTCCTCAAGAAAGAGCCGTCTCCTCTGGAGCTTCCCTCTGTTCCAATCTGGGTTCAACTCGTTGTACGCCGAGATGTCCAAGATGTTGAAGAATATCACAAGTGGCCAGAATAGGGTTCTTCTTTTGCAGCTGTAGCCAGTCACCAGCTTGTCTAAATTGTCCACCCCTCCTTTTGTGGCATTGTAATCCATTATGATTTCTGTTTTTTGATGTTCCTAGCCACAGATTATCCCATCTCTATGCAGCGTACTCATGAGTACCACATTCTTGCCTTTCTTTGGCATGTAGGACACTAAGGACGTGTCGGCCGTGAACACAAACTTAGCGGAATTGATAGGCCTGTTCCGTGTATTCAACAACTGAGATGGGAGCTCTGGCTTGTTTTTTCGTACTGTTCCTACCATCGTCAGCTTCCTCTTGAGGAGCTGCTGTCCCAGCTTGTCCAAAGTAAAAAAGTTAGCACATGTGCTGTTGCAGCCACAGAATACCTGTGTCACGTCCAGGACATCCCATGGTTCTTCTCAGGGGCTCCTCCATCTGGCTTCCCTGTATACACTTTCCACGCATATGATGAAGCAGCATCACAAGCAGCCCAAATCTTGATTCCATATTTTGCAGGTTTAGATGATATGTACTGACTGAAGGGGCAGCGGCCCCTAAATGGCATAAGCTGCTCTTCAACATTAAGGTTGGGCCCAGGGTTGTAAAACAGGGGAAGGCGGTCCACCCACTTGTCCCACACTGACCTGATTTCAGCTAGCTTGTCTCTCTGCCGCCGAGCTGGTCTGGTGTCTCGGTTATCGAAGCAGATAATCCCGGAAATAATCTGGAAGTTTTCCAGAGACATTGTTGCACGGAAAAGTTCTCTGCCAGTTTCTGCATCCCACAGGGATTCTGTGGATTCCCCATTGGATCTGAAAACACCAGCAAGGATAAGAGCCCCAAAGTATGCATGTAAATGAGTTTGATTCATCTCCTTCCATCTCTATCCAAAATCACGCCTTCCCTCCTAAGTAGTGCAGTCCAGAATGATTTTATGGATGGTGTCTGGGATCAACAGTTCGAAAGAAGACTTTCTGTCCTGCACATGAGTAACCGCACTCCACGTCGGCCCTGGTTGCATCCTTATCAAATTGGCAGCCATGCGGGGTGGCTCATTCCTTGGGTAAGAAGTCCATTCAGTTTCACCATTTTTTTATATCAATATTTCTCCTCCTGCAGGCAGCTGATGAGCTGGTTGCTGACAGGCTGGTCCTGGAGCTGGCTGAGGGTCAATCTCATCCTCTTCTTCCTACTCACTGTAAGACTGCGAATTGACAGAGACATGATACTCATATTCGGAAAATTGTACTCAAACTCAGTTCAAGGATATAGTGTAGAGTAGAAACAATCTATGGAAGTTGCTAGATGGATGGATGGAGGTGATGGCAAATGGTGGCAGATGGCCCTCTGCGATGGTCTGCGATGATTTACAATGGTTGACAGCGTTCTCTGGATTCTGGCAGTCTGGTTACAGAAGTTCCACAGCAACCCCAGGCAGGCCTCATTGCCCGTTCTCAGATCCCCTGGCACCATCCCTCGTCAGATTGCTCTGGCCCAGTACAACTCTTCACCACTACCGTAATTATGCACTTCACTAGCCTAACGAAGCTATCAGAAACGCACTCCTGCTATCAAAATGTCTAACCTGGCAAAAGTAAACCCAGCACAGGACACAAACTAATTTGGAGTTGTATATTTTGTCGAAGCTTACATTTAAAATAGGATAATGTAGGAGGGAAATCACCACAAGGTGAAGACACCATGAAGTAAAGTTCAGTCTGAATCACAATCAAGTGAAATGTTAGTAAAGTGCATAAAAATTATCTCAGTACAATAATTACAAAGTGAAATGTATAAAAGGTAGTGGCTCTGCTTTAAACACACTGTCCACATGATACCCTAACCCCACATGGAACAGTAGATCCTCATCTCACCCATATAGCAGCTTCAAATAAGGTTATTATCATCAACTCCACAACGTGGTTCTGAGATCACTGGTATTCAGCTCGCAAGAAGCTAACATCCTCATGTCAATCCATCTAAAGTAATGTTGGACCCGCAATGAATTTCAACACATCTCTAGTGTAATTGCTTGCTCTCACTCTTACACACTGTGCATGCACCATCCCATAACCACTTGCACACATTATTTATGGATCTCTAAAATGGACAGTGCCATCTAGTGGAAATAAATGAATACAGCTATGTGCTTTAACCACCTGGCTACATAATAATTTTACAATATTTACAAAATATTTTTATCTGGACACTTTCTGTTTTTGGTATTGCTACTCTGCAAGTAACCATTTCACTGTACCGTTTACACCTTCTGTATCCTGTGCATGTGACTAATAAACTTGTGTTTACCAGAGACGATAATGTGAAGATCGAAATGAACTGAACCAAAGTCAGATAGCATATATGCCAAGGACTAGATCAAGTGTACTTTTACCTGGAGTTTTCCTAATTGTAGGCTACTACTTTTACTACTTTTAGTCTTGAAATCTTTCAATGCTTACTGAACTTCTCAGTCTATTTAGCACATGGCCTCACGTTTGAATCCTTAAATAGATGTGTGGGGCTATGGCTTAAGATGGTGTGACTTTGGGATAGGTGGGACGGTAGCGTCCCACCTGGCCAACATACAGTGAAATGGCAGAGTGCCAAATTCAAATTAAATTACAATAAATATGAAACTTTTATGAAATCACAAGTGCAATACATCAAAATAAAGCTTAACTTGTTGTTAATCCAGCCAAGGTGTCAGATTTCAAAAAGGCTTTACGGCGAAAGCAAACCATGCAATTATCTGAGGACAGCGTCCAGCACGCAAATGCATAACAAATCATTTTCAACCAGGGAGTTGCGACACGAAAGTCAGAAATAGCGATATAATATATGCCTTACCTTTGAAGATCTTCTGCTGTTGGCACTCCAAAAGGTTACAATTACATTACAAATGGTCCTTTCTTTCGATAAATGTCTTCAGTCAATAATCCACTCGGTTTCCATCGGTCAAAATGCATACAAAAGGAATCCCAAACGTTACCAATAAACTTATCCAAACAAGTCAATCAACATTTCTAATCAATCCTTAGGTACCCTAATACGCAAATTAACAATAACATTTAAGACAGAGAATCGTTATTGTCTTTGCCGGAGATAAACAAAAAGAAGGCGCTCTCTCGGCCATGAGCATGGAAACACTACAGCCAAAATGGGAGCCCTTAGAAAAACGACTTCTTAGTTTTTCAAAAAACCAGCCTGAAACTCTTCTAAAGACTGTTGACATCTAGTGGAAGCCCTAGGAACTGCAACCGGGCACGATTTCCCCCTAATATAAAAGTGCAGGCCATTGAAATCCGTGGAAGGATGATTTTTTTTGGGGGGGGGGGGGGGGGTGATGGTTTGTCCTCGGGGTTTTCCCTGCCATTTCAGTTCTGTTATACTCACAGACATTATTTTAACAGTTTTAGAAAATTTAGAGTGTTTTCTATCCAAATCTACCAACTATATGCATATCCTAGCTTCTGGGCCTGAGTAGCAGGCAGATTACTTTGTGCACACTTTTCATCCAGACGTCAAAATACTGCCCTCTATCCCAAAGAAGTTTTAATGGGTGTGGACAAAGAATCAAATCAAATCAAAAAAAATTGTCACATACACATGGTTAGCAGATGTTAATGCGAGTGTAGCGAAATGCTTGTGCTTCTCGTTCCAACAATGCAGTAATAACCAACGAGTAATCTAACCTAACAATTCCACAACTACTACCTTATACACACAAGTGTAAAGGGATAAAGAATATGTACATAAAGATATATGAATGAGTGATGGTACAGAACGGCATAGGCAAGATGCAGTAGATGGTATAGAGTACAGTATATACATATGAGATGAGTAATGTAGGGTATATAAACATAAAGCGGCATAGTTTAACCTGTTTGGGCTGCAAGGGGCAGTATTGAGTAGCCAGATAAAAGGTGCCCATTTCAAACGGCCTCGTACTCAATTCTTGCTCGTACAATATGCATATTATTATTACTATTGGATAGAAAACACGATCTACTTTCTAAAACCGTTTGAATTATTTCTCTGAGTGAAACAGAACTCATTCTGCAGCACATTTCCTGACCAGGAAGTGGAAAGTCTGAAATCGATGCTCTGTTCTTCTTCCCGCCTATAAATGGGCACGAGACCTATTAGTATACATGCACGTCATACACCTTCCCCTGGGTGTCAAGAGGCTGTGAGAGAAGAAATGAGGTGATTATCTTGGTCTGAGATGGAACACATCATCTTGGAATGACGTGTCCCCCATTTTCGGGACTCTGAAGAGCGCGAGTTGGACAGTGGGATTGCCTTTTGTTTAGCTGCCGTTATAGGCGACTACTATCTCCGGCTTTGATTTTATTTGATACATGTCACCATATCATCGTAAAGTATGTTTTTTCAATATAGTTTCATCAAATTATTGAACATTTTTCGGGAGTTTTGCCGTGTTCCGTTCTCTTCCGTTTGTTGACATGGAGAGATTCGAGCCACTTGGCTAGCGCGCTTGCTAAATGAAGAGGGAAAGTTGCCGTTCTAAATCCAAACAACGACTGTTCTGGACAAAGGAAACCTTGTCCAACATTCTGATGGAAGATCAGTAAAAGTAAGAAAAATTTTATGATGCTGTGTCATATATCTATCGTAGTCGTCGGCGCCCAAGTGTTTCTGGCTATTGTGGTAAGCTACTATAACGCTACATTTTTTTTTCGCTGTAAAACACTTAATAAATCGGAAATATTGTCTGGAATCACAAGATGCCTGTCTTTCATTTGCTGTACACTATGTATTTTCAGAAATGTTTTATGATGAGTAATTAGGTATTTGACGTTGGTGCCTGGAATTATTATGGCTGCTTTCGGTGCAATTTCTGATTGTAGCTGCAATGTAAACTATGATTTATACCTGAAATATGCACATTATTCTAACAAAACATATGCTATACAATAAATATGTCATCAGACTGTCATCTGATGAAGGTGTTTCTTGGTTAGTGGCTATTTATATCTTTATTTGGTCGAATTTGTGATAGCTACTGATGGAGTAAAAAACTGTTTAAGTAAAAAAAGTGGTGTCTTTTGCTAACGTGGTTAGCTAATAGATTTACATATTGTGTCTTCCCTGTAAAACATTTTAAAAATCGGACATGTTGGCTGGATTCACAAGATGTGTACCGTTCATATGCTGTATTGGACTTGTTAATGTGTGAAAGTTAAATATTTAAAAAAAATATCTTTTGAATTTCGCGTCCTGCACTTGAAGTGGCTGTTGTCATAAATGTACCGACGTCGGGCTTACACGCCAAACAGGTTAATGGATGGATAGAGAAATAGCTAATAGAATTATGTAAATTGTGTTTGTAACTACAGTTGAAGACGGAAGTTTACATACACTTATGTTGGAGTCATTAAAACTTGTTTTTCAACCACTCCACAAATTTCTTGTTAACAAACTATAGTTTTGGCAAGTCGGTTAGGACATCTACTTTGTGCATGACACAAGCCATTTTTCCAAACAATTGTTTACACACAGGTTATTTAACTTAATTCACTGTATCACAATTCCAGTGTGTCAGAAGTTTACATACACCAAGTTGACTGTGCCTTTAAACAGCTTGGAAAATTCCAGAAAATGATGTCATGGCTTTAGAAGCTTCTGATAGGCTAATTGACATCATTCGAGTCAATTGGAGGTGTACCTGTGGATGTATTTCAAGGCCTACCTTCAAACTCAATGCCAGCCAAGACCTCAGAAAAACAATTGTAGACCTCCACAAGTCTGGTTCATCCTTGGGAGCAATTTCCAAATGCCTGAAGGTACCACGTTCATCTGTACAAACAATAGTATGCAAGTAAAAACACCATGGGACCACGCAGCCATCATACCGCTTAGGAAGGAGACGCGCTCTCTTTCCTAGAGTTGAACGTACTTTGGTGCAAAAAGTGCAAATCAAACCCAGAACAACAGCAAAGGACCCTGTGAAGATGCTGGAGGAAACAGGTACAAAAGTATCTATGTCCACAGTAAAACGAGTCCTATATCAACAGAACCTGAATGGCCGCTCATCAAGGAAGAAGCCACTGCTCCAGAACCGCCATAAAAAAGCCAGGCTACAGTTTGCAACTGCACATGGGGACAAATATCCTATTTTTTGGAGAAATGTCCTCTGGTCTGATGAAACAAAAATAGAACTGTTTGTCCATAATGACCATCGTTATGTTTGGAGGAAAAAGACCATCGTTATGTTTGGAGGGACTGGTGCACTTCACAAAATAGATAGCATCATGAGGGAGAAAAATGATGTGGATATATTGAAGCAACATCTCAAGACATCAATCAGGAAGTTAAAGCTTGGTCGCAAATGGGTCTTCCAAATGGACAATGACACCAAGCATACTTCCAAAGTTGTGGCAAAATGGCCTAAAGGCAATGCTACCAAATACTAATTGAGTGTATGTAAACTTCTGACCCACTGGGAATGTGATGAAAAAAATAAAAGCTGAAATAAATCACTCTATCATCATATCACGCTATTATTTTAACATTTCACATTCTTAAAATAAAGTGGTGATCGTAACTGACCTAAGACAGGGAATGTTTACTTGGATTAAATGGCTAAGGTGTATGTAAACTTCCGACTTCAACTGCACATTTCTATGATTGCAGTTCCTTTTCGCTTTTTCTTACTTTGATTTACATGTTTTGTCATTGAATTATTTCCCTGATAGTTTTGGTAGGAGATCTTCAGATGTCCTGAAGTTGTTATACTTTAAAACTCAGTCTGTTGATGAATCTCAAAAGTATTTTACCCACATCCTATGACTTCCCTCCTTGGTGGGTGTGTGTGTTGGAAGTTTGAGCTCCTGAATAGTTAAAAAGACTCAGGCTGAGGCTGTGCCCCCAATGGCAGTCTTTTCCCTATAAGTAGTGAAATACTACTTATAGTGGACTATATAAGCAATACACTCTTACAAGAAAAGGTGTTGTCTAGAACCTAAAAGGGTTCTTCGGCCATCCCCATAGGAGAAGCCTTTTTGGGTCCAGCTATAACCCTTTTTGGTACCCTCTGTGGAAAGCGTTCTACATGGAACGCAAACTGTTCTACCTGGAACCAAAAAGGGTACTTCAAATGGTTATCCTATGGGGACAGCTGAAGAACCCTTTTAGGTTTGTGACGGATTAGTCCGTTAATGGCCGCGGGCAGCGTTTGGTACACTAACACACACATTCATCGGGCTTCCCTGCTCCGTTATCAGCTACGTTAACAATGTGGGTCGACACACAAGTTAACTTCTCTATCTTAGTACATACATTTCACACTTTATTCTTACCTCCCGTCAGTAACAGTTTATTATATAAAGAATATGCAGACATTTGTTCATGTTTAATTTAAGCAACGTTTATTGTATTTATCAATGTTATGGATGAGCATGTTGTTTGTTTGGTTCTGTTCCTCTCTGCCTCTGTAGCTTCCGGGTATGCTGGGTTAAGGACCAGAGCTAAGGGAATCGGGCTGGCTTTGTAGTGCCTGTCCCGAATGGCTCGTTCACGTAAATGGGGATATTGGAAGACTCCATATCAGTAGGGATGGGATTTTGTAAATGTATTATATTGGTATATTGTATCATGAGAAATGTGTTGCAACGTATTTAATTCATTATGTTTAGCTGAGTGGATAATGTAGGCTTTGATGAAAGTAATTGCTTAATGAATTAGTGCTGGGTATGTTCTGATGGGAGGGGCTTCCCCTACAAAAGGAGCCTCTCTTTCAGTTCAAGGGGGGAACCATTTTGTATTGAGCTGTTGATGGGGCAGCACTGTTTTTAAGCTGTCCCCATAATGTATACTTTGGATGGCAGTACTGTGGTTTTTCTTCCGGATTCACTATGTAAATAAACACCCAGAAGCACAGAAGTACTTTTACGGCTCCGCCATCTTTTTATTTGATAGAGGTTTGGTTTTTCAGTTTAGCCTTCTGGTCTACTCTACGTGACAAGGTTCTAGATAAAACCTTTTCTTCTAAGAGTGTAGGGGGTAATTTGGGATGCTGACTAACTTGCAGTGTACATATATGTAAGATGTCACTATGCCAGGTGTGACACCTGCATACTGTACAGAGCAGTCAAGAGTCCCATTAACCGGATGTCTAAGAGTAACTCTGTCAGTCTTTACTAATCAGCGTGTATTACTCACATGTCACAATCAACACTAACAAGCAATCAGAGCACCTCATTAGCATATTAGTCAGGAAGTCTTTTGAAACTCTTAAGACGAAGGTGTGAACACCACACTTTGTTTCAGACCTTGTGTGTTCCAAATGGCACCCTATTCCCTAAGAGCCCTGATCAATAATAGTGTACTATAAAGGGAATAGGGTGCCATTTGGGATGCAAACCTTGTTCTCAATAATGCACAAGATTTGGCCCTCTTTCAACATATACTGCTAGATAATTATACTTATGGAAATATGTGAGTCACTGGCTTACTGGTGCTCTTTCATGCCGTCCCTAGGAGGGGTGCGTCACTTGAGTGGGTTGAGTCACTGACGTGATCTTCCTGTCTCGGTTGGCGCCCCCCCCCCTTGGGCTGTGCCGTGGCGGAGATCTTTGTGGGCTATACTCGGCCTTGTCTCAGGATGGTAAGTTGGTGGTTGAAGATATCCCTCTAGTGGTGTGGGGGATGTGCTTTCGCAAAGTGGGTGGGGTTATATCCTTCCTGTTTGGCCCTGTTCCGGGGGTATCATCGGATGGGCCACAGTGTCTCCCGACCCCTCCTGTCTCAGTCTCCAGTATTTATGCTGCATTAGTTTGTGTCGGGGGGCTAGTGTCAGTTTGTTATATCTGGAGTACTTCTCCTGTCTTATCTGGTGTCCTGTGTGAATTTAAGTATGCTCTCTCTAATTCTCTCTTTCTCTCTTTCTTTCTCTCTCTCGGAGGACCTGAGCCCTAGGACCATGCCTCAGGACTACCTGGCATGATGACTCCTTGCTGTCCCCAGTCCACCTGGCCGTGCTGCTGCTCCAGTTTCAACTGTTCTGCCTGCGGCTATGGAACCCTGACCTGGTCACCGGACGTGCTACCTGTCCCAGACCTGCTGTTTTCAACTCTCTAGAGACCGCAGGAGCGGTAGAGATACTCTTAATGATCGGCTATGAAAAGCCAACTGTCATTTACTCCTGAGGTGCTGACTTGCTGCACCCTCGACAACTACTGTGATTATTATTATTTGACCATGCTGGTCATTTATAAACATTTGAACATCTTGGCCATGTTCTGTTAAAATCTCCACCCGGCACAGCCAGACGAGAAATGGCCATCCCTCATAGCCTGGTTCCTCTCTAGGTTTCTTCCTAGGTTTTGGCCTTTCTAGGGAGTTTTTACTTGCCACAGTGCTTCTACACCTGCATTGCTGTTTGGGGTTTTAGGCTGGGTTTCTGTACAGCACTTTGAGATATCAACTGATGTATGAAGGGCTATATAAAAAATTTGATGTGATAACTAAGTGGCTCGGGGAACAAAACATCAATATTTTGGGTCCATGGCCAGGAAACTCCCCAGACCTTAATCCCATTGAGAACTTGTGGTCAAGCCTCAAGAGGCGGGTGGACAAACAAAAACCCACAAATTCTGAAAAACTCCAAGCATTGATTATGCAAGAATGGGCTGTCATCAGTCAGGATGTGGCCCAGAAGTTATTGACAGCATGCCAGGGCGGAATGCAGAGGTCTTGAAAAAGAAGGGTCAACACTGCAAATATTTACTCTTTGCATCAACTTCATGTAATTGTCAATAAAAGCCTTTGACATTTATGAAATGCTTGTAATTATACTTCATTATTCCATAGTAACATCTGACAAAAATATCTAAAGACACTGAAGCAGCAAACTTTGTGAAAATTTATATTTGTGTCATTTTTAAAACCTTTTGGCCACGACTGTATATAAAAAACTTAGCCTACCTCAGCCAGTTATGAGGCTTCTTATGACTGCAGGGGCAGTATTGAGTTGGATGAAAGGTGCACAGAGGTGCCCAGAGTAAACTGCCTGCTCCTCAGTCATAGTTTCTAATATATGCATATTATTATTAGTATTGGATAGAAAACACTCTGAAGTTTCTAAAACTGTTTGAATTATGTCTGAGTATAACAGAACTCATATGGCAGGCAAAAACCTGAGAAGTTCCACTTCCTGTTTGAATTGTTTCTGAGGTGGCAGATTTTCAACCAAGCTCTCATTGAAATTACAGCGAGATATTGATGAGTTTTCACTTCCTACGGCTTCCACTAGATGTCAACAGTCAATAGAACTTTGTCTGATGACTCTAATGTGAAGGGGGGCCGAAGGAGACAGGAATTAGCTATCACTGCCATGAGGTGACCACGCATTGAACACACACCTTCACATGAGGAGGAACTCCGTTCCACCGCTCTTCTGAAGTCAATCTAATTCTCCGGTTGGAACGTTATTCAAGATGTATGTTAACAACATTTTAAAGATTGATTCAGTACATCGTTTGACATGTTTCTACTGACTGTTACGGAACTTTTGGACATTTCGTCACGTTATAGTGGATGCGCTTTGTAACTTTGGAATTGTTTACCGCTAACGCGCTAACCAAAGTAGCTAATTGGACATAAATAACAGACATTATCAAACAAATCAAACATTTATTGTGGACCTGGGATTCCTAAGACTGAATTTTGATGAAGTTCATCAAAGGTAAGGAAACATTTATCATGTATTTTCTGGTTTCTGTTGACCCCAACATGGCGGCTAATTTGGCTATTGTTCTGAGCTCCGTCTCAGAATATTGCATGATTTGCTTTTTCCGTAAAGTGTTTTTGAAATCTGACACAGCGGTTGCATTAACTTCTTGCGACTATAGGGGGTGCTGTTTCAAATTAGCATAATTGTCTCTACAGATGAAACGGCTTCCTACTCAATTCTTGATCGTACAATATGCATATTATTACTATTATTGGATAGAAAACACTCTCTAGTTTCTATAGCCGTTGGAATTTTGTCTCTGAGTGGAACAGAACTCATTCTACAGCAATTTCCCTGACATGGAGTCAGATTTCACACATTTTGGCCCCTGATCTGGAGTCAGTTTAAAGGCCACTGCGAACGCTATGAGGATACGGACACTGCTTACGTCTTCCCCTGGATGCCTTTACGTGATGACGCTTTGAATGGTATCGATTGCGCAATCACAGCCACTATAAAAGAAAAAAAACCTGTAGGTAGGAACTCTTTTCCAGCTGCGCCGGACGCGCGGTGGACACCGCCCTGCTCTTTTTCCAAGCATTAGTGTAGCCAGTAATATTTCTCCGGTCATGTTTTCACCCGTTATAGGTGTTAACAGAATCATAAGGTAGTTAATTTGAACCGTTGTATAGCAATTTATATCCTTTTAGTGCGATTTTGAGGCATTGCTTTGTTGTGCACTTTGACGCGCTGGGCACATTTCGGGCTCCCGGTCGTACGTTAGTGGGCATTTCGACGGACAAGTGGACATCTTTCGACCAAAAGAAGATTAGACCCAAGAAAGGATTCTTTGCCCAAGATTCTGATGGAAGAACAGCTCACAGTAAGAACAATTTATGATGATAAATCGTGTTTCTGTCGAAAAATGTTAAAGCTTACGCCGCCATCTTGTTTTGTATAGCTTCGCTTGGCCCAACCTGTATTGAAAAGTAAGGATAATTTAAAAATGTAAATCAGCGATTGCATTAAGAACTAATTTGTCTTTCGATTCCTGTCAACCCTGTATTTTTTAGTCAAGTATATGATTAGCTATTGATTAAACTAGATCACTCAAAGATGGCGACCGACATTTCCAGGCTTGTTTTGCTACTATTTTCATTGTATAACCACGTTTTTTTATGGCTAAATATGCACATTTTCGAACAAACTGTATATGTATGTTGTAATATGATGTTACAGGAGTGTCATCTGAAGAATTCTGAGAAGGTTAGTGTAAAAATTAATATATTTTGGCGATGATATGATATCGCTCTCTTTGGCTAGAATCAGTGCTCGGGTAACGTTTGCGTATGTGGTATGCTAATATAACGATTTATTGTGTTTTCGCCGTAAAACACTTAGAAAATCTGAAATGTTGTCTGAATTCACAAGATCTGTGTCTGTCCATTGCTATGTGCTGTGTATTTTTAAGAAATATTTTATGATGAGTAAATTGGTAATACAGGTTGCTGTCTGTAGTAATTCTAGGAGCTTTGGTGAGATTTGTGATGCTGGCTGCAATGGCAAACTATGATTTATACCTGAAATATGCACATTTTTCTAACAAAACCTATCCTATACCATAAATATGTTATCAGACTGTCATCTGATGAGGTTTTTTCTTGGTTAGTGGCTATCAATATCTTAGTTTAGCCGAATTGGTGATAGCTACTGGTGTTGAGAAAAAATGGTGGACAAAGAAAAAGGGTGTCTTTTGCTAACATGGTTAGCTAATAGATTTACATATTTTGTCTTCCCTGTAAAACCTTTTAAAAATCTGAAATGGTGACTTTATTCACAAGATCTGTATCTTTCATTAGGTGTCTTGGACTTGTGATTTAATGATATTTAGATGCTACTATTTAATTGTGACGCTATGCTAGCGATGCTAATCAGTGTGGGGGGGGGGTGGGGGGTGCTCCCGGATCCGGGGTAGATACTCGTGAAAGGTTAAGGAGAGGTATATCTATAATTCCATGTGTATAACTTGTATCTACATTTATGATGAGTATTTCTGTTGAAACGATGTGGCTATGCAAAATCACTTGATGTTTTTGGAACTAGTGAATGTAACGCGCCAATGTAAACTCAGATTTTTTGTTATAAATATGAACTTTATCAAACAAAACATGCATGTATTGTGTAACATGAAGTCCTATGAGTGTCATCTGATGAAGATAATCAAAGGTTAGTGATTCATTTTATCTCTATTTCTGCTTTTTGTGAAAGCTATCTTTCGCTGGAAAAATGGCTGTGCTTATTGTCGTTTGGTGGTGACCTAACACAATCGTTTGTAGTGCTTTCGCTGAAAAGCATATTTGAAATCGGACACTTTGGTGGGATTAACAACAAGATTACCTTTAAAATGATATGAGACACATGTATGTTTGAGGAATTTTAATTATGAGATTTCTGTTGTTTGAATTTGGCACCCTGTACTTTCACTGGCTGCTGTCATATCGATCCTGGTAGCGTGATGCAGCCATAAGAAGTTTTCAGAACAAATTCTTATTTACAAGGACAGCCTACTCCTTCCTCCCTGTCGGGGAATTGAACCCCGGTCGCGCGCGTGCCCTGCAGGGATTCTTTAGCTAAATATCCCAGTACTGTACTGCTGACCATCACGTTGTACAGTGCCATATTTTCCGTTCCATCCTAATGGAGGGTTTTTCGTTTTTCTTGGTACCAGTCAAAAGTTTGGACACACCTAATCATTCCAGGATTGTTCTACATTGTAGAATAATAGTGAAGACATCACAACTATGAAATAACACATATGGAATCAGTTAAGAACAAATTCTTATTTACAGGACAGCTTACTCCTTCCTCCCCATCGGGGATTTGAACCCCGGTTTCCCATGTGCCCCACATTCTGTAGTAAAGACATGGCCTGCTCTCCCTTATGTAAGGAATTAGGCACGTTTCCATCTTTACTACAGTATGTATTGTAGACTGCACAGTAGCCTAATAAACAAATAAATACATTTCGTTAATAAAATAATGATTAAAAAAATATTCTTTCAAAATGCAGATGTTGATTTAGTTATGGATGCATAATGAATTACTATGGGAATAAATATCACTGATTTACATAAATATTGGAACAAAGTTGTCTAAAAAAGGCAAACAATTTAGAATCCTCCAATCCTGTCGCCTACTACCAACCATCATGTTGTGCCATATTTTCCATTCCATCATAAAGGAAACCCTGAGGGTTTCATTTTTTGATTTTCTCTGAATAGAAACACCAAAATATTAATCAAATTAATTAAGCCAAATTTCTTAATATCAATCCCATATACTATGTTATTACAAAAAGGTTTTAAATTCTCTGGTAATGCCAATACGGAAAACCTTCATATGCTTCTCAAAGATGCCCTCTGGTGGTCAAACTAGCAATAACTTGCATTAACAGAAAAAATGGCTGACAAATAGATAACGTGCCACAGAATGCTGCAGCAGTGCGCAAGGTGTTGCACAAACCTATGCTGCCACTAAGACTGCACTCAACAAACTGTATAGGGCCATAAGAAAACAAGAAAATGCTCATCCTGAAGCTACACTCCAAGTGGCCGGTGATTGTAATGCAAGGAAACTGAAATCCATTTTACTTAATTTCTACCATGTCACCTGTGCAACTAGAGGCAAAAAAACTCTAAGTCACATTTACACACACAGAAACGCATACAAAGCTCTCCCTCTCGATGCGCTCAATACAGAAGTGTTCCAATGAAGCAGATACTAAGCTACAGGACAGTTTCACTAGCACAGACTGGAATATGTTTCATCCTATGGCATTGAGGAGTTTACCAAATCAGTCACCGGCTTCATTAATAAGTGCATTGATGACGTCGTCCCCACAGTGACCGTACGTACATATCCCAAACAGAAGCGACGGATTACAGGCAACATCCGCACTAAGCTAAAGGCTAGAGCTGCCGCTTTCGAGGAGCCGGACACTAATCCATACATTTATAAATAATCCCGCTCTGACCTCCGGTGAGCCATGAAACAGGCAAAGCTTCAATACTGGACTAAGATCGAATCCTACTACTCCGGCTCTGACAGTAGTCGGATGTGTGAACACACTCTCAATGGCCAATGTGAGAAAGACCTTTAAACAGGTTAACATGCACAAATCCGCAGGGCCAGATGGATTACTAGGACACATACTCAGAGATTGCGCTGACCAGCTGGCAAGTGTCTTCACTGACATTTTGAACCTCCCCCTGACCCAGTCTGTAGTACCTACGTGTTTCAAGCAGACCACTATTATAGTCCCCAACCCTAGCTCGATGGGCCCCGAGATTCATTATGAGATTCATTATACATCGGGTTATGGTCGGGTAGATCACTAACATTTTGTATCTGAGCCATTTGCGCGTGCTCTGCTGTGCAGTACAGTCATAATTGACTAAGATCATATCATTGTGTCAGAAGTTCTTCAACCGTGTCAAATATAAAACAGAAGAGATTTCACAAAAAATAATAATGTTCCTTGAGTTTTGTTGGAGTTTAGAGTGACAAAATGTAGCTAACAGCAAACTGCTGTCTCATGTGTCTTCATTGAGCAGAGCAGCCCAAGCGGAGCCGTTGCTATGGATACTCACAGAATCAAAGCCACCATGAGCAGAGTGCACGCAGAGCGAGCTGCTGCAAGAAGGGAGCAAGTGACAGACAGAGAAGAGGAGCTAATGGATTTAATCAGTTATTTCTGATTTCCTGCTTTGAGCAGGGCCAGGCCTTGAATTTGGCAGAAGCAATTGGGCCTAGGTAGGGTAGGGCCTGAACATCGAGGGCACGGGTACGGCTCAGGCTTACAATGTATTCCTATGCAGAGCTCATGTCCCTGTGCACAAGAACGCCAAGGTAACCTGTCTAAATGTTTAACGCCTAGTAGCTATCGCCCAGTAGCACTCACATCTGAAATGCTTTGAAATGCTGGTCATGGCTCACATCAACACCATAATCCCAGACACCCTGGATCCACTCCAATTCGGATACCGCCCCAACAGATTCACAGATGATGCAATCGCTATTGCACTCAACACTGCCCTCTCCCACCTGGACAAGAGGAAAACCTATGTGAGATCGCTGGTCATTGAATAAAGCTTAGCGTTCAACACCATACTGCCCTCCAAACTTATCACTAAGCTAAGGACCTAGGGACTGAACACCTCCCCTGTAACTGGATCTTGGACTTCCTGAGGGGCTGCCCCCAGGTAGTAAAAGTAGGCAACAACACATCCGCCACACTGACCCTCAACATTTTTTGTCCCCTCCTGTAGTCCCTCTTCACCCACGACTGTGTGGAAGCGCACGACTCTAACACCATCATCAAATTAGCTGATGACAAGACGGTGGTAGGCCTGATCACTGAAGACAAGGAGACAGCCTATAGGGAGGAGGTCAGAGACCTGGCAGTGTTGTGCCAGTACAACAACCATTCCCTTAACATCAGCAAGACAAAGGGCTGTAGTGGAGCGGGTCGCGAGCTTCAAGTTCCTCTGTGTCCATATCACTAAGGATCTATCACCAACACAGTCACAAAGAGAACACAACAACTCCTCTTCTCCCTCAGGAGGCTGAAAAGAGCATCACGTCTAGAGCAAACCTGTCACAATCACTATGGTGAAGCATGGTGGTGGCAGCATCATGTTGTGGAGATGTTTTTCAGCATCAGGGACTGGGACACTAGTCAGGATTGAGGGAAAGAGGAACAGAGTAAAGTACAGAGAGATGCTTGATGAAAAGCTGCTCCAGAGTTTTCAGGACCTCAGACTGGGGCAAAGGTTCACCTTCCAACAGGACAAGGATCCTAAGCACACAGCCAAGACAAAGCAGGAGTGGCTTGGGGACAAGTCTCTGAATGTCCTTGAGTGGCACAGCCAGAGCCCAGACGTGAACCCAATCGAACATCTCTGAAGAAACCTGAAAATAGCTGTGCAGTGACACTCCACATCCAACCTGACAGAGCTTGAGAAAATCTGCAGAGAAGATTGAGAGAAACTCACCAAATACAGGTATGCCAAGCTTGTAGCGTTATACCCAAGAAGACTTGAGACTGTAGTCACTGCCAAAGGTGCTTCAACAAAGTACTGAGTAAAGGATCTGAATACTTATGGGATATTTCCGTTTTTTTATTAGCATAAAACCTGTTTTTCGCTTTGTCATTATGGGTATTGAATGTAGATTATAAGGATTGTTTTTTTAATCCATTTTAGAATAAGGCTGTAACGTAACAAAATGTGGAAAAAGTCAGGGGGTCTGAATAGTTTCCGAATGCACTGTAGTTAGTTAAACAAATATCTACCCGGACCATTTGCGTTGACCATTTTTGCACTAACTTTTTGACTCACATGATTACAAAGTAGGTGAGAAATAAAACATTTATTTTGGGAGGAGCAGAAGGGGACTATGATAAGGCATCCTGCTGGCTGTGGAGGAATTGTAACGGTTCTCCTCTTCCTCTTCATCCGAAGAGGAGGAGCATGGATTGAACCAAGACGCAGCGTGATACTTAGACATTATATTTATTTAGACACGACAAAACAACGAAGACAAAAACGAACTATACTTGATTAACTACAAAACAACAAACGACGTAGACGCACCTGAACATAAGAACTTACATATAATGAAGAACGCATGAAACAGGAACAGACTACATAAACCAAAAAAACAAAACAAACCGACAACAGTCCCGTGTGGCGCAACGACATACACAGACACAGGAGACAACCACCCACAAACAAACAGTGTGAAAACACCTACTTTAATATGACTCTCAATCAGAGGAAATAAAAAACACCTGCCTCTAATTGAGAGCCATATTAGGTCACCCTTTAGACCAACATAGAAACAGAAAACATAGACTGCCCACCCAAACTCACGTCCTGACCAACTAACACATAAAAAACTAACAGAAAACAGGTCAGGAACGTGACAGGAATAGGTGTTTATTACTGGTCAGTATCCCACTGTCTGTGGAGGAATATGTGTTTATTATAGATCAGCATCCCACTGGATATGGAGAAATAGTGTCAGAAGGTGAGTGTAGCTGGTGCATGAAGTCAGGCGCAGGAGAGAAAAATTAGTGAGCAATGCACTTTACTCAAAAATACAGGCCCAAGGTAACAAAATACACTTGACCAAATACAAACGGTAAATATTACGCACGGTTGAAAACAGCACCCGTCGAAAAACCAGCCATCATGAACCGAAATGAACATAGAAACAATCACGCACAAAAACATGGGGGAAAACAGAGGGTTAACCTTTACTTAATACCCATCCCGGATCCGGGAGCATCCTCATCAAAAAAGCATACTAGCATAGCCTAGCCTAACGGGACAGGGATATCATATAATATAATTTTCATGAAATCACAAGTCCAATACAGCAAATGAAAGATAAACATCTTGTGAATCCAGCCATCATTTCCGATTTTTAAAATGTTTTACAGCGAAAACACAATATGTATTAATATTAGCTAACCACAATAGCCAAACACACAACGGCATATTTTCACCATGTTTCCACCGCATAGGTAGCTTTCACAAAACCCACAAATAGAGATAAAATGAATCACTAACCTTGAACAACTTCATCAGATGACAGTCTTATAACATCATGTTATACAATACATTTATGTTTTGTTCGAAAATGTGCATATTTATAGCTACAAATCCTGGTTTTACATTGCAGCCACCATCACAAATAGCACCAAAGCAACCAGAATAATTACAGAGAGCAACGTGAAATACATAAATACTCATCATAAAACATTTATGAAAAATACATGGTGTACAGCAAATGAAAGATAAATATCTTGTGAATCCAGCCAATATTTTCCAATTTTTTAAGTGTTTTACAGCGAAAACACAATATATATTTCTATTAGCTCACTACAATAGCCAAACACACAATGCCATTTACTCCCCGCCAAAATAGCTTTCACAAAACCGACAAAATAGAGATAAAATTAATCACTAACCTTGAACAACTTCATCAGATGACAGTCTTATAACATCATGTTATACAATACATTTATGTTTTATTCAAAAATGTGCATATTTAGAGCTGTAAATCGTGGTTATACATTGTGAATACGTAGCAACAATTCACCAAAATCTCCGGAGATATTTTAGACAGTCACCTAATCTAATCAAAGAACTCATCATAAAATCATACATTGTTGTACAGCAAATGAAAGATACACTGGTTCTTAATGCAACCGCTGTGTTGGATTTTTAAAAATAACTTTACTACAACATACAAAATGCATTATTGTGAGACAGCGCTCACCTATTCTCCGCTGAGTTGGAGTCAACATATTACACAGAAATACGAAATAACATCATAAATTGTGTCTTACTTTTGCTGAGCTTCCATCAGAATGTTGCGCAAGGAGTCCTATTTCCAGAATAAATCGTTGTTTTGTTTTAGAATGTCCAATTCTTCTGTCGAAGTAGCAACTTTGGCTAGCATTGTGGCGCGAACATGCTCATCATCTCTTGGCGCAAAGAACGGAAAATTCCAAAAGTCCCAATAAACGTTGAATAAACTGATCAAACTCGGTTGAAAAATCCTACTTTATGATGTTTTTCTCATATGTATCAAATAAAATCAGAGCCGGAACAATTCGCCGTGTATACCGGACGCTTTTCAGAAGACAATGTCGAGGTCCCCCGCGCGCCGTCGAAAACAAACAAAATACCGGACCTGTCATTCCAAAAGCTCTTATTCGGCCTCACATCAAGCCAGACACCCCATTCAACCTTCTACTGCCTGTTGACATCTAGTGGAAGGTGTATGAAGTGCATACATATCGATAAATAAAAAACAGTTGAATAGGCAGGCCCTGAAACAGAGCCTCGTTTTCAGATTTTTTCACTTCCCATATGGAAGTTTGCTGCCAAATGAGTTCTGTTTTACTCACAGATATAATTCAAACAGTTTTAGAAAACAGCGCCCCCCTATTCACAAGAAGTTAAACATGAACATGTAATTAGGGAATGAAAACCAGGTGTGTAGAAAACAAAGACAAAACCAATGGAAAATGAAAGGTGGATCAGCGATGGCTAGATGACCGGTGAGGTCGACCGCCGAACGCCGCCCCAACAAGGAGAGGGACAGACTTCGGCGGAAGTCGTGACAAATAGGTGTTTATCACTGGTCAGTATGCCACTGGCTGTGGAGAAATAGGTGTTTATTATAGATCAGTATTGCGCTGGCTGTGGAGAAAAAAGTATTCATTGCAGGTCAGTATCCCACTGCTGTGGAGAAATACAGTTGAAGTCGGAAGTTTAGCCAAATACATTTTAAACTTAGTTTTTCACAATTCCTTACATTTAATCCTAGTAAACATTCCCTGTCTTAGGTCAGTTAGGGTCACCACTTTGTTTTAAGAATGTGACATGTCAGAATAATAGTAGTAGAGAGAATGATATACAGTATTTCAGTTTTTATTTCAATCATCACATTCCCAGTGGGTCAGAAGTTTACACACACTCCATTAGTATTTGGTAGCATTGCCTTTAAATTGTTTAACTTGGATCAAACGTGTCGGGTAGCCTTCCACAAGCATCCCACAATAAGTTGGGTGAATTTTGGCCCATTCCTCCTGACAGAGCTGGTGTAACTGAGTCAGGTTTGTAGACCTCCTTGCTCGCACGCGCTTTTTCAGTTCTGCCTACACATTTTCCGTAGGATTGAGGTCAGGGCTTTGTAATGGCCACTTCAATACCTGGACTTTGTTGTCCTTAAGCCATTTTGCCACAACTTTTGAAGTATGCTTGATGTCATTGTCCATTTGGAAGACCCATTTGCAACCAAGCTTTAACTTTCTGACTGATGTCTTGAGATGTTGCTTCAATATATCCACATACTTTTTCTCCCTCATGATGCCAACTATTTTGTGAAGTGCACCAGTCCCTCCTGCAGCAAAGCACCCTCACAACATGATGCTGCCACCCCCGTGCTTCACGGTTGGAATGGTGTTCTTCGGTTTGCAAGACTCCCCCTTTTTCCTCCAAACATAACGATGGTCATTATGGCCAAACAGTTCTATTTTCGTTTCTTCAGACAGAGGACATTTCTCCAAAAAGTAGGATCTTTGTCCCCATGTGCAGTTGCAAACTGTAATCTGGCTTTTTTTATGGCGTTTTTGGAGCAGTGGCTTCTGCCTTGCTGAGCGGCCTTTCAGGTTATGTCGATATAGGACTCGTTTTACTGTGGATATAGGTACTTTGTACCTGTTTCCTCCAGCATCTTCACAAGGTCCTTTGCTGTTGTTCTGGGATTGATTTGCACTTTTCACACCAAAGTACGTTCAACTCTAGGAGACAGAACGCATCTCCTTCCTGAGCGGTATGACGGCTGCGTGGTCCCATGGTGTATATACTTGCGTACTGTTTTTTGTACAGATGAACGTGGTACCTTCAGGCATTTGGAAATTGCTCCCAAGGATGAACCAGACTTGTGGAGGTCTACAAATCTTTTTCTGAGGTCTTGGCTGATTTCTTTTGATTTTCCCATGATGTCAAGCAACATCCACAGGTACACCTCCAATTGACTCGAATGATGTCAATTAGCCTATCAGAAGCTTCTAAAGCCATGATATAATTTTCTGGAAATTTCTAAGCTGTTTAAAGGCACAGTCAAGTTGGTGTATGTTAACTTCTGACCACCTGGAATTGTGATACAGTGAACTAAGTGAAATAATCTGTATGTAAACAATTGATGAAAAAATGACTTGTTTCATGCACAAAGTAGATGACCTAACCGACTTGCCAAAACTATAGTTTGTTAGCAAGATGTTTGTGGAGTTTTAATGACTCCAACATAAGTGTATGTAAACTTCCGACTTCAACTGTAGGTGTTTATTATAGGTCAGTGTAACAATGGTGGTACCATACGAGTGACCCAGTCTACACATACTTAATATATATACTTACTGTAGTGTTAGTCGCTTTGGATAACTGCCATATATTTACATACATTGCATGGACATACGGTACCTCACTAATCAATGTGAACAGCCAGTGAGACTAAGAACAGACTAAACTCTTCCCTCTTTCTTTAAATCTCAACCCAATCTCTCTTCTCTCTCCCCCTCACCTTCTACTCCCTCTCTCCCCATCCCACTCTCCCATCCCTCTCTCTCCCTTCCATCCTCCCCTTCCTCCCATCACCATTGCATCCCAGATGCGTAGTGGCAGCAGACAGAGCAGCCGTGTCATGTAGTGTGACACACATTAAGATAGAGAGTAATAATGGCTGCTCGATTAGAGTGTTGTGGGGTGGTAAAGGGTGCGTGGCCTGCGATGAGTGGTGTCGCTGCCAGCAGTCCTGTACAATTAGCCCACCCATCTATCCTCTCACACACACACACACACACACACACACACACACACACACACACACACACACACACACACACACACACACACACACACACACACACACACACACACACACACACACACACACACAGAGATCAATGATATGAATACAATAAAGTGAGAGAATCCAGAGAAAAACAGAAAAGAGAGAGTGAGCACACGCATGCGAGAGAGAGGGACGGGATTTTGGGGAACTAAATTTAGTCTAAATGCGGTCCCGTGTAGCTCAGTTGGTAGAGCATGGCGCTTGCAACGCCAGGGTTGTGGGTTCATTCCCACGGGGGGCCAGTACAAAAAAGTATGAATGTACGTACTTGTAAGTCGCTCTGGATAAGAGCATCTGCTAACTGACCTAAATGTAATGTAAATGTAGTCTAGTATAACACCAAAATCTACAGCTGAACCAACTAACACTCTAGCCCAGTGTTTCTTTTGTTTTTGCCTCAGCACTACACACCTGATTCAAATCATCAAAGCTTGATAATGAGTTGATCATTTTAATCAGCTGTGTAGTGTTAGGGCAAACACTAAAATGTGCACCTCTTTGGGTCCCAAGGACCAGAAAACCCTGCTCTAGCCTCCTGAGAGGTAGCGAGTGGAGAGAAGGAAGGGAGAAGAAACAAGATGGATAAAAGGCGCAACATTTTAGGTTTATGAGAGGGGGCTGCCCTACAGTTTTTACAGTATGCTAGTGGCTGCACCCTATTCCCTATGTAGTGCACTACTTTTGACCTGAACCTTATGGGCACTGGTCATAGGTAGTGCACTATATAGGTAATAGGCTGCCATTTGGGACTCAGTTCAGCCTATTACTCAATGTCGGACTGTAAATACTGGAGGTGATGGTGAGAGCTACTTCTATACCATCAGGCAAAACAATATGAGCTGCTCCAACACAGTAGTGTTGGCAGAGCTTATGGAGTTCACAGCTTCCCTCTCTGCTGCTGTACTCAACAAACACACACACACACACACACACACACACACACACACACACACACACACACACACACACACACACACACACACACACACACACACACACACACACACAACAATCTGTTCCTCACATTATACATCAGCAGGTAGAACAGCGTTTCCCAAACTCGGTCCTGGGAATCCCAGGTGCACGTTTTGGATTTTTCCCTTGTACTACACAGCTGATTCAAATAATCAAAACTTGATGATTAGTTGACTATATGAATCAGCTGTGTATTGCATGAGAAAAAACATGCACCCCTTGGGGTCCCGAGGACCGAGTTTTGGAAAAGCTGAGGTAGACTAATGCCTCTCTCTACAGGCCTGTCAGAGTCCAGCACCCCAGGATGCATCCCAAATGGCACCCTATACCATTTGGGACAGAAACATACTGGCAGAGCCCTGTTCAAAAGTAGTACATTATATAGGGGATCGGGTGCCGTTTGGGATGCATACCAGCCCTCTCCACTTCTCTTACTAATACAGAATAAACTGTTCTGTGTATTGTAAAATGCAGGTGATATAAATGCTGTATGATTTCAACTCACAACTCATACTGTACATGGGCTGGCTGCTGGATGGCTGGCTTGTTACTCACACCACCTGGGGCTACACTGACCTCATACACTCAAGGTGCTCTCATGCTCTTCACTTGCTCTCTCTCTCTCTTATTAATATCTCTCCCTTATGTATCGCTCTCTCCCTCTCTCCTTTTCTCTCATATATCTCTCTTACACATGTATGCCCACTTCTAATCCTCCTTCTGCGTCTTCAGCCTGTATTTGGTTCCTATCAGACTAGGTCCTGGTAATCCACAGCCAAACAAAGGACTATATTTCTAGAAACGAGCCAAACAATTCCTTTTAACTTTACAACAATGTTTCTGCTGAGCTTTCAGATATGTGGTTAATGACTTTTTGTTCACAGGATGGATATTTTTCTTGATATTCCCATCTGTCTAGTTTCCAATTGTTCAGAGAAACAGTAAGGAGGAAGAAAACAAAGCAGGATAGAGACACACAGCAGATATATGGAGAGAGAGAATAGGTAAAGATAATGAGAGACAATGGAATGTGGGAGAGGCAGGTAGAGAGAGTGGTAGAGAACAGTGGTCTACGTGCTGAGAGAGGAGGGTGGGCGCTAGCTGTGCTCATAATTGGGGATGATTACCCTTAACGATGCTAATGATGTGCACTTTCTCCCCAGCAAGACAATGCAATTAGTCAATAGACCAATGCTAGGGCTCCAGGCACACCCCAGGCACTCAATCTCTCGCTCTCTCTGTCTCTTTACCTCTCTCTCTCTCTACCTCTCTCATTCTCTATCAGTCTCTCTCTCTACCTCTCTCGTTCTCGATCAGTCTCTCGCTTTACCTCTCTCATTCTCTATGTCTCTCTCTTTACCTCTCTTGTTCTCCATCAGTCTCTCTCACCCTATTTCCTCTATTTATCCATCTCCTTACCTCTCATCTGTATCTCTTTTGCCCTCTACCTTCTCCCTTCTCCATCTCCCTCCCTCTATCTTTTATAATGCATATCTGGCAGGATGTGTCTGTACATATAATATACAGGTATGTGTTTATCAATATGTTCATGTTTTCCTATATTCTGTGGTTGCACAGTGTGTACTTGCAGTGCCCTCAGAGATCAGTGAGTGTGTATTCTGAGCCCAGAGCTACACATATCTTCAGTCATAGTAAAGAAGTGTGTCATGAACTCTCTGATTGGCTGTCCAAGCAGCGAAATGCTGTGTATAGAGAGAGAGAGAGAGAGAGAGAGAGAGAGAGAGAGAGAGAGAGAGAGAGAGAGAGAGAGAGAGAGAGAGAGAGAGAGAGAGAGAGAGAGAGAGAGAGAGAGAGAGAGAGAGAGAGAGAGAGAGAGAGAGAGAGAGAGAGAGAGAGAGAGAGAGAGAGAGAGAGAGAGAGAGAGAGAGAGAGAGAGAGAGAGAGAGACGGCTGGCTCAGCACAGATGAATGAGTTGACATAATCTGAGATTTGCAGCTGCTAGAGTATTCTCTGTGATGCACAGCATTCCTGCAGACAACACACACACACACACACACACACACACACACACACACACACACATAGACACACACACACCCCTCCCTGCATCCTCCTCATCCTCCTCAAGCAGCAAGCCGGCTGTGAATCAAATTATGAGAGAGTACTTTAGAATGCAGCTCTGAATAAGATGAGCTGTGGTGGAGAGAGGGAGGGTAGAGTAATAATGAGAGATAAGGCAGAAAGAAGCAACAAGATCTCACAGTTTGACCAATTTACTTCAGTTTCTGACGTTTGTTCGTTTTTCTCCGAATGTCAAATTTTGAAGTTGCTCCAAACGTCTAATATCGAGGTGTTTTTGACACCCTGGGTTGCTTCTCCTTCTGCTGCTTCTCCTTCATTAATTCCAAATGGTTAAGTTAAGGGTTCAAGTTTGGGATAGGGTTAAAGCAAAAATAACTCCACAGTTAAGTTTAGGCGTTTAGGACGTCATCAGAGTGTGCAACAGGACACTGTACTGTCTACATTCGGTTTGTTGTTTACATTAAAACTTTTTCATTAAATCGATTTTAATCCGAACTAAAGTTTTGTTACTAAGGATTCCACAACGCGGTTAGCCTTTATGGCTGGGACTGCAAGTTTGTGTTCCTTTTTTTTGCATGTATTCCGCGAGTGCTAGCTGGCTGTACTACAGACACCTGTCGTCGTCATGGGAAAGACTCATTGTTATCTTTTCGTAAAACAACTGGTTGTGTCACGTTCCTGACCTGTTTTCTCTTGTTTGTATGTGTTTATTGGTCAGGGCATGAGTTGGGTGGGCATTTCTATGTGTTGTGTTTCTATGTTGGGTTAAAGGGTTGCCTGGTATGGCTCTCAATTAGAGGCAGGTGTTTGGCATTTCCTCTGATTGAGAGTCATATTAAGGTAGGTTGTTCTCACTGTTTGTTTGTGGGTGATTGTCGTCCGTGTCTGTGTCTGCACCACACGGGACTGTAGCGTTTGTTCGTTCGTTTGTCATAGTCTGTACCTGTTCCTACGTGCTTTGTGTTTTATGTAAGTACTCATGGTTTAGGTCAGTCTACATTCATTTTTTTGTTATTTTGTAATCCTTCCCAGTGTTTGTTTTCGTGTTTTGTCGTTTACCTTAATAAATTCATTATGTCAACATACCTCGCTGCGTATTGGTCCACCGATCCTTCTCTCCTCTCCTCGTCCGAGGAAGAGGAGGAAGACGACAGCCGTTACAGGTTGCAGTATAGAGCCAATCTGGATACCAAGCAGATACTGAGGGAAATCGACGAGTACCAACAGCTTTACGCTATGGAGGAACAACATACCCCTTCATAGAAAGATTCGGCCACCTCACAAATTAACTTTAACCCAACAAAAAAAAGAAAAACAGATTCATCTACAGACACGGACGATTTACTTACCATTGAGGTAGAGGCTAGTGCTCTGGCTGGAATCCATGCAACAATGGAAAAGTTTTGTGAGGAGGTAGCAGGGCTGAGGGGGAGTTTGAAGTTCAGCCAGAGTGATATTCTCAAGCTCCAAAGAGAAAACAAGACACTCACAGCCAAGGTAAAATCCACGATTCCAACATGGATTGTCTACTCAGGGAAAACAGGGTGATGAAGGAGACGCTACTAGACATACGAAGTCTTAGGTTGCGTGGAAATCATTTTTTTTCCGGGATTCCTGAGGACTCATCCAAAGATCCAGAGGGCGCAATCAGAGAATTCGTGAAATCCACATTGAAACTTCCTATAGAGACTGTAAACAAGGTGGCTTTCCACCGAGTACACAGACTTGGATCTCGGAGCGACAAGACCAAGGGTCCCCGATCGATCATCGCAAAATCTGAACACTACCAACAAAAGGAGCTGATCAAAAGCAGAGGAAGGGAGCTTAAAGGGACGAAATTCGGTCTCAATGACCAATTTCAAAAGGACATAAACGAACGTCGTAAGAGACTGTATCCGGTACAAAGACAACAAAGGAAGGATGGTAGGCGTGCCTTTATCATTGTGGACCAACTCTTTATAGATGGACAGCTATTCCGAGACAGCTCCATAACACCGTGGCTGTACTAAATTCTACAGGGACTTCAGGTTACGAAAAAAAAGAAGGTATGTGAACTGTTTAAAATATCTGAACATTATGAAGTGGATGTGAACACACACGTACTCAACTACATGCTTGCTTACACATACGGACTTATACACACAACACCTGATCTCGCTCTCTTCTCTCACTCTCTCTTTCTCTCTTTTCTCATCTCTTATCTCCCTCTCTCTATTGTCAAGAACTATTTTATAATTTAATGTGTTTATTGTTTGTCTATCGTTTTTATGTATTTGTCTACAAGTGTATATATGTTTACAACAAGCAAGGGGAAGATCTCAGAATAGGGACATTGGGGAATAATAACATATCGAATAGATACTGTATTGAAGTCGTGTCTAGAGTAATGCAAGGTCTCTTTCATGATCATGTGAAACGTCAATTGCTATGGAAATGCTGGGATGTGTTTTTCAATTATGTTCAACGTAATTATGATGTAACTATGACGGTGAAACGATATGGATTACAATTATCATGAATATTAAGGCTATACGCACTACATGTTACACACATAGACACTTAAACATGCAATTTGGCAGTTATTATTTATTTGGACATCACACATTATAGTCTTACTCTTATACAGACGTCATACACACTCTCATTATATCATATTCAATATCATACACATCAACCTACTCAGATTTGTTACACACATAATTTGTCTTAATTTTCTAACATCTGTGGCATTGACTCAAAGGCAAACAGGCAAGGGAATAAAAAAAATATTGCTAGCTATTTCTTGAATTCTGAATATGTCACGACTCCCGCCAAAGTTGGCTCCCCCTCCTGTCCTGGCGGTGCTCGACGGTCGTCGTCACCGGCCTACTAGCTGCCACCGATCCCTTTTCTGTTAGTTTTGTCTTATTAGTTGCACCTGTTCCGATTTGTGTTTTCTTGATTTGCTTCCCTATGTAAGCGTGTGGAACCTGCCCTTTGTTGTGCGGGATTATTTTTGTGTTCACGCTTGTGTCGTAGGTGTTGTTGTGCTCCGGACCGTGTTTACCGTGTGTTTGGGTTGGTCAGTGTTTTGCGCCCTGTGTTTTGGGCATTACCATTTTCGGTGTCGGAATAAGTGCATTTTTCCCCTGGAACTCTCTGCTCTCTGCACCTGATTCCTACCAACACACCTAGTCAGCCGTGACAAAATATCAGACATTTGAAAGCTCTAGTTTTGACCTTCATAATACCTCTGATGGCAGTAACTTACAAGCACTAATTATGGTCAATTTAGACCGAGAATAGTATCTAGTTATGGTAAGGGGTGAAATAAGTATAGCTAGTTATAATTGTAACGGTTTGACAGATTATAAAAAAAGAAGATCAGTCTTGGCTAAAAGAAAAACAAATGATCTAATCATTATGGTCGGAGACTATAACACAGTGTTAAGTACCTCAATGGACCGTAAAGGTAATCACTCTACAAACTATCATCACCGTGTGAAATCACAAATATTATGGACACATTAGAAATAGTGGATATTTGGAGACTAAAAATCCCTGACCTAGTGAGATATACATGGGGGAGACTTAATACTGCAGGGGCAGTATTGAGTAGCTTGGATGAAAGGTGCACAGAGGTGCCAAGAGTAAACGGCCTGCTACTCAGTCCCAGTTGCTAATATATGCATATTATTATTAGTATTGGATAGAAAACACTCTGAAGTTTCTAAAACTGTTTGAATTATGTATGTGAGTGTCACGATCGTCGTAATGAGGCAGAGTGGACCAATGCGCAGCGTGATAGAAAGACATCTTCTTTATTATGAAGACAAAAACAAACAAACAAAAACAACAAACAGACGACCGTGAAGCTATTCAAACAAATAGTGCTGACACTAAACACTACACATAGACAATTACCCACAAAAGCCTACTGCCTATGGCTGCCTTAAATATGGCTCCCAATCTAAGATAATGAATGACAGCTGTCTCTGATTGAGAACCATTCAGGCAACCATAGACTTACCTAGACACCTACACTCAACACAAACTCATACATTCTACCAAAACCCCCTATACCATGCAACCACCTCAGACGAGACAACTATACACAAACATCCCCCCTGTCACACCCTGACCTAACTAAAATATTACAGAAAACAAAGATAACTAAGGCCAGGGCGTGACAGTGAGTATAACAGAACTCATATGGCAGGCAAAAACCTGAGAAGTTCCACTTCCTGTTTGGAATTTTTCTGAGGGTTGCAGATTTTCAACCAAGCTCTCATTGAAATGACAGCGAGATATTGATGAGTTTTCACTTCCTACTGCTTCCACTAGATGTCAACAGTCAATAGAACTTTGTCTGATGACTCTAATGTGAAGGGCGGCCGAAGGAGACAGGAATTAGTCACCACTGCCAAGAGCTGACCATGCTTTTTCCAAGCGCGTTCACGTATATAGGCAGCTCTGTTCCATGCTCAACTTAATGAAGCTAGTCGTCTTGACTACTTTCTTGTCTCTTTCTCTCTTGCATCAAAGGTTCAAAAAGTTTTAATAGGAGGCAGAATGCGATCGGATCATCATCTAATTGGCATTCACATAACTCTTATAGATTTTGCACGTGGACGGGAATATTGGAAATTTAATCAAAGTTTACTGGAGGACAACTTATTTTTAACTAAGACAAAATAATTTATAACTGAATTTTTCCAGTGTAATATAGGCTCAGCAAATCCCCTTATTGTTTGGGATACCTTTAAATGTACCTTTAGGGGTCATTCAATTCAATATTCATCAAAAATAAAAAAGCAGTTTCTGGCTAAAGAAACAAGACTAACAAGGGAAATCCATGAACTAATAGTACAGGTAGATAGCAATAAAAACGATACTACAGAGATACAAAATAAGTTAGAGGAAAATACAAAAAGAACTTGAGGAACTTATTCAAGAACTAATGTAATCTATTACAAAAACAAAGCAAACTGGATGGAATATGGAGAAAAATGCACAAAATGTTTCCTGAATCTCCAATACAGGAACGCTAACAAAAATGATTTTCAGAAACTCGTTACTGAAGACAGAGTCATCTATGATTCTCCAAATGATATTTTAAAAGAGGAAGCTAATTATTTTAGGCAGATGTTCTCTTTTCCGTCTCATCCTCTCCCACTGAATGAAGGTTACGGTAAGGAATTCTTTCCAAATAATACAAGAAATGGAAAATTAACAAATGTACAGAAAGATCAGTCCAAATTACAGAGGAAGAACTTTTAAGGCTATTAAATCCTTTCAGTTATTAAATCGTTTCAGTCTGGAAAAACCCCAGGGCTTGATGGCATACCAGTAGAGGTATATGAAGTATTTTTTTATATACTAAAAGCTCCATTGTTAGATTGTTTTAACTACTCCTATAGAAATGATAGTCTGTCAGGTACTCAGCAGGAAGGTCTGATTTCTCTATTATTAAAACAAGACCCATATGGCAAATATAAATACCCGGTCTATCTAAAAAACTAGAGGCCCCTTACACTTCAATGTTGTGATGCAACAATACTAGCAAAATGCATAGCACTCAGAATTAAAATGGTTTTACCAGTTATTGTTCATCCTGATCAGACAGGTTTTGTACATGGACGATACATTGGAGATAATATACGACAACTACTAGAAATAATTGAACATCATGAAACATATACCAAGCCAGGAATGGTATTTGATAAAGGCATTTGAGAAAGTAAGACTGGATTTTATTTATAAATGCTTGGATTTTTTCAATTTCGGTAATTCTCTTATAAAATGGGTAAAAATAATTTATAGCAACCCCCGGTGTAAAATAGTAAATAAAGGCTACTTCTCAGAGAGTTTTGAATTGTCAAGAGGAGTTAAACAAGGGTGTCCGCTGTCACCATATCTATTCGTTATGACCATCGAAATGCTAGCTATTAAAATCAGATCCAATAACAACGTTAGAGGATTAGAAATCCAAGGCTTAACCTGTTGAGGCTAGGGGGTGCTGTTGTCACTATTTATGGAAATCGTGTAATTTTTAAACGGCTTCCTACTAAATTCTTGATCGTACAATATGCATATTATTATTATTATTGGATAGAAAACAGTCTCTAGTTTCTATAGACGTTGAAATTTTGTCTCTGAGTGGAACAGAACTCATTCTACAGCAATTTCCCTGACATGGAGTCAGATTTCACACATTTTGGTCCCTGATCTGGAGTCAGTTTAAAGGCCACTGTGAACGCTATGAGCATACAGACACTGCTTACGTCTTCCCCTGGATGCCTTTACGTGATGACGATTTGAATGGTATCGATTGCGCAATCACAGCCCCTATAAAACAAAAACACGTGTAGGTAGGAACTCTTTTCCAGATGCGTCGGGCGCGCGGTGGACACCGACCTGCTCTTTTTCCAACCATTAGTGTAGCCAGTTATATTTCTCCGGTCATGTTTCTACTCGTTATAGGAGTTAAAAACATCATAAGGTAGTTAATTTAAACCGTTTTATAGCAATTTATATCCGTTTAGTGCGATTTTGGGACATTTATTTCTGAGACACTGTGAATCTCTGGGCACGGTTCCAGTTCATGCCGAACGCAATGGGCATTTCTAGATGGCAAGAGGACAGCTTTCGACCAAAAGACGATTAGACCCAAGAAAGGATTCTTTGCCCAAGATTCTGATGGAAGAACAGCTCAAAGTAGGAACAATTTATTATGATAAATCGTGTTTCTGTCGAGAAATGTTAATCGCTTATGACGCCATTTTGTTTGACGTAGCTTCGCTTGGCGCAAACTGTATTGAAAAGTAAGGATAATTTAAAAAATGTAAATCAGCGATTGTATTAAGAATTAAATTGTCTATCAATCGCTGTCCACCCTATATTTTTTAGTCACGTTTATGAGTATTTATGTATACGACTAGATCACTGTCTAATATGGCGCACGACATTGTCTGACCAGCTGGGCAACTTTTGTCATTGTCTAACCATGATTTTGGTGGCTAAATATGCACATTTTCGAACAAACTGTATATGTATGTTGTAATGTGATGTTACAGGAGTGTCATCTGAAGAATTCTGAGAAGGTTAGTGAAAAAATTAATATATTTTGGCGATGTTTACGTTATCGCTCTCTTTGGCTAGATCAATGCTCTGGTAACGTTTGCATATGTGGTATGCTAATATAACGATTTATTGTGTTTTCGCTGTAAGACACTTAGAAAATCTGAAATATTGTCTGTATTCACAGGATCTGTGTCTTTCGATTAGTGTATGCTGTGTATTTTTACGAAATGTTTGATGATTAGTAATTAGGTAAACACGTTGCTCTATGTATTTATTCTAGTCCATTTGTGACGGTGGGTGCAATTGTAAACTATGATATCTACCTGAAATATGCACATTTTTCTAACAAAACCTATCCTATACCATAAATATGTTATCAGACTGTCATCTGATGAGGTTTTTTCTTGGTTAGTGGCTATCAATATCTTAGTTTAGCCGAATAATAATATATAATTTTTGACTAAACTTGATATTCTTCATCAGATGACAGTCCTATAACATCAGGTTATACATACACTTATGTTTTGTTCGAAAATGTGCATATTTAGAGCTGAAATCAGTGGTTATACATGTTGCTATCGTAGCTACTTTTTCCACAACGTCTAAACAGCAACGATATTTTTCTGACACTTTTTCTGACACACATATTCTGACCAAATAGCTATTCATAAACATAACTAAAAAATACATGTTGTATAGGATATGATAGATCCATTAGTTCTTAACCTGTTGGGGATGGGGGCGCTGTTTAGACTATTTATGCTAATTGGGTAATTTTTGAAACGGCTTCCCACAAAATCCTTGATCGTACAATATGCATATTATTATTATTATTGGATAGAAAACAGTCTATAGTTTCTATAGGAGTTGAAATTTTGTCTCTAAGTGGAACAGAGCCCATTCTACAGCAATTTCCCTGACATGGATTCAGATTTCAGAAATGTTGGCCACTGTTCTGAAGTCAGTTAAAAGGGCACTGATATTGCTATGACTATACGGACACTTCTTACGTCTTCCCCTGGATGCCTTTACGTGATGACGATTCCAATGGGGTCGATTGCGCGTTCACAGGCCCCTACAAATGAAAAAACCCTGAGGCTAGTCATTCTTTTGGAGCTGCGTCATGCGCCTAGAGGACACCGGCCCGCACCTGTTCCAAGCATTAGTGAAGGGGGTAATATTACTCGGGTCATGTTTCTACTCGTTATGGGAGTTAAAAACATCATAAGGTAGTTAATTTAAAGCGTTTTATAGCAATTTATATCCGTTTAGTGCGATTTTGGGACATTTATTTTTGAAACGATGTGAATAGTTGGGCACGCTTTTCAGTTCATCCCGAACGCAGTTGGCATTTCCACATGGCAAGAGGACAGCTTTCCACCAAAAGACGATTTCTCCCAAGAAAGGATCCTTTGCCCAAGATACTGATGGAAGAACAGCTCAAGGTAGGACATTTTTATTATGATAAATCGTGTTTCTGTCGAAACATTTTAGTGGCTTAGGACGCCATGTTTTTTGACGTAGCTTCGCTTGGCGCAAACTGTATTGAAAAGTAAGGATAAATAAAAAAATGTAATAACGCAATTGTATTAAGAATTAAATTGTCTATCAATCCCTGTCCACCCTATATTTTTTAGTCACGTTTATGAGTATTTATGTATAAGAGTAGATCACTGTCTAAGTGGCGCAAGGACATTTTCTGACCAACTGAGCTACATTTCACATTGTCTAACCATGATTTTGGGGGCTAAATATAAACATTTTCGATCAAACTGTATATGCATGTTGTAATGTGATGTTACAGGAGTGTCATCGGAAGAATTCTGAGAAGGTTAGTGAAAAAATTAATATCTTTTGGCGATGTTGACTTTTATCGCTCACTTTGGCTAGAATCAATGCTGGGCTGCTATGTGGTATGTGCTATGCTAATATAACGATTTATTGTGTTTTCGCTGTAAGACACTTAGAAAATCTGAAATATTGTCTGTATTCACAGGATCTGTGTCTTTCGATTCGTGTATGCTGTGTATTTTTACGAAATGTTTGATGATTAGTAAGTAGGTAAACACGTTGCTCTAAGTAGTTTTTCTATTCCATTTGTGACGGTGGGTGCAATTGTAACCTATGCCATCTACCTGAAATATGCACTTTTTTCTAACAAAACCTATCCCATACCATAAATATGTTATCAGACTGTCATCTAATGAGTTTTTTTGTTGGTTAGGGGCTATAAATATCTTAGTTTAGCCGAATTGGTGATGGCTACTGGTGTTGGTGGACAAATAAAAGATGGTGGATTATGCTAATGTGTTTTTAGGTAATAGATGTACATCTTTACATATTGTGTCTTCCCTGTAAAACATTTTAAAAATCGGACATGTTGACTGGATTCACAAGATCTGTGTCTTTCATTAGCTGTATTGGACTTTAATGTGTGAAAGTTAAATATTTTAAAAAAATATTTTTTTTGAATTTCGCGGCACTGGTTTTTCAGTGGGGGGGGGGGGGGGGGTGTGCCGCTAGCGCCACGCTGATCCTAGACAGGTTAATGAAATCGCAGTGTTAGAATTCTAAAAAATAACTTCATTACGACATCCAGCTTCGGTATAGCTAGAGTACCACAAAGTTGAGCGCCGACGACTAGTTCACATGTTCGACAGATACATGAAATAGCATCATAAAATGTTTCTTACTTTTGCTGATCTTCCATCAGAATGTTGGACAAGGGGTCCTTTGTCAAGAACAATCGTTGTTTGGATTTAGAAAGTCCATTTTCCCTCTCGATTTAGCAAGCACACTAGCCAAGTGGCGCAAATCTCTCCATGTCAACAAACGGAAGAGAATGGAACACGCCAAAACTCCCGAAAAAATTTCAATAATCTGATGAAACTATATTGAAAAAACATACTTTACGATGATATGGTCACATGTATCAAATAAAATCAAAGCCGGAGATATTAGTCGCCTATAACGGCAGCTAAACAGAAGGCAAATCCAAGTCCCTCTTCGCGCACTCCAGAAAACAAGAAATGGGGGACACGTCATACAAAGAGCTTGTATTCCACTTCAGACCAAGATAAACACAAAATTTCTTCTCTCACCGCCTCTTGACATCCAGGGGAAGGTCTATGAAGGGCACGTATACTAATACGTATCATGCCCATTTATAGGCAGGAAGTAGAACAGAGCCTCGATTTCAGACTTTCCACTTCCTGGTCAGGAAGTTTGTGCCAAATGAGTTCTGTTTGACTCACAGATATAATTCAAACGGTTTTAGAAACTAGAGAGTGTTTTCTATCCAATAGTAATAATAATATGCATATTGTACAAGCAAGAATTGAGTACAAGGCCGTTTGAAATGGGCACCTTTTATCTGGCTACTCAATACTGCCCCTGCAGCCCAAACAGGTTAACTCCTTAGTCATATCTCAGTTTACTCACTTACTTATGGCGCTGCCTACTCCTGATGATTCGTTTTTCAAATCATATGAGCAATTTTTTTTTGCTTTATCTGGGACGCTAAACCAGACAAAATAAAACAAGCCTATCTACATAATGAATATGAATTGGGTGGGTTGAGATTATTAAATATAAAAGCACTAAACCTCTCTCTAAAAGCTTCACTCATTCAAAAGTTTGATTTGAACCATAAATGGTTCTCAAGTAGATTAATAAGAAAAGCCCATCCATTGTTTAAAAATTGCCTTTTTGCCTTTGTGCAGATTGCCATGTCTCATTTTCGATTAATTGAAAATTATACATTTTTCAAAGTATCTGTCTTTTTCAAACAAGCATTGCAGAGCTGGTTACAATTTTAATTTCATCCCCCTGAAAAGATAGAACAAATATTACAACAAATATGGCTGAACTCAAATGTGCTGGTTGATAAAATACCTGTATTTATGGGAAAGATGTTTGAAAAGAGTGTTTTGTTCTTAAATGATATTGTAAATTGTAATGGTAGAGTTGTGTCCTTCATGGAGTTATCAGAATTGTACGGGAAGGTCTGCACAATCAAATGATTACAGCATTGCCCCAAAAATGGAGGAGGCGGGTGGCAGCGGGAGGAGGTAGGGAACTGGTCTGTCTGCTCAATATAAAGGATCAAAACTGGCAGAGGAATAAAAATATCATAAATAGGAAAGAATACCAGTTTCATTTGAGGACCAGGATGTTGACAACTGTGCCATACAGATTGCAAAATAGTTGGGAAGAGATTTTTGATGTACCGATTCCATGGGATTGATATATAAAACAACGCAATATTCAAGACTTCGTGCTTTTCAGCTAAAATGATTATATAGAATTCTTGCCACCAACCAAATGTTGAATATTTGGGGCATAAAATCATCGAAGCTCTGCAGATTTTGTTGTGAGGATACAGAATCAATAGACCATTTATTTTGGTATTGCTCTCAGGTAGCCTGTTTCTGTTCTCAGGTTCAGGAATGGCTGAAAATGCATAGCATTGATCTAAAATTGACCCTAGAAAGAGTACTGTTAGGAGATCTGGAGAGACCGGGTCAGTCAATTACTAATATATTAATACTCTTAGTAAAAGTATTTATCTTCAACACGCAATCTGTAGGTTCTATTCGATTAGATAGATTGAAATTGTACGTTAAACATCAAAGCATAGTTGAAAGATATGTGTTGCGTAGAAAAACGAAGTGGATGGCCAGCAGAGATAGATGGGATGGGCTGAGGGACGCTGAGGGTTGGTATTGTAACGTCCTGACCAGAGTTCTTATGTGTTTTGCTTGTTTAGTGTTGGTCAGAACGTGAGCTGGGTGGGAATTGTATGTTGTGTGTCTAATCATATATAGGTGGCTTGTTTTGTGTTGGGATTGTGGGTGGTTGTTTCCTGTCTCTGTGTTTGTGTTCTGCACCAGATAGGACTGTCGGTTTTCACGGTTGTTATTTTGTAGTTTGTATAGTGTTCACGTTATTGTCATTCTTTATTAAACATGTTGAACACTAACTGCGCTGCATTTTGGTCCTCTCCTTCATCCCAGGAAGAAAGCCGTTACAGGTATGTGGAATTGGAGACAAGTGGGAGTGGAGTTGCTGTGTAAGAGAGAGAATGACGGTCAAAAGATAAAGGAGAAAAAAAAGTCAAAATAAAACATAATAAAAGTACATTTGAATGACACTAAGTGGCAGTGTTTTAACAACTAATGCCGGTTTTCCTGAGGCTAATGTCATGCAGATGTTTGTACACATGCATATACACACACTCTCATTCAAATAAACACATACAAGAACACACACATACATGTAATAGTGCCAGACATGCACACAAACATATACAGTTGGCCTTGCTGTTATGATTTCAGTTGTCCTTGATGTCCTGTGTTTTAAATGTATTCTTTAAAAAAAATGTTGCATTGTTGTTTGCTGTTTTCTTCTGTCTTTTTCTTTTTTCTCTTTAGTTAATTCTCTTGGTTGTTGGTGCATTGGGGGGTTCTTAGGGGTGGGGAATGGAATTAATTTGATTATTTATTCATTTTCTTCGGGGGGGAACTGTGGGAGGGGTCTCGAATGGTTGAGGGACAGCTGTTGGGGAACTGTGGGGGGATCTTGGAGGGTTCGGATTTCACAAGATTGCGATCATGAAAAAGGAAACTATGACATATATTTTATATCCCTATCATGCACACACACCCTCACACATAAGGATGGCTCTGTTGCAGAAAGACTGATACATGTTTGATAGTGTCTTGATGCTGTATTGCTTGTCCTTCATGTTCTAATGCTTTAATGTTACCCCTTCCTTGTGTTTTTTGTAATAAATAATTATGAAGAAAAAAAAAAGTTTAGGCGTTCATTCCGAATGGTTAGGTTAATGGTTAAGGTTTTGGATAGGGTATTTAAAAAATGTACCACTGCGATTGAAACTTGTGGCTTATGCCCATTCGCCGTGCCCGAGCAAAACCCAAGCATACTTGATGATAATAGCACTCAATGTCACCTCTAGTGGCAGGTTTTGAGGGCATCTCCTGATGTCCTTGGGACATGGATACACGTCCAATTTCTAAGTGATTCTTAAGCGACTTTTCTGGAAAGAAGAGAGGAAGGTATAGATGTAGGTAAACAGAGTGGGTGAGATAAGAAAGAGGGAAGAGAAGAAGCTGAGAGCGGTAGATAGGGTGAATAGAGGGAGGGAATGAGTAAAAGATGGAGATGTGAGGTTAGATGAGGTAGAGTGATAGAAAGAGAGTTAAATGGAGGTTTTGGGCATGTTTTTTCCAGTCTCTCTCATAACACTCTCATGGAAGATAAAATGCTGTAAGTAAAGGCCAATAGTTTCCATGGTTACAACACTCTGCTCTTAAAGCATATCCATAGTGTGAAGCTCACACATGCATTTGACAGTTTCCTCTTACGTACAATCTACATACACAGCAAAGACATACCCGTGCACCCACAGTACATCGAAACATTTACCTTTGGTGACCTTGCTCTCCTAGAAATGGGAGTTGTTTGTAGTGTAAGTGAGAGATTGTGTAACTGGACCTATGAATTAAAATAATTTCCCTGTTGGGAGTCACTGCTTCCACCATGGTAAATTACCCTGATCCTAACTCCTGAATATTTCAGAACTAATGAATAATATCACACTATAGTAGTACAAGTATATATATATAGAGAGAGAGAGAGAGATGAGGTGGGTGTGTGTGCGTGTATATGTGTGTGTGTTTGTGCATCAGTCCACAGCAGGAGAGGAAGGAGAAACAGTGAGAAGCAGAGGGAAAGATAAAGTGAGACGTAGATGTGCAGTAAGGACAGGGAGAGAGAGGAGAGAGAGAGACAGCGAAAGAGAGAGAGAGAGAGAGAGACAGACAGACTTGTAGTAAAATAGACAAAGTGCTGTAGAACTGCATGCGGTCCAGTGCTGCGGTGCTGTGGATATCCATCTTTAAATAATGATATTTAGCATTGGGTCCTGGAGCCAGAAATGACGTTTCTGAAGTGATCCAATCCCATTACTCAGAGCAGACCCATCCATCTCACAACTCTGTCACACAGTTAGTGTACAGAGTAACTGTGTCTGCTGCAGGACCAAATGGAATCCTATTTCCTATACACTACACTGCTATGGGCTTTGGTCAAAAGTAGTGCACTACATAGGGAATAGGGTGCCATTTGGGGATGTAGCCTGAGAGGTAGACAGAGCATTGAGGGGAATGGATGGATCAATGACATTGATTGAGGAGTGGAGTAGAGACTTGGATTCAGGCTCTCCAGGATACACCTTAACCCAGATGCAAACACACACGCACATGAACACGCATGCACATAAACACAGTTATGTAAAGTACTTAAGTAAAAATATTATAATGTACTATTTCAGTTGTTTTTTGGGGTCTGTACTTTACTATTTATATTTTTGACTACATTTACTTCCCTACATTCCTAAAGAAAATGATGTACATTTTACTCCATACATTTTCCCTGACACCCAAAAGTACTAGTTACAATTTGAATACTTAGCAGTACAGGAAAAATGTCAAATTAACACCTACAGTATCAAGAGAATGTCCCAAGTCATCCCTACTGCCTCTGATCTGGTGGACTCACTAAACATAAATGCTTCCTTTGTAAATATGTTGGAGTGTGCCCCTGTCTGTCAAAAAAAGTAATACAAGGAAATTGTGCCATCTGGTTTGCTAAATATAAGGAATTTGATGTATAGCATTTACTTTTACTTTGTACAATTGAGTACTTTTTCCACCACTGCACTTAAGTATATTTAAAATCTGATACTACTTACAAGTATAAAAGTATTTTACTGGGTTACTTTCACTTTTACTTGGGTCATTTTATATTAATGTATCTTTACTTGTACTCAAGTATGACAATTGAGTACTTTTTCCACCTCTACAAACACATGCATGCAACCGCACACAGACCCACAGACAAAAGCATACACACACACACACACACACGCACACGCACACACACACACACACACAGCAGCACAAATACATTATCATTCACACATGGACTTTCTCAGCCACAAGCAGACACACACAAGATATGACTGTTGGTGCTATCATGTTTCAGGTAAGACCCAAATGCAGACTGTGTTGAAGTAACAATGTTTATTACAGCAACAGGGGCAGGCAAACGACAGGTCAAGACAGGCAGGGGTCAAAAATCCAGAGTAGTGGGGAAAAGGTACAGGGTGGCAGGCGGGCTCAGAGTCAGGACAGGCAAGGGTCAAAACCAGGAGGGCAGGAAAAAGGGAGAAATAGGGAAAAGCAGGAGCAGAGCCAAAACGCTGGTTGACTTGACTAACAAGACGAACTGGCAGATCACAGGTATAAGTACCCAGGAGAATAATGGGGAAGATGGGCAACACCTGGACGGGGGTGGAGACAAGCACAAGGACAGGTTAAACAGATCAGGGCGTGACAGGTGGATCGGTTTTACAGGTTGGTTCAGGTCAATAATCCAGGTGTTTGTTGCAGAGTTCACAGTCTGAGTCTGAAGTGAAGGAAGATGTACCTTTCTGGAGACAGAGTGGGTTTCTGAGATATTTACCCTGCCTGCAGCCTAAAGCTTTGTTACTGTTGCCTAAAGCGGAAAAAAATTGTGTTTTTTGTATTGGAGTAACTGATCCCACGTTTGGTTATGGCAGTTTGTTGGCAGTGCTGACGGTCAGATTCAGACGTAATTCACCCCCCTGTCTGTCAGAAATGTCTCTGTTTCTCCACACGCACACACACACGTTCTGCTGAGGCAGCTACAGCCCCCCCCACAGACATTTTCATCAGTCTGCTTTTCATCAACATTTCAGTCAGTTCCAAACCACAGCAGTCAGCGTTCTACCCTCAACTCACCAAAACATAACAAATAAATAAAGATGTTTTATTGCCACGTACACTGGATATGGGCAGTGAAATGTGCTGTTTTACAGGGTCAGTCATAGTAGTATGGCACCCCTGGAGCAAAGGTTTAAGTGCCTTACTCAAGGGCATTCAACAAATTTTTCAAGTGGTTCGGGTATTTAAACCAGCAACCTTTCGACTTCAGTTATACAGAAAATAAAATTAATCTCTCTCTCTCTCTGTCACGATCGTGTTTGTTGTTTTGTCGTGTCTTAAATAAATCATGTCATCATACCTCGCTGCACATTGGTCTTCAGATCCCTCTCTCCTCTCCTCGTCTGAGGAGGAGGAGGATTTAGAGTATCGTTACAGAACCACCCACCAAATTACCAGAACCAAGCAGCGGGGAAAAGGGCAGCGAAAGCAACCGCAGAAATCCCAGGATTCATGGACATGGGAGGAGATCTTGAATGGAGAAGGACCCTGGGCACAGGCTGGGGAGTATCGCCGCCCCAAAGCTGAGCTGGAGGAAGCGAGTGCTGAGCGGCGGCGATATGAGGAGGCAGCACGGCAGCGGGACAGGTACGAGAGGCAACCCCAGAATTTTTTTGGGGGGGGGCTAGAGAGGAGTGTGGCTAAGCCAGGTAGCAGACCTGAGCGCACTCCTCGTGCTTATTATAAGCAACGCGTCACTGGTCAGGCACCGTGTTATGCGGTTAAGCGCACGGTGTCGCCAGTGCGTGCCCATAGCCTGGTGCGCTATAGGGCAGCCCCCCGAAAGTGTCAAGTGAGTGTGGGCATCCAGCCGGGGCGTATTGTGCCTGCTCAGCGCGTCTGGTCTCCGGTACGCAGTTTCGGTCCAGGGTATCCTGCGCCGGCTCTGCGTGCTGTGTCTCCGGGGCGCTGGGAGGGTGCAGTGCGTCCTATGCCTACGCTCCGCTCGTACCGGGCAAATGTGGGAGTGGAGCCTAAGGGAGAAGTGCGCGTAGTAGGCACTAGATCTCCAGTGCTCATCCACAGCCCGGTTCAACCTGTGCCTGCACTCTGGAGGGTACGGGCTGGAGTAGTATGCCAGCCTGGGGGAGTGGTGCCAAGGCTGCGCACCAGAGCTCCAGTGCTCCCCCACAGCCCGGTCCTTCAGGTGCCTTTTAACATCAAGCCTCCTGTAGGTCTCTCCAGTCTGGTGGGTCCTGTGGCAGCCCCACGCACCAGGCTGTCTCTCCGTCTCCTCCCTACAGGTGTGCCCGTCTGCCCAGCGGCGCCTGAACTGCCCGTCTGCCCAGCGGCGCCTGAACTGCCCGTCTGCCCAGCGGCGCCTGCAAAGCTGCCCGTCTGCCATGAGCCTGCAAAGCTGCCCGTCTGCCATGAGCCTGCAAAGCTGCCCGTCTGCCATGAGCCTGCAAAGCCGCCCGTCTGCCATGAGCCTGCAAAGCCGCCCGTCTGCCAGGAGCCTACAGAGCCGCCCGCCAGACAGGAGCCGCCAGAGCCGCCCGCCAGACAGGAGCCGCCAGAGCCGCCCGCCAGACCGGATCAGCCAGAGCCTTCCGCCAGACCGGATCAGTCAGAGCCTTCCGCCAGACCGGATCAGCCAGAGCCTTCCGCCAGACCGGATCAGCCAGAGCCTTCCGCCAGACCGGATCAGCCTTCAGAGCCTTCCGCCAGACCGGATCAGCCTTCAGAGCCGTCCAGCCAGGACCAGCCTTCAGAGCCGTCCAGCCAGGACCAGCCTTCAGAGCCGTCCAGCCAGGACCAGCCTTCAGAGCCGTCAGCGAGCCATGACCAGCCAGAGCCGTCAGCGAGCCATGACCAGCCAGAGCCGTCATCCAGCCAGGATCCGCCAGAGCCAGCCAGCCAGGATCCGCCAGCCAGTCCGGTGTTGTCCCTCAGTCCGGAGCTGCCGTCCCTCAGTCCGGGGCGGCCCCTAAATCCAGCGGGACCCATGTCTAGGGTTCCCAGTCCAAGGTCGGTGGCGAGGGTCGCCACCTTGAGGAAGACACAGAAGCGGGGATTTATTATGGTGGGATTGGGACAGCGTCCGGAGCCGGAGCCACCACCGTGGTCAGATGCCCACCCAGACCCTCCCCTAGACTTTTGGTGGTGCGTTCGGAGTACGCACCTTGAGGGGGGGGTTATGTCACGGTCCTGACCTGTTTTCTGTTAGTTTGTGTATGTGTTAGCTGGTCAGGACGTGAGTTTGGGTGGGCAGTCTATGTTTTCTGTTTCTATGTTGGTTTAAGGGTGACCTGATATGGCTCTCAATTAGAGGCAGGTGGTTTTCATTTCCTCTGATTGAGAGCCATATTAAGGTAGGTGTTTTCACACTGTTTGTTTGTGGGTGGTTGTCTCCTGTGTCTGTATGTATGTTCGTGCCACACGGGACTGTAGCGTTTGTTTGTAGTCGTGTACCTGTTCGTGCGTTCTTCAAGTTATATGTAAGTTCGTGTCCAGGTCTGTTTTCATCGTTTATTTGTTTTGTAGTTTATTCAAGTATAGTTCGTTTTCTGTCTACGTCGTGTTTGTTGTTTTGTCGTGTCTTAAATAAATCATGTCATCATACCTCGCTGCACATTGGTCTTCAGATCCCTCTCTCCTCTCCTCGTCTGAGGAGGAGGAGGATTTAGAGTATCGTTACACTCTCTCTCTCTCTCTCTCTCTCAGATTCTTCAAAGTAGCCACCCTTTGCCTTGATGACAGGTTTGCACACTACTGGCATTGTTTTTTTTTTACAGTTTTTCTGCTACGTTACATTTTACATACATGGTACTATTATATAAAGCAATCACATAACAATAATACATTACTGTATATCTTGCATCTCACTGTCTGTTTTCTCACTTTCTCTAGCTTCCCTCCCTTTCTCGTATTCTATAGTTTCTAATTGCGACCCTATAGGGTATGTATGGTAGTAAAGTAGGAGCTACCCAGTGGACAAAACTACATTATTTCAACCAGATTATAACTCAGTGTAATGAAGTAATTTGAACCATTCCTGCTGGGTGGTTTCTGAGCGAGTCTTCCCTCATTCTAACATATCATTTCAGGCCTTTATGCATTTCTCAATAGAGCGTAGTGAAAGTAAACACACAGGCGCTCCGAAGACAGGGAGGAAAATTCCCAACTCAGCATGACACCACTTCAGCATTCCAACATGGGAGGAGAGGGATAACTCCCCAGAGAAAACACAGAGAGAGTGTTGGGAACAATTTCATATCTCTCCCTCTCTCTCGCTTTCTCTCCAACCCCCCATCCATTATTGAGTCCAGGGTCCACTGCAGCAGTTATTTTCCAATCAATGCAGTATGGATGAGCCCACCAGTAGAGGTGTGTGTGTGTGTGTGTGTGTGTGTGTGTGTGTGTGTGTGTGTGTGTGTGTGTGTGTGTGTGTGTGTGTGTGTGTGTGTGGGTGTGTGTGTGTGTGTGTGTGTGTGTGTGTGTGTGTGTGTGTGTGTGTGTGTGTGTGTGTGTGTGTGTGTGAATGAGTCCTCGGATCGTGGTTTGTTTGTCAACATTCATATATCTACATCAAAGTAATTTCATGCGTACTGCACCTCCAAACTAAGCACATAGGGCCCGACTTAGGGAATCACACCTTTCTTACGTATGCCTTTCCTACGCACTTCTCAGTAGTTGGTATTGGGTTTTGCAGGCGTGGTTCCCTTGCACGTGCTTAATAAACATCATTTAACCGCTGAAAACCCTCCCACTTGCTGGCCAACAGGTTTTCAGTACATTTATCTTAAGCCATCCCTTTAAATACGGTGTACCTTTAATTAGAATTTTGTCAACAGACTAGAATACATCGAGAGAACAGGTTCAGAAAATAGGGATCAATAAAAAAATGCCATCTATTCGTCTCCGTTTCAGCACCAACTGGTAGATGAAAAAAGACAGACTTTATAGAGGATTTAGGCACATTTTAGAGTTAGGAATGTGTGTACGTATGAATCATAAAAAATAACAAGTTTGGAGAGCCTTTAAATACAAAATATATTGATGAATAAAAGTTGTCATTTTCAAGTTCAATCGTTTAAATATTGGAAGGTGGGAAAAAATGTACAGTAGGGGTTGAACAATAGTCCTATAAATCTACCCTAATTCTCATGAATTATTGAACCGTATGACAATGGTCCAGTTGTCGTGAACCGTGCAGCAGCCGCCAAGCTTAACCTGCTACAGTACATGTGGTCTTAGCTCCATAATGATTTAAATAGGCTACATGTCCCAAATGATTGCACAATGTTAGCTTAATTTTATTTAACTAGGCAAGTCAGTTAAGAACAAATTCTTATTTTCAATGACAGCCTAGGAACAGTGGGTTAACTGCCTTGTTCAGGGACAGAACGACAGATTTGTACCTTGTCAGCTCAGGGAATTGATCTTCCAACATTGTGGTTGCTAGTCCAACTCTCTAACCACTGGGCTATGCTGCCGCCCCAGTAGGTGTGTAATATGATCTACTAATGCTAGCGACCCTCAATAACAACTTACACAGATGAGGAAAGAAAGGTAAACGGAATGGAATGATAAAAAATAAAAACAAATTAAGAAAGTTGATGCTTTTTCCAATTGGAACTGGCAGGTTTGCTCAACCTTATTCATGGTGTCCTCATGCTTAAGGTGGTGGAATTATGAGGGAATTAAGTCAAGGTCAGAATGCAGCGTTTCTGTAGACACACCTCCACCACACCTTCATTTCTTAGCCGAATGAGTAGCGGGTGAAAAGCATGCTATTCTCATGCTTAATCTCAAGGTCAGAATACTCATAGAGAGAAAAGTGCATAAAAAGATCATTCCATTCCAATTATGCAATTAACTTGGCCCCTGGAATCAGGGCCATACAGATGCAGGATCATAATTTGATCACCCTGTTCCAAGAGAACCTTCCTGCAATGCAGGAGATGTTCAACTTGTAGTGTATTTGAGGTTTAAAATGGCTTCTGAAGTTTGTAATTTCCACTTTGACCTTTCCGACTTGATTTTCCCTTACAAAAAATGTATCATCACCCACAAAAATTCCAAATGAAAATCCTACACCTGTAGTAATTCAACATGTTAGTGTTACTGAATGGCAAAGACTGATCAAAGAGCTATAGGAATGCAGTAGGAAACAGTGTGCGAGTTTAAGATTTGGTCTGTGAGTGAGTGGATAGGGATGCGTTATTTCCAAGGTTTATTCATAAGGCATAAGAGTAAGTGTGTGTGTGTGTGTTACGGTGTTATGCACATGAACTGTATTATCCTTAAACCTGTACATGTCCACTGTCTGTTTCTGTCATGTAAGAAGATGCCAGTGTTTTTCCTCTTTAGTTTTTGAGTAACTTAGTCACTCCAACATAGTCCCGGCCAAAGACAAAGGGCCATCTGAAAGTGACGAGTTTTTGGTCCATCCTGTTTTTTTCCTATCTTTCAAGGGCACAGCTGTGTGGAGATATGAAGAGAACAGACACTGGCTTGAACAAGAGCTACAATTCTATCAGCAGAAAAGAGTAACAAAACTGGCGTTATCACTTGTTTGTACACTATGTTCTCATCATGATCTACAATACCTGCTAAACTGACAGGTAGACAAAGGTTATAAAAGTTGAGACCCAACTCTTGTTCGTTGGGCTCTTAACCCTGCACCTTTTGAGTGATTGTTAACTGCTCCAGAATTGCAATACTTATATAAAAAAGTGGTTGTTTAAAGAATCTACAGTCTCTTTTCCTTTCTGGTTAGAAATTCCGTGTGTGTGTGTGTGTGTGTGTGTGTGTGTGTGTGTGTGTGTGTGTGTGTGTGTGTGTGTGTGTGTGTGTGTGTGTGTGTGTGTGTGTGTGTGTGTGTGTGTGTGTGTGTGTGTGTGTGTGTGTGTGTGTGTGTGTGCCGCGCAGCCAGGTCACTTGAGATCCAAGGTGATATTCAATGTTCGTCCAGGTCCTCAGGACTTCCGAGATGCCTTCAAAACCGTCCACTAGGGGAAAAGGTGAGTACTATTACCATCAATAAAGCTTGCGGCTTGCTAGGGCTTTGTGGATGTGAATGGGGATAAGTCGCGAGGTCCAGCTCTGAAGTTTGCTTGTTCAATTCCAGTGCTAGGCACAACTATTTATTAAATTGTTTAAACCCTATCTCAAACCTTAACCCTTACCTTAACCTTTCTGAATTAATGTCTAAACTTAACCTTTCAGTTGTTTCATCCTGGACAGATGTCGAATACTGAAGTCAAACCGTGAGCTTTTGTTGGTGTGTGTGCATGTGAAGGCCAGACTACAGTGCTTGCGTGCCTTCTTACTCACTTACCCATGTACCCATATACTTGCAAGCGGTGTGTGTTACAGCTAAAGATTGTTGCTCATCAGTCTCAGTTTTATACATTGATTCTCAGTGTGGGAATGGTGAGTAGTGTCAGTATTCAACAGTCATTCTAAGTTAGGGAGATAGAAGGAGAGTGAAGCTGACAGCTAGTTTGAAAGGAGAGCTGAGGAAGCCATCCAGTCTTATCAGAGTCAGAGGGATGTATCTGTGTCTGTCTTCAAACACTGAGGATCAGACACTCAGTACTCTACAGTTGGCAGGAAGGCTGCCATACTGTAGAGCCATGAGAGAAAGAGAGACAGAGACAGAGAGACCGGACAACCTCTGAGCTCCGCTGATGTGAAAGGGAAAGAGAGAAGGATAGAGAGGGAGAAAGAGTAAGATGAGAGTCACTCAGTCAGGAGAGAAAGATTTTGGAGTATGAGAGAGAGAGACAGAGAGCGCGAGACAGAGAGAGAGTTAGAGAGAGTTAGAGAGAGAGAGAGTTAGAGAGAGAGAGAGCGAGAGAGAGAGAGAGAGAGAGAGAGAGACAGAAAGACAGAAAGAATCACTCAGTCAGGAGGGATTCAGAGAAAGGAAGAAGTGAGGGGAATTATTCACATCATACTATGTTGGCCTTGAGTCTGACTCAGCCTCAGCACCCCTCGGTCTGTTTGAAACCAGATCAGATAACATGGAAAAGAGAGTTAACATGGAGAAGCTCCACTGCTCAGTGGTATGTGGGCTGTGCTTTGGCAAATTGGGTGGGGTTATATCCTGCCTGGTTGTCTCTGTCCAGGGATATCGCCAGACGGGGCTGGATGGGGCCGAACGGGGCCACAGGGTTCAACTGTTCTGCCTGCCGCTATGGAACCCTGAACTGTTCACCGGACGTGCTACCTTGTCCCGGACCTGCTGTTTTCCACTCTCTCTCTCTCTACCGTACCTGCTGTCTCCAACTCTGAATGCTTAGCTATTTAAAGCCAACTGACATTTACGCCCGAGGTACTGACCTGTTACACACTCTACAACCACTGTGAATATTATTTAACCCTGCTGGTCATCTATTAACGTCTGAAAATCTTGAAAAACAATCTGGCCTTAATGGCCATCTACTCTTATAATCTCCAGCTGGCACAGCCAGAAGAGGACTGGCCACCTGTAGTAGGATGTCCCTTGGGGGTATCCGTACCTATGTATGACATGCGAGGGTTAGGTTAGTATACATGCTGGAGCTAGAACCTTGTTGTCATGCGTCCTTATTTTAGATAATTCTACATGGTGTCAGAAGTGGTTTTAATAATCACATAAATGTGAAGGACGTACAAAGTACATCATACATTCAGGCTGTTTCAAAGCAGGGAGGGCACAGTGTTGGAGATAAAACAGCGCATATCATTATTTTGCTAGCTAACGAGCAAGGACCAAGTTTTATTTTATTTATTTTATTTCACCTTTATTTAGCCAAGTAGGCTAGTTGAGAACAAGTTCTCATTTGCAACTGCGACCTGGCCAAGATAAAGCATAGCAATTCGACACAACCAACAACACAGAGTTACACATGGAATAAACAAACATACAGTCAATGATACAGTAGAAAATAAATAAATAAAGGAAGAAAAAAAAGTATAAACACGCAGTAAGTGCAAATGAGGTAAGATAAGGGAGTTAAGGCAAAAAAATAGGCCATGGTGACAAAGTAATTACAATGTAGCAATTAAACACTGGAATGGTGGATATGCAGAAGATGAATGTGCTAGTAGAGATACTGGGGTGCAAAGGAGCAAAATAAATACAGTGAGGGGATGAGGTAGATAGATGGGCTATGTACAGTCTCCAGCTTCAGTGATTTTTGCAGTTCGTTCCAGTCATTGGCAGCAGAGAACTGGAAGGAGAGATGACCAAAGGAGTAATTGGCTTTGGGGGTGACCAGTGAGATATACCTGCTGGAGCGCGAAGCTACGAGTGGGTGCTGCTATGGTGGCCAGTGAGCTGAGATAAGGCGGGGCTTTACCTAGCAGAGACTTGTAGATAACCTGTAGCCAGTGGATTTGGCGACGAGTATGAAGCGAGGGCCAACCTCAATTCTTATCGATCGCGGTTATGATGTCGTTTAGGACTTTGAGCGTGGCTGAGGTGCACCCATGACCAGCCCTGAAACCAGATTACATAGCGGAGAAGGTACGGTGGGATTCGAAATGGTCGGTAATCTGTTTGTTAACTTGGCTTTCGAAGACCTTAGAAAGACAGGGTAGGATAGATATAGGTCTGTAGCAGTTTGGGTCTAGAGTGTCTCCCCCTTTGAAGAGGGGGATGACCGCGGCAGCTTTCCAATCTTTGGCAATCTCAGACGATACGAAAGAGAGGTTGAACAGGCTAGTAATAGGGGTTGCAACAATTTCGGCAGATCATTTTAGAAAGAGAGGGTCCAGATTGTCTAGCCCGGCTGATTTGTAGGGGTCCAGATTTTGCAGCTCTTTCAGAACATCAGCTATCTCAATTTGGGTGAAGGAGAAATAGTGGGGACTTTTGCGGGTTGCTGTGGAGGGTGCCGTGCAGTTGACCGGGGTAGGGGTAGCCAGGTGGAAAGCATGGCCAGCCGTAGAGAAATGCTGATTGAAATTCTCAATTATAGTGGATTTATTGGTGGTAACAGTGTTTCCTAGCCTCAGAGCAGTGGGCAGCTGGGAGGAGGTGCCCACAGCCCACTGATACCCCGGCCAGGTCGATTAGAAAGGCCTGTTCGCAGAAGTGTTTTAGGGAGCGTTTGACAGTGATGAGGGGTGGTCGTTTGGTCGCAGATCCATTACGGATGCAGGCAATGAGGCAGTGATTGCTGAGATTTTGATTGAAAACAGCCGAGGTGTATTTGGAGGGCGAGTTAGTTAGGATGATATCTATGAGGGTGCCCGTGTTTATGGATTTGGGGTTGTACCTGGTAGGTTCATTGATCATTTGTGTGAGATTGAGGGCATCAAGCTTAGATTGTAGAATGGCCGGGATGTTAAGCATGTCCCAATTTAGGTCACCTAGTAGCACGAGCTCAGAAGATAGATGGTTGGCAATCAATTCACATATGGTGTCGAGGGCACAGCTGGGGGCAGACGGTGGTCTATAGCAAGCGGGAACAATGAGAGACTTGTTTCTGGAAAGGTGAATTTTAGAAGTAGAAGCTCGAATTGTTTGGGTACAGACCTGGATAATAAGACAGAACTCGGCAGGCTATCTTTGCAGTAGATTGCAACACCGCCCTCTTTGGCAGTTCTATCTTGGTGAAAAATGTTATAGTTAGGGATGGGGATTTCAGGATTTTTGGTGATTTTCCTAATCCAGGATTCAGACATGGCTAAGACATCCGGGTTGGCAGAGTGTGCTAAAGCAGTGAGTAAAACAAACTTCTTATGGCTGCAGCCCGACGTCGGTACACTTATGACAACAGCCAGCTCAAAGTGCAGGGCGCGAAATTCAAAATATATACTTTTTAAATATTTAACTTCACACATTAACAAGTCCACTACAGCATATGAAAGGTACACATCTTGTGAATCAAGCCAACATGTCCGATTTTTAAAAATGTTTTACAGAGAAGACACAATCTGTAAATCTATTAGCCAACCACGTTAGCAAAAGACACCACTTTTTTTACTCCATCAGTTTTTTTCTCCATCAGTAGCTATCACAAATTCGACCAAATAAAGATATAAATAGCCACTAACCAAGAAACAACTTCATCAGATGACAGTCTGATAACATATTTAGTGTATAGCATATGTTTTGTTAGAAAAATGTGCATATTTCAGGTATAAATCATAGTTTACATTGCAGCTACAGTCAGAAATTGCACCGAAAGCAGACAGAAAAATTACAGACACCAACGCCAAATAACCAAATACTCATCATAAAACATTTATGAAAAATACATAGTGTACAGCAATTGAAAGACAGGCATCTTGTGATTCCAGACAATATTTCCGATTTATCAAGTGTTTTACAGCGAAAACACAAAAAAAAAATATATATATATATTAATTGTTTCACTAACCTTCTCAGAATTCTTCAGATGACAGTCCTGTAACATCATATTACACAATGCATATAGAGTTTGTTCGAAAATGTGCATATTTAGCAGCACAAATCGTGCTTATACAATGAGAATGGTGTCCATAACGTCAAGCAATCTGTCCGGCGCCATCTTGTAAAGGCACCTATTCTTATCGAAAACTATTCATTAACTTGACTAAAAAAATACAGGTTGGACAGCAATTGAAAGACAAATTAGTTCTTAATGCAATCGCTGAATTACATTTTTTTAATTAACGTTACTGCGCAATACAGGCTGCGATAAAGCAAGGCTACACTGCAAGTAATGGCGGCTTATGCATTTTACTTTTTCCAACAGAACAATGAATTATCAGCATAAATAGTTCTTACTTTTCGATGAACTCCCATCAGAATCTTGGGAAAGGTGTCCTTTGTCCAAAATAATCGTTGCTAGGTTGGAGAACGTCGTCTTCAACGTTGCAATTAGCAGTAAACAATAGCCATGTGGGCCAGAGGTACCCAACTTCCTACAATGTCACGGAAATAAATACCCGAAAATCGCAATATACTGACAAACTGATATAATTTGGTTTAAAATAACAACATTACGATGTCTTCAACACCTATATCGAATAAAAACAGAGCCGGATATATCTAGGAGCTAAAACGGGAGCTTCTAAAATGACATGCAAAGACCCTCCCTGCGTCAGAGCGAAGAGTGGAAAGATGGGACACTTCGGTTCCAAGCAATTTATAACCTTTGGGAACTACGTAGAAACTCCATTTCAAGTCTCCCTATTCGCTGACAACCAGGGGAAGGCGTATGCAGTACATCTCAACCAATAGAGGACAGGCAAATTAATACACAGGTCTCAGAACAGCCAGCAAAATTCTGCATTCTGACATACACATAGGAAAATTGTCCAGTTGTCCAGTTCTGTTTCACCCACAGATATAATTCAAACGGTTTTAGAAACTAGAGAGTGTTTTCTATCCAATAGTAATAATAATATGCATATTGTACGAGCAAGAATTGAGTACGAGGCCTTTTTGAAATGGGCACCTTTTATCTGGCTACTCAATACTGCCCCTGCAGCCCAAACAGGTTAACACGCTTTTGCGGTTACAGAAGTCAACAAATGAGAGCACCTGGGGAGTGGGAGTGGAGCTAGGCACTGCAGGACCTGGATTAACCTCTACATCATCAGAGGAACAGAGGAGAAGTAGGATAAGGGTACGGCTAAAGGCTATAGGAACTGGCCGTCTAGCACGTTCGGAACAGAGAGTAAAAGGAGCAGGTTTCTGGGAACGATAGCATAGATTCAAGGCATAATGTACAGACTAAGGTATGGTAGGAAGAGAGTACATTGGAGGTAAACCTAGGCATTGAGTAATGATGAGAGAGATATAGTCTCTAGAGACGTTTAAACCAGATGATGTCATCGCATATGTAAAAGGTGGAACAGCATGGTTGGTTAAGGCATATTGAGCAGGGCTAGAGGCTCTACAGTGAAATAAGACAGTAATCTCTATCCAGGACAGTAATGGACGAGGCATAATAATATTAGAGAGTGGCATGCGTAGCCTAGTGAACATATGGGTCCAGTGAGTGGTTGGGCTGGCTGGGGAAACGGCAATTCAGACAATTAACAGGCCTGTGTTAACAAGCTAGCAGTTAGCAGGCCGGGGCTTACAAGCTAGCAGTTAGCAGACCGGGGCTAGAAAGCTAGCAGTTAGCAGACCAGGTTAGCAAGCAAGCAGTTAGCAGACCGGGGCAAGCAAGCTAGCAGTTAGCAGACCGGGGCTAGCAAGCTAGCAGATAGTAGACTGGGGCTAGCAAGTTAGCAGAAGGGCTTTTGGGGGACGCCGCAATGGAGGTAAGTCTGTTTTTGCCTCTTCATGCGGTGACGTCGATAGACCAGTCGTGGATTAGTCGGGTTCCAAGTAGCTCTTGGTAGCTAGCAGGCCGCGGTTAGCAGTATGGGCCTTCAGCGGACATCGCGCCTGAGGGGCCTGTTGGAATCCTCGGGCAGATTATGTCGATATTCCAGTCGAAGAGGATCGGCGGGGTTCCGTGCCCCGTACCGGCAGTAGAAGGGGTCCGGATATTGTAGCCCAGGAGTGGGCTTCAGTGGTAGCCCAGGAGCCCTAGCCAGGCTAGCTTCAGGCTAATTGGTGCTTGCTCCAGGATGGAAACGCCAGCCAGGAGTAGTCACCCGGGATTGCGGTTAGCTAGTTGCTTAGATCCAGATGAAAATGTTCAGAGTCTGCGGTAGGAATCCGGGGATATGGAAAGAAAAAAATAGGTCCGTTATGCTCTGGTTTGAGTCACATTGTACGAACTGGCGAGAGCTTTCCGAGCTAAAGGTTAGCTGATGACTGCTAGCAGTGGTTTCCTGACTGATAGCTGGTAGGTAGTTAGCTGGCTAGCTTCAGTTGAGGGATTCCAGATCCGAAGTAAATAGAAATACTTTAGGAAAAAAAATGATCCACGCCACATTGGGTGAGGCAGGTTGCAGGAGAATATTTAGAAGTTGATGTTTAGGAAATATTTTTAAAAGATATGCGAAGAAAAATATATATACAAGGGACACGACAGGACAACCACAAAGACGTCTGACTGCTACGCCATCTTGGATTTTCCTGAAGTTACTGCTAAGCAACATGTTGCAAGAGGAAGAAACTGACGGAATTTCAGTGTTTGCGACTCCATGTTCAACGGGCTCTGGCGCAAAAACGGACAGGCCAGTGGCTAGTGCTGACGGATTTCGCATTAGTCCCCCCCCAGGGTAGCATCAGGCTTAAACGTGAAAAATGTGCCATTTCAAGTTAATACACTGATCTACTCTATGGATGATGAAGCCGAGGATATATTAAATGCTTCAAAGTTGACTAAAGAAGAGAAACTTAACTACAGTGCCATTAACCTGTTTGGGCTGCAGGGACAGTATTAGGTAGCCAGATAAAAGGTGCCCATTTCAAACGGCCTCGTACTCAATTCTTGCTCGTACAATATGCATATTATTATTACTATTGGATAGAAAACACTCTCTAGTTTCTAAAACCATTTGAATTATATCTGTGAGTCAAACAGAACTCATTTGGCACAAACTTCCTGAACAGGAAGTGGAAAGTCTGAAATCGAGGCTCTGTTCTACTTCCTGCCTATAAATGGGCATGACACGTATTGGTATACGTGCACTTCTTAGACCTTCCACTGGATGTCAAGAGGCGGTGAGAGAAGAAATTTAGTGTTTATCTTGGTCTGAAGTGGAATACAAGCTCTTTGTATGACGTGTCCCCCATTTCTTGTTTTCTGGAGAGCGCGAAGAGGGACTTGGATTTGCCTTCTGTTTAGCTGCCGTTATAGGCGACTAATATCTCCGGCTTTGATTTTATTTGATACATGTGACCATATCATTGTAAAGTATGTTTTGTCAATATAGTTTCATCAGATTATTGAACATTTTCTGAAAAGTTACTGTTGGATTCCCAGCTTACCTTGTCCAAAGCTGTAAACCAGGTTAGGCAGAGTGAGACAGTAAAAATACAGCAGACGATTCTGCGCGACAGCAGCTCCTTGCAGAGCGAAGAGACGGAGGAAATAAATGCATTTTCATACCGAGCTAAAAAATGGAGGGGAACACAGAACAGAGACAGATGTGGAGAAAGCAATCACAGACAGCACCAGTAGCTAGTTCAAGTGTTTGTTGCAAATGTGGGAAATCCCCTTTCCACAGATGAAAAGATTACCCAGCAAAGGACGCGGAATGCAGGAAATGTCACAGGAGAGGACACTTTTCAGCTGTCTGTCGATTAAAGCAAATGCATGAGGTCTCAGAGGAGGTACAGCAGGACAGCATCGTTCTGGGAGAAGTAAGGGAAAACAACGCTGGCTGACACTCAGACATTAAACTCAATGGGGAAGTTGTGTCATTTAAACTAGACACTGGGGCAGCAGTGACAGCTATCCCAACAAGGCTGTATAGCTATAGTAGAGATGGCCCTTTGCTCTCTACAAACAAAAAAGTGTATGGGCCCAGTAATACGATTTTACCAGTGGTAGGGCATTTGGTGATTCAACTGGAGAGTAAAGACAAAAGTGCCATCCAGCCTGTCTTTGTCATTGACTCTCTGGCCAGACCGTTGCTGGGTCTGCCAGCAATTGAAGCATTGCAACTCATTGAGAGAGTGAGCGAACTGGAGGACCCAGGTGAGGTTTTCAAAAAGATATTCCCAAAAGTGTTTTCTGGTCTAGGAAGGGTAGAAGGTGACTACAAAATCTGCCTGAAAGAGATGCTGTCCCCTATGCACTTACTACCCCCCGCCGTGTGCCTATCCCTTTATTGGCCAGAGTAAAGGAAGAGTTGGGGAGGATGGAAGAAATTGGGGCGGTGTCTAAAATAGAGAGTCCCACTGACTGGTGTGCAGGGATGGTAGTGGTCCCAAAGGCCAATGGGGACATAAGGATCTGTTTGGACATGACTAACTTTAATGAGGCACTCTGCAGTGAGAGACACATCTTACCATCAGTGGAGCAGTCACTGGCTCAGTTGGATGGCTCACAAGTCTTCACAAAGCTGGATGCCCGCTCAGGTTTCTGGCAGATACCGCTGTCATCAGAGAGTAGGGCACTCACAATGTTTATAACACAGTTTGGCCGTTTCTGTTTTAATATTTTGCCATTTGGAATCGCTTCCGGTCCTGAGCATTTCCAAAGACGCATGTCCCAGCTGTTGGATGGGTTGAGTGTCATCATAGTCCACACGGACGATGTGCTCGTGTGCGGAAGGGACAGAGCAGAACATGATGTAAGGCTCTCAGCAGTTCTGACCAGACTCCAGGAGACTGGCCTGACACTCAATGAAAAATGCGCTTTTGCACAGTCAGAGGTCTTGTTCTTGGGACACAAAATCAGTGCAGCTGGAATAGAGCCGGACCCGGAGAAGATCAGTGCCCTCACAGATATGCCCATACCCCAGAATGTGGCTGAAGTCAGGACCTTCTTAGGAATAGCCACACATGTGGCTAAGTTCCTCCCACAGTTTTCAGATACAACCAAACCCCTGAGAGAAAGAGAATGACTGGTCATGGGGTCACATGCAATAGGTGGCGTTTGACAAAATTAAATTGAAACCTAGCCTCACAGAGAGTGCTGGCCCAGTACCATCCCCACGCTAAGACAAAGGTATCAGCAGATGCATCATCTTTTGGGCTAGGGGCGGTTCTCACACAGATGCAGGACAACATGGAGTGGCGTCCAATAGCATAAATTTCCCGAAGTTTATCAGACACAGAGCAAAGGTATGCACAAGTGGAGAAGGAGGCGTTGGCTATCACATGGGCATGTGAAAGGGTCAGCCAATACCTTATTGGCCTGCAGTCTACAGCAGAGACTGACCACAAACCGCTGTTGGCTCTGTTAGGGACAAAAGCACTGGATGACTTGCCTCCCGGAGTTCTGCGCTTCCGCCTCAGATTACTGAGGTTCACCTACAAGATGGTGTATGTGCCAGGGAAGGCACTGATCACAGCAGATGCACTCTCCAGTGCCCCAATTAAACGTCCATTATCAGAGGAGGAGCGATGTCTAGAGAGTGAGGTACAGGTGTCCATTAAAGCAGTAAGGGACAGCCTACCTTCATCTCAGACCAAACTGCAGCAGATTGCAGAGGAGCAACAACGAGACCCCATCTGCCGACAGATAGTGCAGCAGTACAAAAAGGGATAGACCAGGCAGGAGGAACTGCCTCAGCTGCTGAAGCCCTATTGGGTGCACCAAAGTGACTTCCACTGTAATGGAGACCTTCTCATGAAAGGACAACGGATAGTTATCCCAAAGACTCTATAACCAGAAATGCTAGACAGAGTGCATGAGGGACACATGGGGATAACCAAATGCAGACTGGGGGCTCAACAGTCAGTGTGGTGGCTTGGTCTGAGTACTCAGATTGCCAAACTGGTGGCCTAGTGTGAGGTCTGTACAAAATGTCAACCTTGTCACTTATCTGCTAGTGGTAGATTAATATTCAAGATACATTGAAATAGCAAGACACCCATAACCACATCAGCTGGAGTTATCAATGGATTAAAGTCATTTTTTTCCAGGCAAGGGTCCTGGTTACAGATAACGCTCCCCAGTTCTCTGCGAGCTCCTTTTCTGTTTTTGCCGCAGAATATGACTTCACACATGTGACCAGTAGCCCCTACCATGCACAGAGTAATGGTGAGGCAGAGAGAGCTGTGAAAACAGTCAAGGGACTGCTGAAAAAGATCAAGGATTCATACAGGGCTCTGTTAGCCTACAGAGTTACACCACTGCATCATGGGCCGTCTCCTGCCGAGCTCCTGATGGGCAGGAGGCTGCGTTCCCCATTGCCTGTCTCGCCGGCCCAGTTTAAACCCCGATGGCCTAACAGGAAGGCCTTTGCTGAGCGGGACAAACGGCTGAAACAAACGCAAACTGGAGACTTTAATCGGAGACACCGTGCTACGGAGAGGCCAGAGCTGCCGAAGGTCAACGTGTGTGGATTACAAACTCAAAGACACCAGCAATAGTGCTGAGGAAAGCGGATGCCCCACGCTCCTATGTGGTGGACACAGGCTCAGAAGAGGTACAAAGGAACAAAACACACCTCAGAGCTCTTCCAGATCTACCAGCCACACAGACTGAGGCCACAGAAAATGCACAAAAAGAGGGTGAAGGAGAGGGAATGCTCACAGAGCCACAAGCGCGCCCAAAAAGGGATGTGAAGCCACCAGAGTGGCTGAAAGTCTATGTTACGTGAAGAGAAAACATACTATTGGGGACCATACCCAGCAAAAAGAGACTGTACCTAAGTTAATGTTCATACTTTGTAATTTAATGCTTTCATATTGTTTCAGGATGTGAAGTAGCATGTTAGAGAATAATACTGGTTTCCAAATTGCATTTCAGTTATGCTTCAGTGGTTATGCATGTTGAGTTCTTGTTCATGGGAGAGGGGAAGATGTAGTAGGATGTCCCTTGGGGTTATCTGTACCTACGTATGACATGTGAGGGTTAGGTTAGTAAACATGCTGGAGCTAGAACCTCGTTGTCATGCGTCCTTATTTTAGATAATTCTACACCACCCCTCAGAGACTAGTTCCTCTCTAGGTTTCTTCCTAGGTTCCTGCCTTTCTAGGGAGTTTTCCTAGCCACATTGCTTCTATATCTGCATTGCTTTCTGTTTTGGGTTTTAGGCTGGGTTACTGTATAGCACTTTGTGACATCTGCTGATGTAAAAAGGGCTTTATTTTATTGAGTGATTGATCAATCTGTAGCTTTAAATGGTGAATACGGAACACTGTGGTGAAACATCTTTACTTCAAATTCACAGAGTTGTACACAGAGTTGACTTCATATATTGTACAGTACCTGTGTGTCTGTTGCATTCTGAAGCCATTGAGAATATAGTTAGTGACAGGGAAAGAGGAGGGAGACGACTAATTCACTGCTATGTGGTGGTAAAAAAGAGCCACATCATCAACACACACTTAAAAACACAAACACCATAGTATGAGAAACTGCTGAGGGACACAAAGACAATGGAACTAGTTACACACACAGACAGTGCTTTTACATACAATGCTTTCAACATACATATTTTACATTCATGATTACATTGTGCAAGTTCAATTATAAAGTCATTTTTATTCAACATATAATTACCTGGGATTTGAACTCACAACCTCTTGGTTCACAGAATTCCAATTTCCCTGCTATGCCACAATGTTTGTGTCAATGACTGAATTCACCTGTATTGCTACACTTTTCACTTCAAAGTAAATCTCAGCTCTTAAAAGTACACTCAAGAAAACAAGTTTATTTAATATAGTGATTAAGAAGTAACAAAAAGAGTAATATGGCCCACCGACATTACACAACTATAAGAAAACCCCGAAATTGCTTAAATCATTAAATCAAATCAATGATGAGAGAATAGTCAGATTAACTGATAACTGACAAAGAAATGGTGGTGTAGCAGGAAGATCGGAGTACAATGAACCAAGAGGTAGTGAGTATAAATCTCAGGTGAGGATATGTTGATTAATAATTACTGTATAAATGAACATGTACAATGTAATCATGTATGACAAATATGTAAGTTGAAAACATTGTATGTTAAAAGCACTGTTTCTGTGTGTAACCAGTTGCACAGCCTTTTTTAGCTAACATGCCCACATAAGAATGTATAGTTGAATGAACATATGAGACAAGTTGAGCAAACACATCTTTTTCAATTGACTGAAAAAAAATTGTTCAGGTAACACGACTGAAAAGTTGAGTAAACAAAAAAAAGCTGTGGATCCAGTTCCTTAATAAAAATTTGTTGAAACAACTATATATAATGTACCAGTCAAAAGTTCGGAAACACCTACTTATTCAAGGGTTTTTCTTTATTTTTACTATTTTCTACATTGTAGAAGATGTCACTGTAACGCTCGTCCTCCTCCTCGTCTGAAGAGCCGAGTCCGGAGCTGCCCCTCAGCTCCGGACTGAGGGGCAGCTCCGGACTGAGTGACGGCTCTGGCAGGTCATGGCTGGCTGACGGCTCTGGCGGCTCATGGCTGGCTGACGGCTCTGGCAGGTCATGGCTGGCTGACGGCTCTGGCAGGTCATGGCTGGCGGGCGGCTCTGGCTGCTCCTGTCTGGCGGGCGGCTCTGGCTGCTCCTGTTTGGCGGGCGGCTCTGACTGCTCCTGTCTGGCGAGCGGCTCTGGCTGCTCCTGTCTGGCGGGCGGCTCTGGCTGCTCCTGTCTGGCGGGCGGCTCTGGCTGTTCCTGTCTGGCGGGCGGCTCTGGCTGTTCCTGTCTGGTGGGCGGCTCTGGCTGCTCCTGTCTGGCGGACGGCTCTAGCAGCTCCTGACTGACGGACGGCTCTAGCGGCACCTGACTGACGGACGGCTCTGAAGGCTCAGGACAGACGGGCGGCTCTGAAGGCTCAGGACAGACGGGCAGTTCAGACGGCGCTGGGCAGACGGATAGCGCAGACGGCACTGGGCAGACGGGCAGTGCAGGCGGCTCTGGGCAGACGGGCAGTGCAGGCGGCACTGGGAAGATGGGCAGTGCAGGCGGCACTGGGAAGATGGGCAGTGCAGGCGGCACTGGGCAGACGGGCAGTGCAGGCGGCACTGGGCAGACGGCAGACTCTGGCCGGCTGAGGCGCACAGTAGGCCTGGTGCGTGGTGCCGGAACTGGTGGTACCGGGCTGGAGACACGCACCACAGGGCTAGTGCGTGGAGGAGTAACAGGGCTCTGGAGACGCACAGGAAGCCTGATGCGTGGTGTTGGCACTGGTGGTACTGGGCTGGGGCGGGGAGGTGGCGCCGCATATACCGGGCCGTGCAGGCGTACTGGCTCCCTTAAGCACCGAGCCTGCCCAACCTTACCTGGTTGAATGCTCCCCGTAGCCCTACCAGTGCGGGGAGGTGGAATAACCCTGTGTTTGGTGAACCGGGGACACCATGCGTAAGGCTGGTGCCATGTATGCCGGCCCGAGGAGACGCACTGGAGACCAGAAGCGTTGAGCCGGCTTCATGGCACCTGGCTCAATGCTCAATCTAGCCCGGCCAGTGCGGGGAGGTGGAATAACCCTGTGTTGGCGAACCGGGGACACCATGCGTAAGGCTGGTGCCATGTATGCCGGCCCGAGGAGACGCACTGGAGACCAGAAGCGTTGAGCCGGCTTCATGGCACCTGGCTCAATGCTCAATCTAGCCCGGCCAGTGCGGGGAGGTGGAATAACCCGCACCGGGCTAAGCACACGTACAGGAGACACCGTGCGCTTTACCGCATAACACGGTGTCTGCCCGTACTTTCGCTCTCCACGGTAAGCTCGGGGAGTTGGCGCAGGTCTCCTACCTGACTTCGCCACACTCCCTTGTACCCCCCCCCCCCCCCCCCCAATAATTTTTTGGGGCTGACTCACAGGCTTCCAGCCTAGCTTCCGTGCTGCCTCCTCATCCCACCGCATCTCGGCTTTAGCTGCCTCCAGCTCTTCACGAGGGCGGCGATATTCTCCAGGTTGTGCCCAGGGTCCCTTACCGTCCAGAATTTCCTCCCATGTCCAGAAGTCCTGTGTATGCTGCCCCTGCTGTCGCTGCTGCCTGTTACCACGCTGCTTGGTCCTTGGTTGGTGGGTGATTCTGTAACGCTCGTCCTCCTCCTCGTCTGAAGAGGATCATGGATCGGACCAAAACGCAGCGTGGTTTGAATACATACTTGTTTTATTAACCTGTTTGGCGTGCAAGGCCGACGTCGGTACACTTATGACAACAGCCAGCTCAAAGTGCAGGGCACGAAATTCAAAAGATATTTTTTTTAAATATTTAACTTTCACACATTAACAAGTCCAAGACACCAGATGAAAGGTACACATCTTGTGAATCAAGCCAACTTGTCCGATTTTTAAAATGTTTTACAGGGAAGACACAATATGTAAATCTATTAGCTAATCATGTTAGCAAAAGACACCACTATTTTTACTCCATCAGTTTTTTACTACATCAGTAGCTATCACAAATTCGACCAAATATAGATATAAATAGCCACTAACCAAGAAACAACTTCATCAGATGACATTCTGATAACATATTTATTGTATAGCATATGTTTTGTTAGAAAAATGTGCATATTTCAGGTATAAATCATAGTTTGCATTGCAGCTACAGTCAGAAATTGTACCGAAAGCAGACAGAAAGATTACAGACACCAACGCCAAATAACTAAATACTCATCATAAAACATTTCTGAAAAATACATAGTGTACAGCAATTGAAAGACAGGCATCTTGTGATTCCAGACAATATTTCCGATTTATCAAGTGTTTTACAGCGAAAACACAATATAGCGTTATATTAGCTTAGCACAATAGCAAACATAACAACAGCATTGATTCAAGGCAAAAAATAGCTATAACGTATAAACCACCAAAATATATTAATTGTTTCACTAACCTTCTCAGAATTCTTCAGATGACAGTCCTGTAACATCATATTACACAATGCATATAGAGTTTGTTCGAAAATGTGCATATTTAGCGGCACAAATCGTGCTTATACAATGAGAATGGTGTCCATAACGTCAAGCAATCTGTCCGGCGCCATCTTGTAAAGGCACCTTTTCTTATCGAAAACTATTCGTAAACTTGACAAAAAAAATACAGGTTGGACAGCAATTGAAAGACAAATTAGTTCTTAATGCAATCGCTGAATTACATTTTTTAAATGAACCTTACTGCGCAATACAGGCTGCGATAACGCAAGGCTACACTGCAGGAAATTGCGTCTTATGCATTTGACATTTTTCAACAGAACAATGAATTATCAGCATAAATAGTTCTTACTTTTCGATGAACTCCCATCAGAATCTTGGGAAATATGTCCTTTGTCCAAAAGAATCGTTGCTAGGTTGGAGAACGTCGTCTTCAACGTTGCAATTAGCAGTAAACAATAGCCATGTGGGCCAGAGATAGCCAACTTCCTAAAACGTCACGAAAATAAATACCCGAAAATCGCAATATACTGACATAAACTGATATAATTCGGTTTAAAATAACAACATTACGATGTCTTCAACACCTATATCGAATAAAAACAGAGCCGGATATATCTAGGAGCTAATACGGGAGCTTCTAAAATGACATGCCAAGACCCTCCCTGCGTCAGAGCGAAGAGTGGAAAGATGGGACACTTCGGTTCCAAGCATTTTATAACCATTGGGACCTACGTAGAAACTCCATTTCAACTCTCCCTATTCGCTGACACCCAGTGGAAGGCGTATGCAGTGCATCTCAACCAATAGAGGACAGGCAAATTAATACACAGGTCTCAGAACAGCCAGCAAAATTCTGCATTCTGACATACACATAGGAAAATTGCTCTAAGTCCAGTTCTGTTTCACCCACAGATATAATTCAAACGGTTTTAGAAACTAGAGAGTGTTTTCTATCCAATAGTAATAATAATATGCATATTGTACGAGCAAGAATTGAGTACGAGGCTTTTTTGAAATGGGCACCTTTTATCTGGCTACTCAATACTGCCCCTTGAGCCCAAAGAGGTTAAAGAAAGACGAACACGAAAAAACACTTGATAAACTACAAAACAATAAACGACGTTAACCTGTTGGGGATGGGGGCGCTGTTTAGACTATTTATGCTAATGTGGCTAATTTTTTAAACGGCTTCCCACAAAATCCTTGATCGTACAATATGCATATTATTATTATTATTGGATAGAAAACAGTCTATAGTTTCTATAGGAGTTGAAATTTTGTCTCTAAGTGGAACAGAGCCCATTCTACAGCAATTTCCCTGACATGGAGTCAGATTTGAGAAACGTTGGCCACTTTTCTGAAGTCATTTAAAAGGGCTCTGTCGTTGCTATGACTATACGGACACTTCTTACGTCTTCCCCTGGATGCCTTTACGTGATGACGATTCCAACGGGCTCGATTGCTCGTTCACAGGCCCTACAAATGAAAAAAACCTTTAGCTAGCAAGTCTTTTCTTGCTGCGTAACGCGCGTGGAAGACACCGACCCTCTCCTGTTCCAAGCGTTAGTTTAGCCTGTTATATTTCTCCGGTCATCTTTTCACTCGTTATAGGAGTTACAAACATCACAAAGTAGTTAATTTAAAGCGTTTTATAGCAATTTATATCCGTTTAGTGCGATTTTGGGACATTTATTTTTGCAACGATGTGAAAAGTTGGGCACGCTTTTCAGTTCATCCCGAACGTAGTTGACATTTCCACATGGCAAGAGGACAGCTTTCCACCAAAAGACGATTTCTCCCAAGAAAGGATCCTTTGCCCAAGATACTGATGGAAGAACAGCTCAAGGTAGGACATTTTTATTATGATAAATCGTGTTTCTGTCGAAACATTTTAGTGGCTTAGGACGCCATGTTTTTTGACGTAGCTTCGCTTGGCGCAAACTGTATTGAAAAGTAAGGATAAATTAAAAAATGTAATAACGCAATTGTATTAAGAATTAAATTGTCTATCAATCCCTGTCCACCCTATATTTTTTAGTCACGTTTATGAGTATTTATGTATAAGAGTAGATCACTGTCTAAGTGGCGCAAGGACGTTTTCTTTACCAGCTTGTCTACATTTCACATTGTCTAACCATGATTTTGGTGGCTAAATATAAACATTTTCGATCAAACTGTATATGCATGTTGTAATGTGATGTTACAGGAGTGTCATCGGAAGAATTCTGAGAAGGTTAGTGAAAAAATTAATATCTTTTGGCGATGTTGACTTTTATCGCTCACTTTGGCTAGAATCAATGCTGGGCTGCTAATTGCTATGTGCTAAGCTAATATAACGATTTATTGTGTTTTCGCTGTAAGACACTTAGAAAATCTGAAATATTGTCTGTATTCACAGGATCTGTGTCTTTCGATTCGTGTATGCTGTGTATTTTTACGAAATGTTTGATGATTAGTAGTTAGGTAAACACGTTGCTCATTGTAATTATTCTAGTCCATTTGTGATGGTGGGTGCAATTGTAAACTATGAAGTCTACCTGAAATATGCACTTTTTTCTAACAAAACCTATCCCATACCATAAATATGTTATCAGACTGTCATCTAATGAGTTTTTTTGTTGGTTAGGGGCTATAAATATCTTAGTTTAGCCGAATTGGTGATGGCTACTGGTGTTGGTGGACAAATAAAAGATGGTGGAATATGCTAATGTCTTTTTAGGTAATAGATGTACATCTTTACATATTGTGTCTTCCCTGTAAAACATTTAAAAAATCGGAAATGTTGACTGGATTCATAAGATCTGTGTCTTTCATTAGCTGTATTGGACTTTAATGTGTGAAAGTTAAATATTTTAAAAAAATATTTTTTTTGAATTTCGCGGCACTGGTTTTTCAGTGGGGGGGGGGGGGGGGTGCCGCTAGCGCCACGCTGATCCTAGACAGGTTAACAGACCTGAATTTGTGAACATATAACATGAACGCATGAACAGGAAGGAACACACGAATGAAATTAACGAAATTAACGAAAACAGTCCCGTGTGGCACAAACACTGACACAGGAACAATCACCCACAAACAAACAGTGAGAACAGCTAGGCTGTTCTCACTGTTTGTTGGTGGGTGATTGTTCCTGTCAGAAATTGTTCCTCTCAGAAAGCTACAATTGTTCCTGTCAGAAAGCTACAATCAGAAATTGCACCGAAAGCAGCCATAATAATTACAGACACCAACGTCAAATACCTAATTACTCATCATAAAACATTTCTGAAAAATACATAGTGTACAGCAAATGAAAGACAGGCATCTTGTGATTCCAGCCAATATTTACGATTTATTAAGTGTTTTACAGCGAAAACACAATATAGCGTTATATTAGCTTACCACAATAGCCAGAAACACATGCCACTTCCCAGGAGCAAAAAGTTAGCGATCGTAAAAAACAAGCAAAAGATATATAATTTTTGACTAACCTTGATATTCTTCATCAGATGACAGTCCTATAACTTCTTCAGGCTGCAGGGTGAATATTGAAAAAACTGGAAAATATGTGCACATTTTCAAACGGCCTCTTAAGAAAGTTTTGATTTTACAATATGCATATATTTACTACTGTTGGATAGATAACAGTCTATAGTTTCTAAAAAGGTTTGAATTATTTCTCTAAGTCGAACAGAAATATTTTTACAGCCATTTTCCCAGCCGAATTGAGATTTCCAAAATGCGATGTGTCTCTTTAAGACCTTGTCTATAAAAGGTCATTACACTTAGGACCGTAGAAACACGTCATACGCCTTCATCAGGGTGTAATGCGGAAGTGAGAATTGAAAGGAGTCGAATATCTCGTCCATGGACTGAATACCACACCTTCTTGTGAGACCTGCGCAGTTAAAAAAAAATTCCGGGCGCGAGTCAGAATTTGGTCTCGGCTACTGGAAGAAGGTCAATAAAGGTGAATATGATCTCTGACTTCGATATTATTTGATACATGTCACAAAATCATCCTAAAGTATGTTTTTTCAATATACTTTAATTATATTATTGCAATTTATTCTGGACTTTAGACGTGATGTTTTGGAAAAATGTTTTGAAGACAGAAAGTTTAGCGCCGCACAGCCGTGGTGCTTGCTAACCAAAGAGGGAAATATTTTGTTCTGGAACCCAACTAAAGACTGTACTGGACATTGGACCCCGTTACAACATTCTGATGGAATATCAACAAAGATAAGGACCCAATTTGGGATGCTTTTTCATATATCTGTCGAACTGTTCAATGCTAACTGTGCTAACTGTGCTAGGCTAGCGCTTGACTAGAATCAATGCTGCCTTATGCTAGCTTATGTTGTTAGCTAATATAACGATATATTGTGTTTTCGCTGTAAAACACTTCAAAAATCGGAAATATTGGCTCTATTCACGATATACACGATATCTGTCTTTCATTAGCTATCCACCATATGTTTTTCTGAAATGTTTTATGAGGTGTAATTAGTAGTCGACGTTGGTGTCTGTATTTTCTCTGGCTACTCCCGTCTGGATTCAGACTGTAGCTATGTGGTAGCATTTATGGTAGCATCAATGTAAAACTGATTTATAGCTAAAATATGCACTTTTTATGAACAAAACATAGATTTATTGTGTAACATGTTATATGACTGTCATCTGAGGTAGTTTTTTCTGGGTTCTTTAGGTTGGTTTTAGTTTATTTCGGTTGGCTTGTGCATGCTACTTGAATCATAATTCATACATCATAATCATAATCATACGTGTCTGTCCACTTTTGTATTTGGTGGTGAGCTAACATAAATATATGTGGTGTTTTCTCTGTAAAACATTTAAAAAATCGGACATGTTGGCTGGATTGACAAGATGTTTATCTTTCAAATGCTGTATTGGACTTGTTAATGTGTGAAAGTTAAATATTAAAAAAAAATAGATTTTGAATTTCGCGCCCTGCAGCTGTTGTCATTTTCGTTCCGACATCGGGTTTGCAGCCCAAACAGGATAACATCAGTGTCACGATCGTGTGGCGGATTGATGGACCAAAACGCAGCATTTGGAAAATAAGCCATCTTCTTTTATTTTAAAGATGACGAAAAATAAACACGAAACACTTAATACAAACTAACAAAACACAAACATTCCCCATGTCACACCCTGACCTAACTAAAATAATAAAGAAAACAAAGAATACTAAGGCCAGGGCGTGACATAACCCCCCCCTTAAGGTGCGAACTCCGGGTGCACCATTACACAGTCTAGGGGAGGGTCTGGGTGGGCTTCCATCCACGGTGGCGGCTCCGGCTCTGGTTGTGGTCCCCACGTCACCACAGTCCCTAACCACCTCCTGGGCTTCCTCCAAATGACCCCCCTCCACATTAACCCCATTGCATTAAGGGGCAGTTCCGGACTAAGGGGCAGCTCCGGACTAAGGGGCAGTACCAGGGTAAGGGGCAGTACCAGGGTAAGGGGCAGTACCAGGGTCAGGGGCAGTACCAGGGTCAGGGGCAGTACCAGGGTCAGGGGCAGTACCAGGGTAAGGGGCAGTACCAGGGTAAGGGGCAGCACCAGGGTAAGGGGCAGCACCAGGGTAAGGGGCAGCACCAGGATAAGGGGCAGCTCCGGACTGAGGAATGGCAGCTCCGGACTGAGGAATGGCAGCTCCGGACTGAGGAATGGCAGCTCCGGACTGAGGGACTGCAGCTCCGGACTGAGGGACGGCCCATGGCTGGCTGACAGATCTGGCTGCTCATGGCTGGCTGACGGATCTGGCTGCTCATGGCTGGCTGACGGATCTGGCTGCTCATGGCTGGCTGACGGATCTGGCTGCTCATGGCTGGCTGACGGATCTGGCTGCTCATGGCTGGCTGACGGATCTGGCTGCTCATGGCTAGCTGACGGATCTGGCTGCTCATGGCTAACTGACGGATCTGGCTGCTCATGGCTGGCTGACGGATCTGGCTGCTCATGGCTAGCTGACGGATCTGGCTGGTCATGGCTGGCTGACGGATCTGGCTGCTCATGGCTGGCTGACGGATCTGGCTGCTCATGGCTGGCTGACGGATCTGGCTGCTCATGGCTGGCTGACTGATCTGGCTGCTCCTGTCTGGTTGGCGGCTCTGGCAGATCCTGTCTGGCAGATCCTGTCTGGTTGGCGGCTCTGGCAGATCCTGTCTGACGGACGGCTCTAGCGGCTCCTGTCTGACGGACGGCTCTAGCGGCTCCTGTCTGGCGGACGGCTCAGTGGGCTCATGGCAGACGGGCGGCTTTGCAGGCTCATGGCAGACGGGCGGCTTTGCAGGCTCATTGCAGACGGATGGCTCAGATGGCGCTGGGGAGACGGATGGCTCAGATGGCGCTGGGGAGATGGATGGCTCAGATGGCGCTTGGCAGACGGGCAGTTCAGTCATCGCTGTGCAGACGGCAGACTCCTGCCGGCTGAGGCGCACTGTAGGCCTGGTGCGTGATGCCGGGACTGGTGGCACCGGGCTGGGGACACGCATCTCAGGGTTAGTGCGGGGAGCAGCAACAGGACGCACAGGACTCTGGGGACACACAGGAGGCTTGGTGCGTGGTTTAGGCACTGGTGGTAAAGGGCTGGAGACACGCACCATATAGCTAGTGCGTGGAGGAGGCACTGGTGGTACTGGGTTGGGGCGGGGAGGTGGCGCCGGAAATACCGGACCGTGCAGGCGTACTGGCTCCCTTGAGCGCCGAGCCTGCCCAACCTTACCTGGTTGTATGCTCCCCGTCGCCTGACCAGTGCGGGGAGGTGGAATAACCCGCACCGGCCTATGTAGGCGAACCGGGGACACCATGCGTAAGGCTGGTGCCATGTACGCCGGCCCGAGGAGACGCACTGGTGACCAGATGCGTTGGGCCGGCTTCATGACATACGGCTCAACGCTCAGTCTAGCCCGGCCGATACGTGGAGCTGAAATGTACCGAACCGGGCTATGCACGCGTACAGGAGACACCGTGCGCTCTACTGCGTAACACGGTGTCTGCCCGTACTCTCGCTCTCCACGGTAAGTACAGGGAGTAGGCGCAGGTTTCCTACCTGACTTCGCCACACTCCCTTTAAGGCCCCCCCCAAGAAATTTTTGGGTTGTACTCACGGGTTTCCAGCCTTGTCTCCGTGCTGCCTCCTCATATCGCCTCCTCTCGGCTTTAGCTGCCTCCAGCTCTTCACGAGGAAGGCGATATTCTCCCGGTTGTGCCCACGGCCCCTTACCATCCAGTATCTCCTCCCATGTCCACGAATCCTGTGTAGGTGGGTCCTGTTGCCGCTTTCCATGCCGCTTGGTCCTGTATTAGTGAGTAGTTCTGTCACGATCGTGTGGCGGATTGATGGACCAAAACGCAGCATTTGGAAAATAAGCCATCTTCTTTTATTTTAAAGATGACGAAAAATAAACACGAAACACTTAATACAAACTAACAAAACACAAACATTCCCCATGTCACACCCTGACCTAACTAAAATAATAAAGAAAACAAAGAATACTAAGGCCAGGGCGTGACAATCAGGTTAGACATACACTTATGTTTTGTTCGAAAATGTGCATATTTAGAACTGAAATCAGTGGTTATACATTCTGCTAACGTAGCTACTATTTCCCACAACGTCCGGATATTTTTCTGACACTTTTTATGACACACATATTCTGACCAAATAGCTATTCATAAACATAACTAAAAAATACATATTATATAGGAAATGATAGATCCATTAGTTCTTAATGAAATCGCAGTGTTAGAATTCTAAAAAATAACTTCATTACGACATCCAGCTTCGATATAGCTAGAGTACCCAAACGTTGGGCGCCGACGACTAGTTCACATGCACGACAGATATATGAAATAGCATCATAAAATCTTTCTTACTTTTGCTGATCTTTCATCAGAATGTTGGACAAGGTGTCCTTTGTCCAGAACAGTCGTTGTTTAGATTTAGAACGGCCACTTTCCCTCTCGATTTAGCAAGCACACTAGCCAAGTGGCACGGATCGCTCCATCGTCAACAAAGTCAGAGAACGGAACACGGCAAAACTCCCTGAAAAATTTAAATAATCTGATTTAACTATATTGAAAAAACATACGTTACGATGATATGGTCACATGTATCAAACAAAATCAAAGCCGGAGATATTAGTCGTCCATAACGACAGCTTATCAGAAGGCAAATCCAGGTCCCTTGACGCGCTCTCCAGAAAACAGGAAACTGGTGACACGTCATACAAAGAGCTATTATACGAGCCCAGATCAAGTTATTCACTCCATTTCTTCTCTCACTCCTTGTCGACATCTAGTGGAAGACGTATGAAGTGCATCTAAACAAATAAATATCAAGGACTTTAATAGACAGCCCCTAGAAGAGAGCATCGATTTCAGATTTTCCACTTCCTGTCAGGAAGTTTGCTGCAAAAGGAGTTATGTTTTACTCACAGATATAATTCAAACGGTTTTAGAAACTAGAGAGTGTTTTCTATCCAATAGTAATAATAATATGCATATTGTACGAGCAAGAATTGAGTACGAGGCCGTTTGAAATGGGCACCTTTTATCCGGCTACTCAATACTGCCCCTGCAGCCGAAACAGGTTAAGCAATGGAACATTAGTCACTTAATAATGTTTACATATCTTGCATTACTCATCTCATATATATATATCCTGTATTCTATACTACTCTACAGTATCCATTGCTCGTGTTTCTTGTCCCAAGCAAGTCTCTCTTCTCATTGGTGTCCTTTAGTAGTGGTTTCTTTGCAGCAATTCGACCATGAAGGCCTGGTTCACGCAGTCTCACCTGAACAGGTGATGTTGAGTTGTGTCTGTTGCTTGAACTCTGTGAAGCATCTATTTGGGCTCCAGTCTGAGGCTGGTAACTCTAATGAACTTATCCTCTGCAGCAGAGGTAACTCTGGGGTTTCATTTCTTGTGGCGGAACTCATGAGAGCCAGTTTCATCATAGCGCTTGATGGTTTTTGCGATTGCACTTGAAAAAACGTTCAAAGTTCTTAAAGTAATGATGGACTGTCGTTTCTCTTTGCTTATTTTAGCTGGCTTGCCATCATATGGACTTGGTATTTTACCATTCTGTATACCACCCCTACCTTGTCACAACACAACTGATTGGCTCAAACACATTAAGAAGGAAAGAAATCCCACAAATTAACTTTTAAGGCACGCCTGCTAATTGAAATGCATTCCAGGTGGCTACATGTACTTCATGAAGGTGGTTGAGAGAATGCCAAGAGTGTGCAAAGCTGTCATCAAGGCAAAGGGTGGCTACTTTGAAGAATCTCAAATATAAAACATACTTAGATTTTTTAACACTTTTTTGCTTACTACAGGATTCCATATATGTTATTTCATAGTTTTGATGTCTTCCCTATTATTCTACAATGTAGAAAATAGTAAAAATAAAGAAAAATCCTTGAATAAGTATCTCCAAACTTTCGACTGGTATTGTATATATACATATATTTTACAGTGTATGTGTACCAAGTACTGATAAAAGGTTTAGAGCTACAGGGCCACAGCTCTCCTGACTACAGACAAGAACTGAATCTTCTTATCAGGATGCCAGATACACGCACACACAGACACACACTGCACCCTCGGTCCTAAAAGTCCTAATTTTGTGGAAAGGGGGGAGAGAGGAAGAGGAATACAGACAGCTTTATGAACAGGTCATGTTTCACATAGAAACACATAATGAGAAAACCCTGAGAGAGGACAATCAATTGCAGACACGCCACAGGAGGTTGGTGGCACCTTAATTGGGGAGAACTCCCTCGTTCGACTGACTGCAACAGAATAAGTGGAACGGTAACAAATACATCAACCACACACACACACACACACACACACACACACACACACACACACACACACACACACACACACACACACACACACACACACACAGAGAGAGAGAGAGAGGTCGAGTGTGACAGAGGAATATCACACCTCTTTAATAACTCACCTCTCAGCCACTCACCCTCCGTGTTTACCCAGAAGGCACCATGGCAGGGCACCGAGCCACTGAACAGGGGAGGACAGAGGTGCATAAATCACCCTCAAGGCATGATAGATTGCTGGCTCCTAGAATGACTCGTGTGTTGTCTGTCTGCTTGTTCGTCAGCTTCATGAATAGTGATTTGAGTGTCATTCATTTGCCACTGTTAGGAAGGATCTCTAATGTGCTAATATCTAATAGGTGGAATAACCAGTATGGCTGTGACACACACTCACAGACACACATAAACACACCAACAAGCTATCAGTCTCACTTCAGAATCTGAGGTTTGTCCATAAACGTCAAATTTCAAAAGTTTAAGCATTTATACCAAAAGGTTAAGGTCAGGGTTAAGGTTTGGGATGGGGTTAAAATAAAAATGAGTGCCTAGCACTGGGATTGAATACGCGAGCCCCGGAGCCGGAGCTTGCACCTTCAGCCATCCTCCATCCCTGTCCACAACAGCCTAGCAAAACCTAACCCTACTTCATGGTAGTGTTCACCGTTGCCCCTTGTGGCCAGCTTTGAATCAACTCCCGACGTCCTGAGTACCTGGACGGATGTTGAATTATGACTTGGATCTTGAGCAGCCTGACCGCACACACACACAGACCAAGACTCAGCTGCAGGTGGCTGACCCATTAGGGTCTGACTCAGGTGGCCCCTGTCATGGATAATCCCATTGTCATGGTGACAGGCTAAACATGACCTGGCGGGGGGCTCTCTGCGGGTGACAGCTTGGTAACGCTGGGCCAAACAGGTGTCAGCGACACGTTGGCATGGCGACCTCTTCGTCGTGGCCAGGTCACCCTGTCGTCTGTGTGTGGGAAATGACCAGGGTACACAGAGAACGTTCTGGCAGTTATCTATATCTCCTTGTCCTCCCTGTCCTCCTGGTACCTCTCTGGCTGGTGCATGTTAGCTAGTCATCAGTTAGCATTATGTCCTTTATCATCCTGGCTGTGATTTTCCTTAGGGGGGGGGGGAGAGAGAGAGAGAGAGAGAGAGAGAGAGAGAGAGAGAGAGAGAGAGAGAGAGAGAGAGAGAGAGAGAGAGAGAGAGAGAGAGAGATGAGGCGGGTGTGTGTGCGTGTATATGTGTGTGCATCAGTCCACAGCAGACAGACAGAGGCAGACTCCCTCAGCCCTGCTTACCCAGCAGTTATCCCCACGGCAACAGAGCAGCAGCCCAGTGAGGCATGGACATGATGAGTAATGGCCATAAACACACACTGGTTCTGGCCACAGCCTCACACACACACAAACACACAATCACACACACACACACACACACACACACACACACACACACACACACACACACACACACACACACACACACACACACACACAAAAACACTTCCTCCCCCCATGTACTGTACAGTACCTGAGTCTGTCTGAGTCTGTCTGAAGCCTACAAACCAGACAAAGACCCATTGGACATCAATCTCCTTTAAGAGAGAGGAGTGAAAGAGTAAGGCTAGGGGGGTGAGGGGAGTGGGGAGAGAAAGATCCGTGCTCGGGGGTGAGGGGAGTGGGGAGAAAGAGTAAGGCTAGGGGGGTTAGGGGAGTGGGGGGAGAATAAGGCTAGGTGGGTTAGGGGGAGCGGGGGGGAGAAAGAGTAAGGCTAGGGTGCTGAGGGGAGCGGGAGGGAGAAAGAGTAAGGTTAGGGGGGTGAGGGGAGCGGGAGGGAGAGAGTAAGGTTAGGGGGGTGAGGGGAGCGGGCGGGAGGGAGAAAGAGTAAGGCTAGGGGGGTGAGGGAAGCGGGAGGGAGAAAGAGTAAGGCTAGGGGGGTGAGGGAAGCGGGAGGGAGAAAGAGTAAGGCTAGGGGGTGAGGGGAGCGGGAGGGAGGGAGAAAGAGTAAGGCTAGGTGGGTGAGGGGAGCGGGAGGGAGAAAGAGTAAGGTGAGGGGGTGAGGGGAGCGGGAGGGAGAAAGAGTAAGGTTAGGGGGGTGAGGGGAGCGGGAGGGAGAAAGAGTAAGGCTAGGGGGTGAGGGGAGCGGGAGGGAGAAAGAGTAAGGTTAGGGGGGTGAGGGGAGCGGGAGGGAGAAAGAGTAAGGTTAGGGGGGTGAGGGGAGCGGGAGGGAGAAAGAGTAAGGTTAGGGGGGTGAGGGAAGCGGGAGGGAGAAAGAGTAAGGCTAGGGGGGTGAGGGAAGCGGGAGGGAGAAAGAGTAAGGCTAGGGGGGTGAGGGAAGCGGGAGGGAGAAAGAGTAAGGTTAGGGGGGTGAGGGGAGCGGGAGGGAGGGAGAAAGAGTAAGGCTAGGTGGGTGAGGGGAGCGGGAGGGAGGGAGAAAGAGTAAGGCTAGGTGGGTGAGGGGAGCGAGAGGGAGAAAGAGTAAGGCTAGGGGGTGAGGGGAGCAGGAGGGAGAAAGAGTAAGGTTAGGGGGGGTGAGGGGAGCGGGAGGGAGAAAGAGTAAGGTTAGGGGGGTGAGGGGAGCGGGAGGGAGGGAGAAAGAGTAAGGCTAGGTGGGTGAGGGGAGCGAGAGGGAGAAAGAGTAAGGCTAGGGGGTGAGGGGAGCGGGAGGGAGGGAGAAAGAGTAAGGTTAGGGGGGTGAGGGGAGCGGGAGGGAGAAAGAGTAAGGCTAGGGGGGTGAGGGAAGCGGGAGGGAGAAAGAGTAAGGTTAGGGGGGTGAGGGGAGTGGGAGGGAGGGAGAAAGAGTAAGGCTAGGGGGGTGAGGGAAGCGGGAGGGAGAAAGAGTAAGGCTAGGGGGGTGAGGGGAGCGGGAGGGAGGGAGAAAGAGTAAGGCTAGGGGGGTGAGGGGAGTGGGAGGGAGAAAGAGTAAGGCTACGGGGGTGAGGGGAGCAGGAGGGAGAAAGAGTAAGGCTAGGGGGGTGAGGGGAGCAGGAGGGAGAAAGAGTAAGGCTAGGTGGGTGAGGGGAGCGGGAGGGAGGGAGAAAGAGTAAGGCTAGGGGGTGAGGGGAGCGGGAGGGAGAAAGAGTAAGGTTAGGGGGGTGAGGGGAGCGGGAGGGAGGGAGAAAGAGTAAGGCTAGGTGGGTGAGGGGAGCGAGAGGGAGAAAGAGTAAGGCTACGGGGTGAGGGGAGCGGGAGGGAGAAAGAGTAAGGTTAGGGGGGTGAGGGGAGCGGGCGGGAGAAAGAGTAAGGTTAGGGGGTGAGGGGAGCGGGAGGGAGAAAGAGTAAGGCTAGGGGGTGAGGGGAGCAGGAGGGAGAAAGAGTAAGGTTAGGGGGGTGAGGGGAGCGGGAGGGAGGGAGAAAGAGTAAGGCTAGGTGGGTGAGGGGAGCGAGAGGGAGAAAGAGTATGGTTAGGGGGGTGAGGGGAGCGGGAGGGAGGGAGAAAGAGTAAGGCTAGGTGGGTGAGGGGAGCGGGAGGGAGAAAGAGTAAGGCTAGGGGGGTGAGGGAAGCGGGAGGGAGAAAGAGTAAGGTTAGGGGGTGAGGGGAGCGGGAGGGAGAAAGAGTAAGGCTAGGGGGGTGAGGGAAGCGGGAGGGAGAAAGAGTAAGGCTAGGGGGGTGAGGGGAGTGGGAGGGAGAAAGAGTAAGGCTAGGGGGGTGAGGGGAGCAGGAGGGAGAAAGAGTAAGGCTAGGGGGGTGAGGGGAGCGGGGGGAGAAAGAGTAAGGTGAGGGGAGCGGGAGGGAGAAAGAGTAAGGCTAGGGGGGTGAGGGGAGCGGGAGGGAGAAAGAGTAAGGCTAGGGGGGTGAGGGGAGCGGGGGGGAGAAAGAGTAAGGCTAGGGGGGTGAGGGGAGCGGGGGGAGAAAGAGTAAGGCTAGGGGGGTGAGGGGTGCGGGAGGGAGAAAGAGTAAGGTGAGGGGATCGGGAGGGAGGGAGAAAGAGTAAGTCTAGGGGGGTGAGGGGAGTGGGAGGGAGAAAGAGTAAGGCTAGGTGGGTGACGGAGAGCGAGAGGGAGAAAGAGTAAGGCTAGGGCTGAGGGGAGCGGGAGGGAGAAAGAGTAAGGCTAGGGGGGTGAGGGGAGCGGGGGGGAGAAAGAGTAAGGCTAGGGGGTGAGGGGAGCGGGGGGAGAAAGAGTAAGGCTAGGGGGGTGAGGGGAGCGGGAGGGAGAAAGAGTAAGGTGAGGGGAGCGGGAGGGAGAAAGAGTAAGGTGAGGGGATCGGGAGGGAGGGAGAAAGAGTAAGTCTAGGGGGGTGAGGGGAGTGGGAGGGAGAAAGAGTAAGGCTAGGTGGGTGAGGGGAGCGGGAGGGAGAAAGAGTAAGGTTAGGGGGTGAGGGGGTGAGGGGAGCGGGTGTCAGAACCGCTACCTGGGAGGCCTCAGCCGGTTTGTCGGATTCCCATGCCTCGGCGGGCTCGACGGGTTCCCCTGCTTTAGCTGGCTCGACGGGTTTCCACACCTCAGCGGGATCGATAGGCTCCCATGCCTCAGCTGGCTTGAGAGACTGCCATGCCTCAGTGGGTTTGATAGGCTCCCATGCTTCAGTGGGTTTGATAGGCTCCTATGCCTCAGCTGGCTCGGTAGGCTCCCATGACTCAGCTGGGTGAACAGGTTCCCGTACCTCGACCGAGGCAACCGGGGAGGCCTCAGCCGGCTCATCAGGCTCTCACGCCTCAGTCGCTTCATCAGGTTTCTGCACCTCAGCGGAGGTGACTGGTGCTCTCCTGATCCCCGGGATCGTCCCTGTGGTTGGCATCCTGCGGCTGGAGTTGCGCGCTGGGGAGGGGGTACTGTCACGTGTGCTCCCTCTCCAGCCTCTAGGTCACCAGGCTGCTATTTATTGCGCACACCTGCCACTATCGTTACGCGCATCAGCGCATAATAACACTCACCTGGACTCCATCACTTACTTGATTAACTTATATGTCACTCTCTTTTGTTCCTTCCCCAGGCGTCATTGTTTCTGTTTCAGTTTCATGTCTGTGCGTTGTTCGTGTTTGTTGTTTTGTATTATGTTTCATTCCTTTATTAACCTGTCTAGGATCAGCGTGCCGCTAGCGGCACTCCCCCCCCCCCCCCCACTGAAAAACCAGTGCCGCGAAATTCAAAAAAAATATTTTTTTAAAATATTTAACTTTCACACATTAAAGTCCAATACAGCTAATGAAAGACACAGATCTTATGAATCCAGTCAACATTTCCGATTTTTAAAATGTTTTACAGGGAAGACACAATATGTAAAGATGTACATCTATTACCTAAAAACACATTAGCATATTCCACCATCTTTTATTTGTCCACCAACACCAGTAGCCATCACCAATTCGGCTAAACTAAGATATTTATAGCCCCTAACCAACAAAAAAACTCATTAGATGACAGTCTGATAACATATTTATGGTATGGGATAGGTTTTGTTAGAAAAAAGTGCATATTTCAGGTAGATGGCATAGTTTACAATTGCACCCACCATCACAAATGGACTAGAATAATTACAATGAGCAACGTGTTTACCTAACTACTAATCATCAAACATTTCGTAAAAATACACAGCATACACGAATCGAAAGACACAGATCCTGTGAATACAGACAATATTTCAGATTTTCTAAGTGTCTTACAGCGAAAACACAATAAATCGTTATATTAGCTTAGCACATAGCAATTAGCAGCCCAGCATTGATTCTAGCCAAAGTGAGCGATAAAAGTCAACATCGCCAAAAGATATTAATTTTTTCACTAACCTTCTCAGAATTCTTCCGATGACACTCCTGTAACATCACATTACAACATGCATATACAGTTTGATCGAAAATGTTTATATTTAGCCACCAAAATCATGGTTAGACAATGTGAAATGTAGACAAGCTGGTAAAGAAAACGTCCTTGCGCCACTTAGACAGTGATCTACTCTTATACATAAATACTCATAAACGTGACTAAAAAATATAGGGTGGACAGGGATTGATAGACAATTTAATTCTTAATACAATTGCGTTATTACATTTTTTAATTTATCCTTACTTTTCAATACAGTTTGCGCCAAGCGAAGCTACGTCAAAAAACATGGCGTCCTAAGCCACTAAAATGTTTCGACAGAAACACGATTTATCATAATAAAAATGTCCTACCTTGAGCTGTTCTTCCATCAGTATCTTGGGCAAAGGATCCTTTCTTGGGAGAAATCGTCTTTTGGTGGAAAGCTGTCCTCTTGCCATGTGGAAATGTCAACTACGTTCGGGATGAACTGAAAAGCGTGACCAACTTTTCACATCGTTGCAAAAATAAATGTCCCAAAATCGCACTAAACGGATATAAATTGCTATAAAACGCTTTAAATTAACTACTTTGTGATGTTTGTAACTCCTATAACGAGTGAAAAGATGACCGGAGAAATATAACAGGCTAAACTAATGCTTGGAACAGGAGAGGGTCGGTGTCTTCCACGCGCGTTACGCAGCAAGAAAAGACTTGCTAGCTAAAGGTTTTTTTCATTTGTAGGGCCTGTGAACGAGCAATCGAGCCCGTTGGAATCGTCATCACGTAAAGGCATCCAGGGGAAGACGTAAGAAGTGTCCGTATAGTCATAGCAACGACAGTGCCCGTTTAAATGACTTCAGAAAAGTGGCCAACGTTTCTCAAATCTGACTCCATGTCAGGGAAATTGCTGTAGAATGGGCTCTGTTCCACTTAGAGACAAAATTTCAACTCCTATAGAAACTATAGACTGTTTTCTATCCAATAATAATAATAATATGCATATTGTACGATCAAGGATTTTGTGGGAAGCCGTTTAAAAAATTAGCCACATTAGCATAAATAGTCTAAACAGCGCCCCCATCCCCAACAGGTTAAATTATTCACTCCCTGAACTTGCTTCCCGACTCCCAGCGCACACATTACAGAATGACTCCTCACCAAAGGGAAGCATCAGGGAGTGTCCTCACCAATCTACACACAATACCCCATAGTGAAACAGTTTTTTTGAGTTCTTTGTAAAAAATATTTAAAAAACACATTTACATAGGTATTCAGACCATTTGCAATGAGAGTCAAAATTGAGCTCAGGTGCATCCTGTTTCCATCTCATCCTTGATTTCCACAACTTGATTGAGTCCACCTTTAGTAAATTCTATTGATTGGACATGATTTGGAAAAGGCTCACACCTGTCTATAAGTTGCCACAGTTCACAGTGCATGTCAGAGCAAAAATCAAGCCATGAGGTCGAAGGAATTGTCCATAGAGCTCCGAGACAGGACTGTGTCAAGGCACAGATCTGGGGAAGGGTACCAACATTTCTCTGCAGCATTGAAGGTCCCCAAGAACACAGTGGCCTCCATTATTCTTAAATGGAAGAAGATTTGAACAACCAAGACTCTTCTTAGAGCTGGCCGCCCGGCCAAACTGAGCAATAGGGAGAGAAGGGCCTTGGTCAGGGAGTTGACCAAGAACCTGATGGTCAATCTGACAGAGCTCCGGAGGTCCTCTGTGGAGATGGGAGAACCTTCCAGGAGGACAAGCATCTCATGCAGCACTCCACCAATCAGACCTTTATATGAGAGTGGCCAGACGGAAGCAACTCCTCAGTAAAAGGCACATGACAGCCCGCTTGGAGTTTGCCAAAAGGCATCTGAAATACTATCAGACCATGAGAAACAAGGTTTTCTGGTCTGATGAAACCAAGATTGAACTCTTTGTCTTGAATGCCAAGCATCACATCTGGAGGAAACCTGGCACCATCCCTACGGTGAAGAATGGCGGTAGCAGTATCTAGCTGTGAGGAAGTTTTTCAGCGGCAGGGACTGGGAGACTAGTCAGGTTTGAGGGAAAAATGAACTCAGCAAAGAACAGAGAGATGCTCGATGAAAACCTGGCACAGAGTACTCAGGAGCTCAGACTGGGCCGAAGGTTCACCTTCCAATAGGACAATGACCCTAAGCACACAGCCAAGACAATCCAGGAGTGGCTTCGGGACAAGTCTCTGAATGTCCTTGAGTGGTCCAATCAGAGCCCGGACTTGAACCCGATCGAACATCTCTGGAGAGACCTGAAAATAGCTGTGCAGCGTCGCTTTCCATCCAACCTGACCGAGGTTGAGAGGATCTGCAGAGAATAATGGGAAAACTCTCCAAATAGAGGTATGCCAAGCTTGTAGCGTCATACCCAAGATGACTCAAGGCTGTAATCACTGCCAAAAGGTACTTCAACTTATGTAAATGTGTTTTTTTCTCTTCCGTTTTTCTGTGTAATACATTTGCAAAAAATTCAAAAAAACTATTTTTGCTTTGTCATTATGTGGTATTGTGTGTAGATTGATGAGGAAAACAACCAATTTTATAAATTTTAGAATAAGGCTGTAACGTAACAAAATGTGGGAAAAGTCAAGGGGTCTGAATACTTTCCGAATGCACTGTATATCATAGGCTACTAAATAAAATTTCCAGTGGCCAACTGACTCACCTAATGAAAAAGATGAAGCCATAGGCTACTTACGATGATGGCCGATACACTTGTTGTGGCAACAGCTTATCTCAAGATTAGCTAATTTGAAAAACAGTGCTGCTGTTTGCTTGAAATTAGGAGTTGTTGAGAAAAAAATAGCTTGTAATGTTTCTACAGACAGATTAGTCTTTTGTTTTCAGCAGTAGGCAATTGCTTTCGTTTTTCCCAGCATTGTATTTTGATATCTGCAAATGGCAAACAGCAGCTGCAACTAACCTGAACAAAAATATAAATGCAACATGTAAAGTGTTGGTGCCATGTTTCATGAGCAAAAACGTTCCATGCCGGGGGCCTCCCGGGTGGCGCAGTGGTCTAGGGCACTGCATCGCAGCGCCAGCTGTGCCACCAGAGACTCTGGGTCCGCGCCCAGGCTCTGTCGCAGCCGGCCGAGACCACAAGACGCACAATCGCAGCCAGCCGAGACGCACAATTGGCCTAGGGATATCCTTGTCTCATCATGCACCAGCGACTCCTGTGGCGGGCCGGGCGCAGTGTGCGCTAACCAAGGTAGCCGGGTGCACGGTGTTTCCTCCGACACATTGGTGCGGCTGGCTTCCGGGTTGGAGGCGTGCTGTGTTAAGAAGCAGCGCAGCTTGGTTGGGTTGTGTTTCGGAGGACGCATGGCTTTCGACCTTCGTCTCTCCCGAGCCCGTACGGGAGTTGTAGCGATGAGACAAGATAGTAATTACTAACAATTGGATACCACGAAATTGGGGAGAAAAGTGGGTAATATTTAAAAAATAAAAATAAATGTTCCATGCCCTCAAAAAGCGTATTTATTTCTAATTGTGTGTGCAAATTTATGTATTTATTATTTTTTTATTTAACCTTTATTTAACTAGGCAAGTCAGGAAGTCAAGTATATTCCTGTTATTGAGCATTTCTCCTTTGCCAAGATAATCTCCATCCACCTGACAGGTGTGGCATATCAACAAGCTGATTAAAACCTCTCTTGGATATGTGGGAAGCGTCCCACCTCACCAACAGCCAGTGAAATTGCAGGGCGCCAAATTCAAACTACAGAAATCTCATAATTCAAATTCCTCGAACATACAAGTATTATACACCATTTTAAAGATAAACTTCTTGTTAATCCAGCCACGGTGTCTGATTTCAAAAAGGCTTTACGGCAAAAGCACACCATTATGTTAGGTCAGCGCCTAGCCACAGAAAACCATACAGCCATTTTCCAACCAGGGAGAGGTCTCACAAAAGTCAGAAATAGCGTTAAAATGAATCACTTACCTTTGATGATCTTCATCGGATGGCACTCCCAGGTGTCCATGTTAGACAATAAATGTTTGTTTTGCTCGATAAAGTTCATCTTTATGTCCAAATACCTCCTTTTTGTTTGCACGTTTAGTTTACCAATCCAAATGCACAAGGCGCGGGCACTAAGTCCAGAGGAAAAGTAAAAAAAGGTCAATTACAGTTCGTAGAAACATGTCAAACGATGTATATAAGCAATCTTTGGGATGTTTTTATCATAAATCTTCAATAATGTTTCAACTAGACAATTCCTTTGTCTTTAGAAAAGAAAGGGGACGGAGCTTGCGCTCACGGCCGCGCGCGAGAAACAACTCATGGCTTTCAACCTGACCACTGGTTGTGGGACAACATTCCACAGGCCACAATAGACAGTCAGATCAACTCTATGCGAAGGAGATGTGTCGCACTGCATGAGGCAAATGCCGGTCACACCAGATACTGACTGGTTTTCTGATCCACGCCCCTACCTTTTTTAAAGTATCTTTGACCAACAGATGCATATCTGTATTCCTAGTCATGTGAAGTCCATGTGAAGTCCATATTTGAAATGTAACTCAGTGAAATCTTTGAAATTGTTGCATATTGCATTTATATTTTTGTTCAGTGTATAATCCATAGATGACAGTTCCCATTCAAGTCAGGACTGGGAACCATTGCTAGTGTACCCATGAGTTTAACAGTCAAATTGCCATGGTCAGAGGTTACAAACTCCTTCTATGGATTATATGTCCATTGCCAAAATAAAGAAACACTTGATTCTTTCTGTGCATTTTCCTGGCATGGTTTAGGGCCACTTCTACAATCTATGCCAAGGTGCATTGATGCTATTTTGTCAGCTCGTGGTGGCCCAACACTTTATGTTAGTGTTTCCTTCATTTTGGCAGATACCTGTAAAACTTAAAATCTACAGTTATTTTTTATAAACGGTTGATCCTCTGTGGTTAAATTATGCTCTCTAGTGTATTTTGAACATTGAGGGCTCCTGAAAAAATTACCAAATTATTATTTTTGGGCCTCTTGGGCCCGTATGGGCTTGGGCCTAGCCCCAGACTCACACAATTGACCAGTCACTTTTATTTATTATGCAGTTCATACATTTTTTTATTCATCAGTTACCCAACCAAGGCTGGTCCCCCCAGTTTCCAAAGTTGACCACCTACCTCCTCTCCTCCCCCATCTGATGATTAGCAGAGCGGTAGCAGTAGGCTGTCTACACTCATTGAGAACGGGCTCCTGAGTCTTCCTGTGGTTGGCGGTTGCATTGGAAAAATATATAATATATACTACATATATAATGTACACTATACTGTATATATAATATATGTATACATTTATTTATATTTATTATTATTTATTAAAACGTTGTAACGGCTTTCTTCGTCCTCCTCTGACGAGGAGTAAGAAATGTCGGACCAATGCGCAGCGTGGTATGTGTGCATAATATATTTTAATGATACAAACGAACACAGAAACAAAACAATAAACGATAAGTGAAATACAAACCGAAACAGTTCCGTGTGGGACAAACACTGACATGGAAAATAACCACCCACAAAACCCAGGTGGAAAAAGGCTACCTAAGTATGATTCTCAATCAGAGACAACTAACGACACCTGTCTCTGATTGGGAATCATACCAGGCCAAACGAAAAAACCAACATAGAAAAACAAACATAGATAACCCACCCAACTCACGCCCTGACCACACTAAAACAAAGAAATAACAAAAGAACAAAGGTCAGAACGTGACAAATGTTTATTTTGCTACGTATTGGGCCACCCATGGGCCTGGGCCAAGAGACTACAGCACCGCTAAATCCCTGCACAAACGCACACACACACACTCAGTCCCACTGACCGTTCGACCCATGCAGGGAGCCTCATAATCAGCCTTCCCAGATAATATAAGCCTCTGGCTGCATTTACAATTCTGATATTTTTTCTACTAATTGGCCTTTAAACCAATAACATTTGATCTTTTCACATCAGAGCTTTTTCAGAGCTGATCTGATTGGTCAAAAGAACAAAAATGCGTCCCAAATGGCACCCTACTACTTTTGACCAGGGCCTAAAGGGCTCTGGTCAAAAGTAGTGCACTATACAGGGAATATGGTGTCATTTGAGACAAAGCCTTAAAATAAAAAGAAGATTTATAACAGTAAAGTGAGTTAACGTTTCCTCAGACATCACTGTGAGCCTATGAATGTTAGAGAGCAGCAGCAGCAGCTCCTCTCCTCCTGAAGCTATCAGCCCGCTGATTGGTACATAAGCTTGGTATTAGGAGGAATCCAATCTGTGTAATAGCCTGTGTGTGTGTGTGTGTGTGTGTGTGTGTGTGTGTGTGTGTGTGTGTGTGTGTGTGTGTGTGTGTGTGTGTGTGTGTGTGTGTGTGTGTGTGTGTGTGTGTGTGTGTGTGTGTGTGTGTGTGTGTGTGTGTGTGTGTGTGTGTGTGTGTGTGTGTGTGTGTGTGTGTACTTGTGCGTGTGTGTACTTGTGCGTGTGTCTAATGGCGAGGGGATTCCGTTGGATTTGCTCCAGTCATCCCGCCTCCAGGCCTAGCTATCAGCGAGCTAGTTGGCACGATTAGACATTCAGCCAGTCAATGCGGGAACGCTTAGCTGTGTCATTTTCATAGACCAATGCTTACTCTGAGTGTGACTTTTAAGGCTTCTTTTATGTCCCTGTAAGACCCCATTGATATCCCTGTAGAAACACAGAAGAAATATTACTCACACACACATGAAAACACAGCTGTTTAATATCCCTTAATTTAATATCACTGGTAGTGCAGAAACACATTTGTCCGAGCAGGGATCTTGCATAATAAAACACACTTCATTCGAACTATTCTGTCATATAAACCTTCAAGTAGGAAATAGTAGGAAAAGTCATTCAGTGCCAGAGTCAAAACATAATAATTCAAAAAATTGATGGAAAAAGACTTGAGCATGTGATCGCGTAGGAAGTGCAAACAGATCCATATCCCACTGGGATTTCAATAGGCGATGAGTTGAAAATCAACCAGCTTCAGAATTCTCACTTCCTGTTTGGACTTTTTCTCAGGTGTTTGCCTGCCATTTGAGTTCTGTTATACTCACAGACATCATTCAAACAGTTTTAGAAACGCCAGAGTGTTGTCTATCCAATAGTAATAATGTGCATATATTAGCATTTGGGACTGAGTAGGAGGCAGTTTACTCTGGGCACACTTTTCATCCAAAAGTGAAAATGCTGCCCCCCTATCCCAAACAGGTTGCATTTGAGCCAATCAGTTGTGTTGTGACAAGGTAGGGGTGGTATACAGAAGATAGCCCTATTTGGTAGAAGACTAAGTCCATATTTTGTCAAGAACAGCTCAAATAAGCAAAGAGAATCAACAGTCCATCATGACTTTAAGACATGAAGATCAGTCAATCTGGAAAAATTCAAGAACTTTAAAATTTTCTTCAAGTGCAGTCGCAAAAACTATCAAGCTCTATGATTAAACTGGCTCTCATGAGGACCGCCACAGAAAAGGAAGATCCAGAGTTTTTTGTTAAAACATTTATTTATTTAACCTTTATTTAACTAGGCAAGTCAGTTAAAACCAAATCCTTATTCACAATGACGGCCTACCCAGGCCAAACCCGGACGAAGCTGTGCCAATTGTGCGCCGCCCTTTGGGACTCCCAATCACAACCAGATGTGATACAGCCTGGATTCGAACCAGGGACCGTAGTGACGCCTCTTCCACTGAGATGCAGTGCCTTAGACCGCTGCTCCATAAGGGAGCCCAAAGTGTGCAAAACTGTCTTTAAGGCGAAAGGTGGCTACTTTGAAGAATCTCAAATATAAAATATATTTTGATTTGTTTAACACTTTTTTGGTTTCTACATGATTACATATGTGTTATTTCATAGTTTTTATCTCTTCACAATTATTCTACAATGTATAAAATAGTAAAAATAAAGAAAAACCCTGGAGTAGGTAATGAGTAGGTGTGTCCAAACCTTTCACTGGTACTGTATGTATTCGTGGACAAACGTCCAATTTTGCAGTGAGACTGTGAGAGCTTGCTGCATAGGCAGCATCAGCATCATTTGTCTATCGAAAGCACCACACACACACATATAATCCCCATCACTCTACTGTAACAGGCACACAGCAATTAGGAAGCTACACTTCAATTAGTGTCTGCACCTCCCACAACCACATAAGACTGTCAGAAGGCATTACGCCCACTATCCACAACAAGCATAGCATCAGTCCACAGGCACTGTGTGTCACTGGGTGAAAAGGGTCAATATCAGGGGATACCTGTATCTATATATTTTCGGATATCTGACATTTTATTGGGTGTAAGGAATAGACATGCTCCAGACATGCATGTCCTTAATTCATATACTGTACTAGGATATTCTCCGAAATGGGACAATTTCTACAAGCATATGATGCGCACGCACCCGCTTACATATTAGTAGAATATTCGAACTCCGGAAATGGAGTTACCAAACTGTCAACCTACTGACATGATGTATCTAAGCCTTAATACTCAGGCATGAACGAATCCACATATTTTCAGAAATGTACCATATCTTTCATTGACTGGTAGTTTATGTATCTGTGATCTTCAAGAAATTCTTAATTTCAGTAGATATCCTTATATGATATGTGAATCATAGATATTTTAATCTTTCAACCTCATATCTAATCGAAAATGGTCTAAATCCTACTCATGAACTGTCCTGCACCCATATTATTTTGAGATTTTGGGGTCCTTTTATCAAGTGTCAAGGTAAGACCCAGATGCAGACTGTGTTGAAGTAACAATGTTAACTACAGCAACAGGGGTAAATTTACAGGACGGCTGTAACAACAGCCTTCCTCCTCTTCGTCTGAAGAGGAGGTGTAGCAGGGATCGGACCAAGACGCAGCGTAGTTCGTGTTCAACATGTTTAATAAAAGACGATAACGTGAACACTACACAAATACAAAATGACAAACGTGGCAAAACGAAACAGTCCTATCTGGTGCAGAGAACACAAAGACAGAAGACAACGACCCACAGACCCCAACACAAAACAAGCTACCTAAATATGGTTCCCAATCAGAGACAATGACTAACACCTGCCTCTGATTGAGAACCATATCAGGCCATACATAGAAATGGACAAACTAGACACACAACATAGAATGCCCACCCAGCTCACGTCCTGACCAACACTAAAACAAAGCAAACAAAAGAACTATGGTGAGTTTAGTCCGAAATGTTGGTTAGTAGGCTATTTGTGATGTGCAATTGTCATCATACACTGTTTGCATCAGGCTACCATGCCGACATAGACCCACTGTGGAGCCAGACCCAGACAAGCCAACCTAATTAGATTGATGTGGTTTAGGCATTGTTGTGGACTAAGACCGTACATTTTTTGTATTTTTTGTATTTAAAAAAGTGTGATTTTGAGAGTGACAATCTGAAAAATCGAAAATAAAGTCATAAAAAACAGGAAAACATTGGATTTTTCACACAGGGTGCCTTTCCTTCGCTGGTGGGCATTTTGGGAACTTTTTGGCAAATTTAGAGTATAGCCACTTCTCCAGGCACCACTACACCACTGTATAGGGCCGATGGAAAGACAGCAGTCACACACAGCATGGTGTCAAAGGATAAGCAGTCCATAAACTTGGACATAATAAGCCAGTATGTCTCAATCATAAGAATACAAAAACACAACCATTAAGCATTTTCCACTCAAAATGTACAACTATTACTTCTCACTGCAAAAAAAACATTTCATGTTTAGTACACAAAGTTAAGTTTAAAACCTGTTGGGGATGGGGGCGCTGTTTAGACTATTTATGCTAATGTGGCTAATTTTTTAAACGGCTTCCCACAAAATCCTTGATCGTACAATATGCATATTATTATTATTATTGGATAGAAAACAGTCTATAGTTTCTATAGGAGTTGAAATTTTGTCTCTAAGTGGAACAGAGCCCATTCTACAGCAATTTCCCTGACATGGAGTCAGATTTGAGAAACGTTGGCCACTTTTCTGAAGTCATTTAAACGGGCACTGTCGTTGCTATGACTATACGGACACTTCTTACGTCTTCCCCTGGATGCCTTTACGTGATGACGATTCCAACGGGCTCGATTGCTCGTTCACAGGCCCTACAAATGAAAAAAACCTTTAGCTAGCAAGTCTTTTCTTGCTGCGTAACGCGCGTGGAAGACACCGACCCTCTCCTGTTCCAAGCGTTAGTTTAGCCTGTTATATTTCTCCGGTCATCTTTTCACTCGTTATAGGAGTTACAAACATCACAAAGTAGTTAATTTAAAGCGTTTTATAGCAATTTATATCCGTTTAGTGCGATTTTGGGACATTTATTTTTGCAACGATGTGAAAAGTTGGTCACGCTTTTCAGTTCATCCCGAACGTAGTTGACATTTCCACATGGCAAGAGGACAGCTTTCCACCAAAAGACGATTTCTCCCAAGAAAGGATCCTTTGCCCAAGATACTGATGGAAGAACAGCTCAAGGTAGGACATTTTTATTATGATAAATCGTGTTTCTGTCGAAACATTTTAGTGGCTTAGGACGCCATGTTTTTTGACGTAGCTTCGCTTGGCGCAAACTGTATTGAAAAGTAAGGATAAATTAAAAAATGTAATAACGCAATTGTATTAAGAATTAAATTGTCTATCAATCCCTGTCCACCCTATATTTTTTAGTCACGTTTATGAGTATTTATGTATAAGAGTAGATCACTGTCTAAGTGGCGCAAGGACGTTTTCTTTACCAGCTTGTCTACATTTCACATTGTCTAACCATGATTTTGGTGGCTAAATATAAACATTTTCGATCAAACTGTATATGCATGTTGTAATGTGATGTTACAGGAGTGTCATCGGAAGAATTCTGAGAAGGTTAGTGAAAAAATTAATATCTTTTGGCGATGTTGACTTTTATCGCTCACTTTGGCTAGAATCAATGCTGGGCTGCTAATTGCTATGTGCTAAGCTAATATAACGATTTATTGTGTTTTCGCTGTAAGACACTTAGAAAATCTGAAATATTGTCTGTATTCACAGGATCTGTGTCTTTCGATTCGTGTATGCTGTGTATTTTTACGAAATGTTTGATGATTAGTAGTTAGGTAAACACGTTGCTCATTGTAATTATTCTAGTCCATTTGTGATGGTGGGTGCAATTGTAAACTATGCCATCTACCTGAAATATGCACTTTTTTCTAACAAAACCTATCCCATACCATAAATATGTTATCAGACTGTCATCTAATGAGTTTTTTTGTTGGTTAGAGGCTATAAATATCTTAGTTTAGCCGAATTGGTGATGGCTACTGGTGTTGGTGGACAAATAAAAGATGGTGGAATATGCTAATGTGTTTTTAGGTAATAGATGTACATCTTTACATATTGTGTCTTCCCTGTAAAACATTTTAAAAATCGGAAATGTTGACTGGATTCATAAGATCTGTGTCTTTCATTAGCTGTATTGGACTTTAATGTGTGAAAGTTAAATATTTTAAAAAAATATTTTTTTTGAATTTCGCGGCACTGGTTTTTCAGTGGGGGGGGGGGGGGGAGTGCCGCTAGCGGCACGCTGATCCTAGACAGGTTAAAGTGGAACTGACAGCGTTTTCACTACATTTTAGATATGAAACAAACAAACAATCATAATAGATTCTATTTGACTCAACGTTCCATGACTGTCACGATCGCTGTCTTCAAACTTCCTGTCATAAATGAGCCAAGGCGCAGCTTGTAATTCCACATCTTTAATGAAGTGAAACCTTCACAAAAAACAGGTAAACAGAAACCTGAACGTGACGCAAACGTGGCGCACACAAACAGAAAATAATAATTATCCACAAACACAGGTGGGAAAAAGGCTGCCTAAGTATGATTCCCAATAAGAGACACACACTGACCTAACCAAATAGAGAAATAAAAAGGCTCTCTAAGGTCAGGGCGTGACAGTACCCCCCCCCCCCCCCCCCCCCCCCCCCAAAGGTGCGGACTCCGGCCGCAAAACCTGACTTTATAGGGAAGGGTTCGGGTGGGCATCTATCCTCGGTGGCGGCTCCGGTTCGGGACATAGCCCCCGCTCCGCACGCTGATTCCTCCGCTTCCATGGAACCGGGCAGTGGATTGTCACCGGAGACTCCGGACCATGGATCATTGCCGGAGAAACCGGACCATGGATCATCGCCGGAGGCTCCGGATTGGGAACCCCCGCTGGAGGTTCCGGACTGGGGACCGTCGCTGCAGGCTCCGGACTGGAGACCGTTGCTGCAGGCTCCGGATTGGGGACCGTCGGTGCAGGCTCCGGAATGGGGACCGTCGCTGCAAGCTCCGTGCCATGGTTCTACACTACAGGCTCCGGGCCATGGATCATCACTGGAGGCTTCGTGCCCTGGATTTTCACTACAGGCTCCGGGCCATGGATCATCACTGGAAGCTTCGTGCCATGGATCATCACTGGAGGCTCCGGGCCATGGATTATCACTGGAGGCTTCGGACCATGGATCATCACGGGAGGCTTCGTACGTGGAGCTGGAACAGGTCTCACCGGACTGAGGAGACGTACTGGCAGCCTGGTGCGTGGAACTGCCACAGGGCTTACCAGGCTGGGGAGACACACTGGAGGCCTGGCACGTGGAGCCGGAACAGGTCTCACCGGACTGGGGAGATGCACTGGAAGCCTGGTGCGCGGAGCAGGCACCGGATACACTGGGCTGTGGAGGCGCACTGGAGGTCTCGAGCGTAGAGCTGGCACAACCCGTCCTGGATGGATGCCCACTTCCACCCGGCAAATGCGGGGCGCTGGCACAGAGCGCTGGCATAGAGCGCACCGGCCTGTGTATGCTCACTGGAGACACAGTGCGCATCACCGCATAACACGGTGCCTGATCGGTCACATGCTCCCCACGGTAAGCACGGGGAGTTGGCTCAGGTCTAAACCCCGACTCTGCCAATCTCCCCATGCCCCCCCCCCCCCCCCCCAAAAGAATTGGGGAGCTGCCTCTCAAGGTTCCCTGACCGGGTCTTGTCCCCTGCCATAATCTCTTCCCCGGTCCAGCTCGTCCTCCAAGTTGGCGCACGCTGCTTGGTCTTTTTGTGGTGGGTAGTTATTTCACGATCGCTGTCTTCAAACTCCCTGTCATAAATGAGCCAAGGCGCAGCTTGTAATTCCACATCTTTAATAAAGTGAAACCTTCACAAAAAAGCAGGTAAACAGAAACCGAACGTGACGCAACCGTGGTGCACACAAACACACACAGAAAATAATAATTATCCACAAACACAGGTGGGAAAAAGGCTGCCTAAGTATGATTCCCAATCAGAGACAACGATAGACAGCTGCCTCTGATTGGGAACCATACCCGGCCAACAAAGAAACAGACAAACTAGAATGCCCAACCAAATCACACCCTGACCTAACCAAGTAGAGAAAGAAAAAGGCTCTATAAGGTCAGGGCATGACAATGACGTACACTAAGGCATTGTTGGCAGAATAGATGGATGCAGTTCAGTGCATGATTAATATAATTCACCAATACATTTCTTGGGAGTCAAAAAAATATTGCTATCAGGTTGTAAATCCCAGCTGACCTGGTACATTGTTTGCTGCCTCCATTCGGGAGTGACTCAATATTCTGGACAAAAACGGATTAATCTAACTAAGGCTGGGAATGTCAATACAATCAAACTAGCAACGGCAATGATCACCAGTCAGTCATAACATGGTTATTTATGTAGAAAGTTAAAAACAGGGAACCTAAAGTTAGCTAGATAGCTAGCTAGCTGCTAGGAGGATGTCATATCAAGCCATTGGAGGAGTGGCTGAGTGACTGACTTTTTTCCCCTCATATCATTTTTTTGGTGGCTATACACAGCTAGAGATGCAGGTGTCATTTGGTTAGCTAGCAAGAACTTGAACAACTATTATCCAGTTAGCATATCTCTTGCATTCGCAAATTCACTCTGGCTATCTACGATTTCAGAGCCCTCTCGTCTGAGTGTGCCAGAGCGCAGAACAACTGATGAATTTACGACCGCGCAACACCCGCTGAATATGACCGGTGTCAGTAAACGTAGGCAAAAAAAGTAATAGTTAGTCAAGAACGCTCTAGAAAACATGTAAACAGCCTAACCAGCTCGGCTACGGAGAGTAAAATGGTCAGAGTGAGGTATTTAGCCAGTTAGCTTGGGTGGCAAGCTGCAGAAGGACAAGAAGACTACAATTCTCCATTGTTTATTAGTGCAATTTTGACAGCCAACTAGCTGAAAAGGTTGGAGAGGGTTTATCTAATGTTCCTTCGTTAGATTTGAGCTCATCTTGCTCTGACCAGCATTAGTTGTTGATCTTGTTGTTGTTCATGTGCATAACTGAGGGAGAGAGAGCCTACCTTTTCATTGTTGTTTGATCAATAGGACTGTAAAGTTCCCAAATGTAAGAGGACTCCGTGGTGTTTACATATTTGCAAAAATCCATTCAGGTGTATTTTGTGGTTTTGGCGAATGTGTTCTAATATAAAGTCCTGCTGTTGCATCTGCCTGTAAACACACCGTCAAGTTCAAAGTGAATGATGGCAGGCCTGTGTGGCAAATGGCTTGTTTGTATAAAGGTCTACTGTAGCTCTGATTGGCTATAGCACACGGGTCTGTGTAGACTCTGTTCCTGGACGAGACAGATATTTTTATTCTGTTTTATTTACTGCAGTGTCTATTAATTGTCCAAATGCACAGCCGCTTTCCCACTCTATATTGGAATCGATTTTTCACAAATACCTTTAATAAGAATTCCTGTTGCTAAAATTCTTGATATGACTTTGAGAAGGGATTGCGTTATGATTAGCTTATCAACTGCATGACGCAGCATGGCAACGTGAACACCATTGGTCAACAGTCTTCTGGATGGGGCATTATACGTTCCTTCATTCATTGGATTCTTATGTCGTTTCTTTTTTTTGTGCTTTTTACCCATTTTTCTCCCCAGTTGGTAGTTACAGTCTTGTCCCATCGCTGCAACTCCTGTACGGACTCGTCCTCTGAAACACAACCCCTCCAAGCCGCACTGCTTCTTGACTCACTGCCTGCTTAACACGGAAGCCAATGTGTCGGAGGAAACACAGTACAGCTGGCGACCGAAGTCAGCATGCATGTGCCCAGCCACCACAAGGAGCCGCTAGAGTGTGATGGGACAGGGACAAACCCGCAATGGGAGAGGGACAAACCCGGATCTGTAGCACTCTAGCACTGTGATGCAGTGTGCTAGACCGCTGCGCCACAATATCTCTAGCAATGGCACCATTCAATGCACCCTGGACTAAAGAGGCAGACAAATGTGACCAACCGTCACGAGTTGGTCATAAACTCACAAAAATATCATTATTTACAAGATAATTATGAGGGAATTACAGAAAATAGCTTACGGTTTTGAGTGTGATGAAATAGTGGAGTCTTTTATTTAGACATGTAGCTAGCTAGCTAAACAATTAACCATTATCCCAACTCATAACATTACTACACCGCATGAATCTGCTGGTAGCTAAAAAATAACCAACTAGGTTCAATGTTAGCTAGCTAGCTAACATTAGGCTATAACTAGCAAATGCAAATGGCTCTGAGATTCAAATAATATTACTACACAGATCATACATGTAGGTTAATGTTAGCTAGCTAGCTAAAAGTACTCTTTAACTTGCAATGAAAACTACTTTCTGTCAAAATAAGAAACTTATAATATCTGAAAATGTAGCTGGCTAGACTCTCTTACCCGAATACATGGATGAACGCTTCTCCCTCTCTGTCATGGATTCCATGGTTGCACTTAGTTTCAAGATGTAATCCGGAGGTGCTTTATACAACAGCTTTCTGCGTTCTCTTTTTGACTCCCTCCACATATTTGCAATCAAACGTCAGAATTTGTTACATCTCCATAGCGATCATACTCTGCTTCCACCGGACATTCCACTTCTTTCAAAACTTGGTCCTCCAGAAAGTGGACAGCATCTTTCAAAAAAGCCACATTGGAAAGAATTACCTGCATTATCTCAGCCAATACTGGCTAGCGGGAAGGTTCCTGTCAATTTCTGTTGCTAAACCAACTAGACTCGTAATTTAACAATTTTACTTGTTTTTACACATGGCATACACGTTTGTTATTAAGGCACATGAAAGTTCACATGTTCCAGAAGGCATTTCTGCCAAAAAAACATCTTTCGCTAAAAAAATAATTGTTTACATTGAAATGC